>NC_137790.1:21123958-21646458 GCF_963383645.1 Muscardinus avellanarius | reverse complement strand
TTTCTTTATTTGGTTTTGTTAGTTGTAAGGGATGGAATTTTCAGGTATAGGGATACAGTAAGTTGAAAGAAAACTTCCCGTTGAAGCAAATATATGGTGTTTTTTCCTTCTTAGTTTCTACATATGTGTTCTATTTTTTAAATTTGTATAATATGTCATAATTGATTAAGTAGATATTAGTTTTTCCAAACCGTTTTATCTCACAAACATTAGGCTAAGACTTTTGACTTAATCCAAATTATAAATAGACCATAATCTCCAAAACACTATGCATCCAGTAACCTCATTTGACACTAACCTCAACCTAGTAGCAATTATTGTTATTTATTATTGAAAATTATGTGTTATCTACTATATTTTTGTAAAATGAGATTTTATTGTTGAGAACATATTCTATAAATGCCAATCAGATATCTTCATAATTAGAAATCTGAGGAACTATTATCACAACTTCCAGATCAATACACTGTTTTCATTTATTTACTTTAACGTCACAATGGAAGGGCAGTCAAATACTACTTTTATCTATCTTATTAAACCTTTGTTCTTTAAAGTAATTTTGGATACTAATTAATGTATAGGTATGTGAATTTTATGTGGCCTCCTATGACTACTTTATAGGAAAGAGAAAATATATCATCATAATAAATTAAACATCCACTATAAATTTTATACATTTATAGTACATGTTTTGGTAATTTTGTTCTGTTATTATAACTTAACTACAGAAAGAGAGATGTTTCTAGCAATATCATTTCCTCCTTTTTTGGCAATGTCTTGTTTTAATTATTTCAAATATCTTTTTTTCTTTAATGAGTTTTAGCATTTTCATGGAGAATGCCTTTTACATAATTCTTAGAGAATCCAACCCTCAGTCAAGATAATAATTGGCTCTTTCTCCTATATTGGTCTATGCAGATTTCCCTTTCTTTGGAGCCACCAAGAACTCCCCTGGGTCTTCATGTGTTTATACTAGCCAACTAATCCCCTGTCTTAATACTGGAAATGTTTATATCAACATCTATTTGGCTCTCTACTACATACTAAAATTATATGCCATGATATAGTCAGTTTACAATAAGAATATTAGATAGAAAAAATAATATAGCAATATTAAATGATATGAAATAAATTATCAGTATATGCTTAACTAGCTACCATGCTTGCCATTAAATTTAGTTAATTGTACTCTGGCAGTTGGATGAAAATGGAAGCATAATAGGTAGTATAATTCTCATTATCTGATAAAAAAAAAGAGTTCATTCCAGTTATTTAAGGGAGTCCATCTTTTCTGGCACTAAATGTGTCAGTAGAATAGATATTACAATATTCAAAAGAATTGTTAAAACATGTGAGGGCTTTTATAGAGAAAATATCATATAGAAATTATTCTCTGGAATTGAATTCACACCACAGTGAATTAGTTATTAAAAGCTTAACCCACTTGGGGACATATGAAGAGCACTTACAATTTAAGAAAAATTACTGTTAAAGTGGTTATTTAATAAAAATTAGCGAATGTATTTAATACTCAGAAAAAATAGTCATGAATACAGTAGTCTTCTTTAAGAGTGCAATCTAAATTTCCAGCACTTGCACTTTCATTATTTTTTTTTTCTGGGTAAATCTCAACCTTCAACTTACTGAACCTCCATCATTTTGTTCATAATTTAATTCAGGACATATTTATAAGCAGTAACTAGGTTTCCCCTAGACACTTTGCCAGGACCTCAGGGTACAGAGTTCTTGCTCTGCTCATTTTTATCAAAGCTTTGAACTCATCATGGGTGGCCCTATGTGGTGACATTGCACAGCAGTGAATCTGTCATCCTCTGCCAACAGCAGTTTGGTTGAAAGACTCTCTGTGAAGCACAATAGTCACATGAGAATTTAAAAGAACACATAATTCATCAAAAATAGTAACAATATTCAATAATGTAGACACAGTCTATGAAATAGAGCTCTGGTGGATAGTTTTTCCTTTCTCATTTTGTTTCTAAGTGAGAAGTAAATTTATGAAAATGCCAATTTGACATTCCAAATGTGGTATTTATTTAACTATACATAGCTTTTTTTCTGCACAAATCTATTATATATGAGGATTATCACTATGACCATCTAGAAACGCAGCACACAGCAGTCCTGGTATTTTCCCAGTGGTCAGGTGCACAGTTATATATTATCACTTATTTCTTTGTCTCAAGATTCATTTCCTCTAACCTGGTTGTTTGATATATTGACATCAATCATCCCTAACCCCCACTCTCATCCCTCTTTCCTTGAAGTCTCTATTTTGAAAATAGGGAGAGCCTTTTATATTGCCTGCTTGACTTGGAACATCACGGAGTACATGTAGAACAAAATTAGAGGTTTCTGATGTGTAAACAGTAAAACTGAATATATATTCCCATGAAATGTTTTCCACAGTGCTATGTGTTCTCTTCAGCATGCAGTCAGTTTATTTTTTTATAACTCCTTTGTAGCACACCTTCCAACACTATGTGTCTGTCATTTGGAGCTTAGCTGCATGGGCATCCACCACTGTTCTGGGCAACTGGATCTTGGTGACATTGCTGTGTTTCCTGAATGTGATGACAACAAATTATCCTTAAGTGACTTTAAAGTGGCTGGTTGGATGCAGCTCACTAAGAGGTAAACCTTTCTGCTACAATTGAGTGCTGCCCTGAAGCTTCAAATTGGCAGCCTGAGCACATACCTTTGGTAGAGATAATGCACTTGGTCTCTAGGATCGAGTTTTGATAACATTCCACATTACAACTAGATGTAGAAAGAATGACACTAGATAGAGTTACACTTTTTCAAATTGTATATATTTATTGGTGGACAATGAAAAAGTTTCTGTTTCTTTTTTTCACACACATACACACATACCCCAAAACACATGTACACACACATGGCACCTGATTGGTGAGTTCTTGAGAAAAACCTATCACTTAATGTAATGACTTGAATCCAATTATATTGGTTTGAACTCTTCATAACCACATTAATACTATGTCAGTCCACTAAAGTCACCAAGTATCTTTAAAAGGGAATTTTTGATCATCATCAACAAATCACAAAACAACTCCTTTATTAATTGAATTCATATACACATTGTAAAATATTTCAGTCATTGTGATATGACAGGCACTGTGATTTTCTCTTTTAAATTAAATTTAATAGTTACACAAAAGCACAAAAATTATAGATTCTAATGGGGTGCCATGCAATGTTTCAGTATGTGTAAATAGCATGTCATGTTTAAATCAGGTTAATAATATATCCTCAATTTTTTATTATTATGTATGGTAAAATTCAGGATAATCCTTATTAAAAATATAATAAGTATAAAATACTCTTTATTCTATATGGTAAAATATTCAATATTCTTTCCTGTAGCTTTTTGAATTGTACATTACATTATTTTTATTTATAGTCTCTATGCTATGCATCTGCACACAAGAAATTCTTCCGCCAAACTTAATTTAGTTCCTTTTGTCCAACATTTTCCTTTAATTCCCCACATCCTTCTCTCCCTGATCTCTATTAATTATTATACATTCTATTTCTAAGGTATTAACATTATTTAGATTCTACATATGCACAGGATCAAACAGTAATTGTTTTATTGTGCCTGGCTTACTTCACTTAACACAGTCATATCCAGTTCTATCTGTATTGAAACAAATGACAGAATTTAATTACTTTTATGGCTGAAGAGTTTGCTACTGTATCATTGTGTATATATTCTATATTTACATTATCCATTTATTTGTTGATAAATACTTAAATTATTTCTATTTCTTAGCTTTTGTGGGTAGTGATGCAAAAAAAATGGGATTTGGATTGACATAATGATTTTATTTCTTTGAGTGTATATCAGTATTGGATTGCTTCATTATATGGTAACATATCTGCCAGATATTTAAAGATGAATCAAATGAACTTTTCATTATCTAGTAGCTTTCAGTTTAGTGGAAGAAATAGATATATAAGTCAATACGCCAAAGAAATATGCTCCGAAACAGAGATTCAAAAGATGAGAACACTGAAACATGTAAGAAGAAGCATGTTCTACTTTGAAGGTGTAGATTCTTTCAAATACATAACATGAGCTTCAAGACAGTCTCATTGGGACTTTATCTCTTTATTGGTTATGTAATGTAGCTTCAGTTATTTCATTAATTGTATTTTTTTGCAAAGCTCAGCTTCTTGCTAAAGTTTGTGATTTACTTTCTTCCAGATAAAAGAGGACAAATTTGACTCAAAAGCATTAAAAATTTAACAGTATTTTTTGTAAGTATGGAGTTTAAATAAATTTTGTTGTGGAAATTTTCAAACATTTAAGGAAGTATAGTATAGATAGAAGTATATATCCATCACCAAATTTCAATTATTACTGATGTATAGTCAATCTTGTTTTGTCTATTTCTCCAAACCTAATTAACTTAATCTGAAGCAAGTGTCAGGCACTTTACTATTTCTAAGTTATTTAGTGTATTCATATTAAAAATAGCACACTTTTGTTTTCAATAAATTATAAAGTGATGTAATTTGTACACAATTATAATTTAAAGAATACAAAATATCTTATTTTCTTCAAATCACAATAACTGAAAAACTAAAACAACAACACACACACACACACACACACACACACACACACACACACAGAAAGAGAAAATCATTATCTTTGTTTAACTAAGCTCCAAGTAAGATCATCCCTGTGTATTTGATTGATTGACTTCTTACTTCTCTCTTTTTGTGGGTGTGTGTGGTACTGGGGATGGAACCCACAGGCATTCTACCTCTGAGCAAGACCCCCAGCCCTAATTTTTTTTATTCTTTATTTTTTAAACAGGGTCTCTCTGAGTTGCAAGGAGCCTCACTAAGTAGGTGAGGCTGTCTGTGAACCACGATCCTCCAGGCTCCGCCTCCCAAATGCTGTGATTACAAGTGTGCATCACCACGCCCGGCTTCTTGCATCACTTGATGAGTAGACTCTATCACTATTTTGTGTTACAGAAAAAATTTTTTTAGCATAAGATATAAGGGTAGGAGTGAAGGAAGACATAGGTTCGTTAATAGAAATACTACCATAGACTATGCGTATATATGTGAATATATACCATTGTCAATCTGGTACTACCTATTGGGATGGAAGGAAATGGGCAGGAGGACACAAAAGGTGTGTACATGTATGTCATTTTGAATATGATTTACATTATAATGTGAGACTATAATGCACAAATAAAAGTACAAAAGAGAATATTTCTTTATTTTATTATCATTTTTGTGAATATATTTATGTCCCAGAATTGACATTTCTAATATTTTAACAAGATTACAATACTAAAAATCAGGTCTTATGGATGGAGATTTACTTTAATTAATATTAAACTCAAGAACTTAAGTAATGATACCACTATATATCCAAGGTCAATTCTACTGAAACATCTGCAGGCACAATTTTATCCACTAGAGATATAGTCAATGGATAATATAAATAAATACTTGCTTCTGTGTCTCTATATTTGAAATGGGGTTATAGAAAAAATATGATATCAATATAAAGTATACAATTTATAATATTAGAAGGAGACATGCTTAGTCTATGGATTGGCCACCTGTCTAAATACTTTGAGTAGGAAGGGAAAGGCTAGGAAATACTCCCAGAAAAATTCATTTCTGAGAGTGTAAGATATGAAGTAGGAACCAAAATGCCATCTATTTTATTATTCTCAGAATTGTAAGCATATAGACTATTGTGTCCTCCTTTCCTAGGCATTAAGCCTGTCTAGAAACTCCACTAAGCATAGGTTGGTTCCTGAGCCATCTCTACAGATTATCCAGTTTCTCTCATTTATCCAACCAGTGGCTACTTGAAGATCAGACACACTGATTGAACTGTCTAATTTATTATTCTGTCACAGAGGAAGATGTCAACCAGCTGGAGGCCTTGCATGCAAGGACACAGGGTTCACTCTTTTTCTTGCCCAGTGTAATGTGTTCATCAATAATAACAATGAAGACATAAATGATATGATACTCAATTCATGACAAGCACAGGGCTGATAAGATGCAAAGACTTTTAATAGCCTCAATAATTTTACAGCCATAAATACTTCCTGAACTTTGATCCCTAAACAGAATATAAGTATAAATATCAAAAGATAAATTTTAGCAGGATCATATGTGAACAAATAATAAGAACAAAAATAGACGTTAAGGATTCATTCAGTATCACATTCAAAGACAGCCAGCAGTGTGACCCCTGTCAGATTAACTTAATGTAATCTTTTACACATTGTTAATAAAATATAATATCTGCAAGAAAGGGACAAAAAGCATTTCTATACATCCTATTTGCTAGTTTATATTTAGAGTAATAGACACTCTGGGCTCAATACTTTTAAACAAATTGTAATATATGTTGTGTTAATAAATATTTAATAAATGCAAACAATATATAAATCACTGTCCTATTGATTCAGGCTTAAAAAGTATTTCGGTCTTTTGGAGAAGAAGTTAATAGTCTTTATTGATCTCTCTTCAGGGAAATTTAGCCAAATTAGACTGGTAAGAGAAGAAGAGTTCAGAAGCAGACTAACTTTTGACAAAACTTTGTAAGTGTGGTTATAAGTGAAGAAAAAGAGAAAAACAGAAATGTTTAAGGAGTTAAGTAGTATGATCTTTAAATAGTTACTCTAGTCATTCGATGTAATATTTTTCAATACTTCATGTAAAAAGTTATTGGTAATAGAATCAAAATCTCATTATTTTATAATAAACACATTTTCTTTTATTTCTTTTATTTGTTCTTCATTCCCAGTCAGCTAGTGAGTTTTAACTTCAGTAGCTCTGTGAGATGAAAGAACAAAGATCATCTACCAATGATGGCCTTTTGTGAAGTATAGAAAAGGTAAAAATAAAAAATAATTCAAAAACTCATATTCAGCAAGTATCAATAAGCTAGAAAAATTGACTCAAAGACATTTAAATCTTAGGTGAAATATTTCCATTACCACTTAGCAAATCAAGTCTGAATCATAAAAGGTATTCTATTGTTCTCTTCCTAATGAAGAAGATGAGAATGAACTTTTTTGCTATTGTTATTCTAACTTTATTTCAGCAAATGAGAATTGAATGTAATAATTAAATGCCAGTAACTTTCAGAATTACTGTTCATTCAAAAAATAAGTGCTCAATCTCTACCCTTGTAGATCTTAAATCCTAATAATACAAAATACTCCAGATCTAAAACAATTCCTATATAACACATTAAAAACCCAAAGAAAGGTATAGAGAAAGTATTAGCATGATATAAAGAGGATTGATTATTCTTTCTGCTTGAAAGGTTTGGGAAAGCTCCTCAAGAAACGTGATAGCTATACAGATAGATGAGAGAGGAAAAAAAATAAAACTCTTGGAAAACATAAAGAACATGTCTAGAGCAGGGGTTTAGCCCAGGATTTGTGGAACACATTTTAAATGCTCATCAAAGGAACTTTATTTTCAATCCAATTCAGTGAACATTTACTTAATCCTTACTAGATCTGAAGTGCAGTTCTAGTGTTGTGAATAAATAAAATAAAATATTTATATGATTTTGTTGCTAATTATTATTAACTATACATATTCTAAGAGTTTCACATGTATTGTGCCTTTTTTATGACTTTGGAAAAAATGAATTAGTAGCCAGCATTCGGGAGGCTAAGACCAGAGGATCACGGTTTGCAGATATAGCAAGGTCCTTTGCAACTCAGTGAGACCCTGTCTCAAAAAAACAGAAAAAAAAAAGACTAAAGACTAAAAAATAGGGCCAGGTGTGTAGCTTGGAGGTAGAATGTCCCTGGGTTCCATACCCAGTAACAAACAAACAAACAAAAAGAATGAATTAATCACAGAGGCTTTCTCCAGCCCATAGAAAGCCCAGTCGTAGAAAGAATACAAGTTCCATGATAAACAAATACTGAGGGTGGTGCTCTAAAAACACCAGGAATAAGAATTTGTCCTATGGCAGCTACAAATTTAAGGTAGAAGCCTTTTCATAAGGAAAATTATATCCCGTTCTCCTCAATAAAAGATAAAATGCTTGATAGAATTCAAGGATAGTACAGGGAGATACAAGAGAAGACTATTGTGAACACAGTTTATTATACAAAATTGGATGAAAGAAATGTACTTAAAGCCACATAGTTAATACATGGTGAAAGAAAGCTGTCTAAAAAAGAAGTAATTGTTACTAATTTGACAATTGGAACATGAATGACATTAATATGTTAATTTAAGATCAATTATTTCTATTAAGTAAAGAATAACTTTTTTATTCACTATCTTTGATACTGAGCTCTGGCTCCTCGTTGTGAACACAGTATTCAAATTCTCTTCTGCCTTAATCTAGGCAGTAACTTTTCAGTCCAATTCATTGACCATTTCCTTAATCCTTACTATATCTGAAGTGCAGTTCTAGTGCTGTGAATAAATAAAATAATCACTTGTCCATTTACTTCATGACAGCAAACGATCTTAAGGTTGTGTGATGCGCTGATTATGGAGTATTGGATTGAAACAAATAATACGAAAATATTTTTGCCTTTAAATTGTTAACATATTAATATTCATGCAAATAAACAATTATTATTAAATTCTACAGCACATGAGTGTTTATGAGGAAAGAAGAAGATTTTATAAGGATACTTAATTTTGTCAGAAGGAAAATGGAGGGCTGTTTCCTACAGCCTCCCACATGACTAGATTATTAAAATATAGGAGATTCCTCTTAAAAACAAAACAGTACACAAAGTATCAGTGTCAAAGGTTCAGATAAGATGACTGAATATCTCAGAAAAATGGCTCTTGGTTCACAGAATTCATCTCAGTGGGGCCAGGCATGGTGATACCTATCTGTAATCCCTGTACTCCTGAGAGTTAAACAAGGAGGATCACAATTTGGAAAACAACCTTAGCAAGTAGTCAGACGTAAGTCAACCTAGCAAGACCCTGTTTCCAAATGAGGAATAAAATTGGGCTGGAGGTACAGCTCAAAGGTAGAATGCCTCTGGGTTCAATTTCTAGTAACACACACACACACACACACACACACACACACGACAAAGAAATTTAGAGACTAAAGTATGACTGATGGCACATACAAAAGGCAAGTACAAGGGACAGAATGAGAAAAAGGATACAGCCATTATGAAACAGACAAGGACTGAGTCCTGAGTAGTTACATTTCTGGCTATGTTTGTTTGTTGCATGTTTTTAACTAATTTTAATAAAAAGTAGAATATCAAAATGGTAGACATTGATGAATGAAAAGTGATCCATATGATCTTTATAAAACTTGCTAAAAACTTCCACATGCAAAATAATAGGAAATAATGAAGGACTTTATTCCCATGCGAAAGAGCTATAATGTCTTTGCCGATACATCATTTTTAAACTGCCGGGGTTGTTTCTGCCTTTTCCCATTTATTTATGTAAAAAGAAATGCAGAGACTGCAGAAGTGGGGCAAGAAAACCTTGTTAAACTTTCCCAACAATCCCTGTTATAATGTTCAAAGCAATTACTTTTGCTGTCAGCAAGAATAAAATTTACTACCATCAGAGAGTGCAAAGAGTCAAATGTATTGCTAAGAATTACAACATAAACTGCATGCAAATAACCTCACAAGTTCTAAGAGCTTGTCTTTCCCTATTTGTACAGCTGAGACTTCAGTTTTATGTTGTTGTGGCTTTTTTTTAGTTCTTAGAAGGTAGAGTTGAATTTCCCCATCAATTTCAGTGAAAAACAAAAGTGTATTAATGCTTATTATCTTGAGAGAAAGTAAAAAGTGTGCTTTTGCAAAAATAAATATTTCATTCTAAACAACTGATATAGAGTAAATACTGTGCTATCAAAATAAATTTTCCATTCAAATATTTGGACTTGGCCTTCATTGGGAGACTTTACTGTAACAATAATTGTCTACTGATTTAAAAGGATATGAAAAGCTTTCAGTGAAAATCTAAAATCATACATTTTCATTCTTTCTGTACTGTGGATTGAATCCAGGGACATATTACCTCTGAGTTACATCCCCAGCCTGATTTTATTATATATGTGTGTATATATATATATATATATATATATATATATATATATACACACACATACACACACAAATATATATATATATATTTATAAAATATAATTTATATATTTATAAAATATAAAATAAATATATATATTGTGTGTGTGTATGTGTGTGTGTGTGTGTGTGTGTGTGTGTGTGTGTGTGTGGTACTGAGGTTCCTGGAAACCCTTCTACCTCCGGGCTACACTCCCAGACCAATTTTATACTTTTTTTAAAATTTGGAAACAGAGTCTCTTAAGCCAGTATGGCTGGCTTCAAACCTGCTTGTTCCTCCTGTCTCCACCTCCCAAGTATGGAGATTACAAGCATGTGCCACCACGCCTGGCTTATTCTTTATTTTAAAACAGGGTCTCATTAAGTTGGAGAGGGCCTCACTAGTAGGTGAGGATGGCCACAAACTCATATCCTTTTGTTTCAGCCTTCCAAATATGGGGATTACAAGCATGCGCTACCATGTCCAGCATATACATCTCATTTCTGTATGAGAGAATTATGTATATAATCCTAAAACAATAAGCTTGGCTTCTTGATATTATACTCTCTTTGACCATAACCACCTTAAGGTCTCATCCAAATGAAAGCCAAGCTATTCTTTTAAAATTAATTTTGATAAATAATAATATATGCAGCCTTTCATGGTGGCCCAAATTTATAATCCCAGCATTTGAGAGGCTGAGACAGAAAGATCGGTTTTGAGGCCAGTCTCAGCTATTTAGTGAGCCCTTTTTTAAAACTCGGTGAGACCCTTTTTCAAAATAAAGAATAAATTAGTGCTGGGGGTGTAGCTTGAAGGTAGAATGCCCCTGGGTTCCATTCCCAATACCGCAAAATAAAAATGATATATGCATGATAATTTTCAATATTTATTAAACAAAAATGCAATTCTTCATTGCATTTTCCCTTAGATGATCATTTTTAAGTCTTAATTTTATATTTGGGTTTATATTTTGTATATATTTATGTATGGATATCCATATATATTTGCATATGGAATAAATTTGTCAACATTTGAACAGGAAAAGAGAATTCTGTTGATGTTGTATATAATTCATCTGAATTAATTATAAAGTGATTCAAATGCTTACATAATCGTTGACCTGTAGATGAAGTTAAGAAGTGGTCCAAAAATTTCTCACAACAACATGGATGACAGCAATGTATCAAGGGCTCACCTTAACCCTATTGGAGTTTTCAAGCACCTCTCGAGAGCATCTGTCTGATTGCTTCAGTTTGCTATACCAGGGGAGGACAGATAGTAAGCTCTTAACTCACAAAGAAGCTGATAGGCTTCAATTATATCACAATAATAAGAATACACTTGTTTTTAACATAGGAAATAAGACTCTAGGTAATTTACATCTATGCTTCTTCTCTGCAAAACAGAGCTTAAAAGGTTTTATAGAGAGGTCAGTAAGCACTGTCCTTATGAATGTATTTCAGTTCTATTGCATCCTCTCTCAGCTAATAATTGCTTTTTCCTCCCCAAAGGCTTAAGATTCTGTAATTATGATGTATAGAGTTCTTAAATAATTCCAAGTACTGCTTCTATGTGTTTGATTGTATATTAGAGAACTGATTCCTTCAGCTCTTCGTCCTGGAAAGCCCTTGGCTTGCTCTTGTTTCAAACTAAGACAGTGGCTCTCTGGTAGGCTGCGAAGCATCCCTCCTCTGCTCCCATTCTGGCTTCCCCATTTTCTTTCCCATCTTACCTCCCTCCCCCTTCTTCCCCCTTTCATTTTGATAAAGAGATTTTTACAGTATCTTTATAAATAATGATGCAGTTGAGATTAGCTTTTTACTAATTGAATATTTCAAAATAAGTTTACTCTACATAGTTCTTCATTAATAAATTGGCTTTAGATGGACTTCTGGGCTGGAAATCATTTCCTTCAACTTTCAGGATGCATTGATCTATTGTGTTTAATAGAGGTCTCTTTTTCTTAGTTATGTGGTGTGATATTTCATTTGTTACTGTTGTTCGTTTAGTATTTTTTTTAATCCTCTATCGAAGCATTCAGGATTTCCTTCTGAATTCTGGGGATGTATGTACATAAGCTTTTTTGGCAAAGAGTGGGGATGAGGATAAGGATTAAACTGATTTTCCTCATTACCTGTTGATGCACTATACAATATAGAGTACATACTCTCCAACTCAAGGCAATATTCTTGTTCTCTTTGATGATTTTTCCACCCTAGGATATTATCCTAGAACTTTGAGTAGTGTGAGTATGGGCATCCTGACTCACTCATTTAGTTTTCTAACATTTTCTTTCTTTTATCTGCTTTGTTATATTTTATATTTTATCATAAAATTAAATAGTAAGTGTTATAGAATCATATATTTACAAAATGCATCATATTAAAAATAGCCATTTGGCATAATTAAGTATTACATAATAATAATTAAACAATAAATGTATTGTAAATGATTATATAATAGTATAATGATATACTAATACATAAATCTATTG
Organism: Muscardinus avellanarius; assembly: GCF_963383645.1. Lineage (NCBI taxonomy): Eukaryota > Metazoa > Chordata > Mammalia > Rodentia > Gliridae > Muscardinus > Muscardinus avellanarius. The sequence goes on along the minus strand of NC_137790.1, from coordinate 21,633,842 downwards.
GAATCTAATGTAAAATTCTATATTATTATTCATTCATTAGCTTATATGTTTTTCTTAAATATTTGTTCTTATACTGAACAAATATAATATCATGGTATAATATTACATTATTTTCTTGTTAATATCAGAGGTATTATTTTTGTTCCATTTCTTTTATATGTTATTCTGTTTTGATTTATTTTATTTTATTTTACTTTATTTTTTGTGGATTGGGGATAGAACGCAGGGATATTCTACCTCAGACCCCAACCCCCACCCTATTTTTTATTCTTTATTTTGAAACAGGTCTCACTGAGTTGCAAAGGGCCTCACTAAGTAGCACCTGAGGCTGTCTGCCAACCATGATCCTCCTGTCTTAGCCTCCAAAATCCTGGAATTACAAACATGTGGCACCATACCCAGCTCCTGTTTTGATTTAATGGGTGTAATAAATTTTATTTTTAAGAGGATATTAGGTTTTCATTGTCTTGAAATATTTTTCTGCTCGCTGCACTATTTTGACTTTCTCTGATTTGCTCAGTATTTTTACATCCCTTTTTAGTTTCTGTTACATGTTTTAATTCTTAATTATGATCTAAGGAATTAGAAATGTCCATTTGTGGAAATGAGCAGACTAAAAACATGCTAGTTATGGGGAAAAAGAGGACATATACTAATGAACTTCAGTGGATAATAATCTGACTTAAACATATTTGCCTTGTGAATGCTTGAGGGCTAGAAGAATTCATGCTATTGTTATTACTATTAGTAGTATTTAGTTGCTTATTTATCTTTTGTGTTACTTAGAATGGAACCCAGGGATATTCAATTTCTGAGCCACACCCACAGCCCTATTTTATTTTATTTTTTTATGTTTAAACAGAGGTTCAATAAGTTTCAGAGACCTCACTAAGTTCCTAAGGCTGGTCATGAACATGTGATCCTACTGTCTCAGTCTCCTGAGTACTGGGATTATGAGCGTGTGCTAAAACAACAGCAATAATAAACAAACAAAAACAAAACCATCAAACAAAAAAAAAAAATATCTATTTTCTTGGGATGATGGAAACAGAAGTAGGATGTATATAGTGGCCTAGTTGAATGAAGTCTCCGAGCATATCCAACAAATAGTTTAGAGTTTTCCCTGACCAATAAAAGGACTTTTCATACGTCTTGGCCTTTTATAGTGCTTATGCCTTTCATGTAAATGTACAAACTAGTTTAGTTTCCTCAGAGTAGTGGCTTCTGATCTGAACCTAGAGCAGAGAGGAAAAAAGCAAGTGCAGTGGCTTCCCTGTATGTTGAGCCCTAGAAGTCTAACTTGCTTTTATACAATTTACTATCTTTTTTGCATTTTAGTACTATACTTCAACACCTTTTATTCATTTTCAGTGTGTCTTATTATCCTACTTTTTTATCCTGTTCATTCTCTTATACCAAATATAATATTTTCTAATTTTTTATTTTTCTCTGCAAGCCTTTATCTTGCAACTTCTTTAGTTATGCTGATTATAGGTTATATATTCCCCTTGACCCAACCAGAAGTAGTGATCTTATGTTCAAATTGGCAGAAGAATTCAAGGGAAAAAAAAGGCATCGTTCGAAACTACATTTATTTGGCTTTACAAAATCACAATAGAAGCAACACAACATATTGGAGATCTTATGACACCTGCTGCTGCTACTATACCAAAAGACTTTAAACTTGGTGTGCATGGTTACAAGAGACGAGCCTCTATGAGACAGATGAACTGAGCTTAGGAGAATTGTAAGTCCTTGTGTCTCTTCGACTATTGTTATGAATTTTAATCATGAATCCATATATTCCCTTCATGTGGATAGTTAATACATATGACTAATTACCATCTTATGGTTCAACCATGTCCATGAATTGGTCACCGAATGCATAAAGTCAATAAAAACCAACCATAGTTTGTTTAGAATGGAATTTCAGCAGAATATTTATTTACATGAATTTACTATTCCTATGATTCCTTAAACACAGTTTCTAATTCAGGCAAACCATTTTCCTTAGGTGTCTTTGAGGGTAAGAGAAAATAGCATGTAGTAACTATACCACTTTAATTTGAACAATCATTCATACATTTTACACACACACACACACACACACACACACACACACAATTGAAATCTTTGTTTTCTAATCTCTCTTATCTGATACTCTGAGACTCTTGATCTCAGTTTTCAGGGATTTTTTTTTTTCATCCATTTCTTTTCACTCAAGCATAATTATTGAAGTTGACTTGTGCACATTTTTATTCTACCATAATAAAATGTTGTTATTTTTATAACAACATTTTACTACATTCATGGGAGTAAAAAAAAGGATATTCTAAAACAACCTATGAAAACTAGAGAATAAAACAACCAAAGATATTCATAATGTAGCATGTGCTCGACTGCTAAATAAGCACATAGGAGACAAACATTCCCAAAGAAACTGTCTAGACCAGTATAAACCTAGCATTTCATTGCCAACTCTCACCCTGCAGTGAATAAAATGCATAGCAGAATTTCTATTACTTAATGTGACTCTTCTTTTGTACAACTCATGAAAGAAGATGTGGCATTTGTAAGTTTCCTACTCAAATATTAGTGATAATCAAATGATATTTAATTGCTTATGGCTTAATTCAAAATATTATCACAAGTATTAACCTTGAATATTTTCCTGTAGTAAAGAAACACTCACATGTTGCAATTTTAAGAACATTCAAAATTTTTTATTTACTAAAAATAATATTTCAAGCAATAATGGTTTTTGAAAGAGAGACAAAAAGTAGAATGTAAAAAATTGCTTTTGTCTTCCATTTTGGACTCTCGGCAGAAGTTATGTGAAAGGATATGACTAGTAATATTAATTATTTCACAGTAAACAAGACCTAAATAACTTGTAATATAAATGTATATAATAAATATAATTTTAGATGAATCATAACAAGAGAAACTGTTTTGAAGTCTATAATATCAAAGCTTCTAGTTAAATAAAATATAAGATTCTTGGCCAAATATCAAAACAAGCAAGTTTATGAATGTGGCATATGATAATCAATTCTCCGTTATTTAAATAGTTAATATTTAAATATTCAAATTGAAGTTATTTAAATAGTCAGACTCTATAGTTAAACTTTTACCTGAAATTTAAAAAAATTCCCACAAAAAGTCATATTTGGAGAGTCTATATTTAATAAGAACATTAAAATTTAAACATCCCTTATGATGATTCAAATCATTAAGTTTTAGTAATCTCCAAACCCTGTGATTGCAAATTTGTCAAGGCAATTTAGCAAAACACACCAGAAACCTGTTAAATAGATTATTTTATAGTGCCAATGTTTTATTAGCTTAACAGATCTTTTTATTTAAGAGGACCCTGCAGCCTTATAAAATACATTTTATTTGGTACACATGATGTAGCTGTTTAGGAAAATTTGCATACTGGCATTGACTTCCATTCCTAAGGAATTGTCCTTTTAGTCCATTGTACAAATTCTATGAATAATTTAGTATAGTGTTATACGGTTAGGTAAAATTGAATTTTCTATGTGGACCATTACCTGGAATTAGCCAGACTATAACGCTAAGGACATACTCCTCTAGACTGCCAAGTGTGTCCAAATATTCCAACAGCAACAATAAGTTCAAGAGTTTCTCTGAACCACCCTCAGTTTCAAAGGTTCCCTAGAAAAATTTATAGAACTTACTAAAATTATATATACTCACTCATATTTATCTTCTCTCAGTCATATTTATCACAGGGACAGGATATCAACTAGAACTAGACAAAGGAAGAGGCGGATAAGGCCAGTACAGATGGGACTTAAACATGGAACTTTTAGTTGTTCTCTCTCTGCAGAGTCACCGGTGGCATTACCTTCTCCTGACCATCATGTGCCAAAATATATGCAGAATAGTATCAGAGAATACACTCCAGCTTCAGTAAAAAGAGTTTTGTTTTTTATGCTTTTTCGGGTGCACTAGAGTCTACGAAGGGTCCTGGCTTGATAACCAAAATATTGTTACAGTGAAAGTAGGCTGAACCTGAATATTATTAAATATTATTATAACTATTATAAATATTAACATTCATATTTTGAATCATTTTTCCAAAGTTCAGTATACAGACTAAAATACATAATCCTAGTTCTAAAACATAGTAAAATTTTATAAACACCAATATCTCACCATATGTTAGTGTTAATATTTTAAACCTTATATAAATGAAATAATAGAACACAGTCAAGATATCCTTCAACGAATGAGTGGATTTCAAAACTATGGGATATGTACACAATGGAATTTTGCCCAGCCATAAGGGAGAGCAAAATTATGGCATTTACAGTGAAATGTCACAAAAAATAAGAAATCAGATGCTTTTCTTAATGTGCAAAATATTAGGGAGAAATGGGTAACAGGAGAAACTCTAGATGAAGACGGGACCCTATAGAGGAGCAGTGAAGGTGACATATCTGAGAGGATCAGAGGGAGGATAAGGGAAACTCTTTAAAGCACTTGATGTACTTAAACATATCCAAGTCAATCAGGAAGCCATGTATGGGTAGGAGGAAGGGGGAAGGAAGGAGTTAGAGATTGGGTAGGGGCTGATTGGGTGATGTGTGCATGTATATCTCCACAAGTTTTTTATCCCATTGAGATGTATGACTACAATCCACCAATAAAAATTTATTAAAAATAAATAAATAAATGAAATAATAAATATGTATTACTTATATATAGAACTTCTTTGACTCAACCTAATGCTATGAGTTTCTATACACTTTTGAAGAAGCGATGGTTTTCTTTTTTTTTTTTCATGTTCATATAGCAGTCCTATCCAACAAAGATACAAGAGGTGCCTAGGCAAATTGTATTGTATAGTAACCTCATAAAAATTATAAGTAAATAAATTAATAATATATTTTAGTTAACTCCTTAGCTGACACATTGTTTAACATATAATTAAGTAAATATAATATATTTTGGGGGCTACTGGGGATTGAAATCAGGGACATTTTAACTACAGTTCTATCTCTTATTCTTTATTTTGAAACAAGCTCGCACTAAGTTGCAGAGAGTCTCACTAAGTAGCTGAGGCTGGTTGCAAACCTGCAATCCTCTGGTCTCAAGCTCGTCAAGTACTGGGATTATATGCGTGTCCCACCAAGCCTGGCTCCTTTTATTTTAAATATTCAAAAAGGAGTATATTTTACACTTGTAAAATTTCTCAGTTTTACTTAGCTCAAATTTTGCTTGCTCAGTAGACAAAAATATTTACATTAGCACATCCCCAAAAATGAAATACTTAAGTAAAAAATCTAATAAAACATAAAATTCTGTTTAAAAGAAAATTGCAAAACTCTGTTGAAAGAAATTAGAGAACTAAACCATGGAAATATATTAATGGAGAGAAAAACTCAATACTTTTAAAATGCCAGTTCTTTCCACTTTGATCTACAAATTCATTGCAATCCCAATCAAAATTGTAGTATTTTGTACATATTGACAAACTGATTCTTACACAGTTTACATAGGATATAAAACATTTGGATTAGCAAACACAACATTGAAGGAAAACAAAGCTGTGTGACTGATACTACCTGACTTTAAGATTCAGTATAAAGCACAGTAATCAAGACAGTGTGGTATTAGTGATAGGACAGACAAAAATATCAAGTATTTACTTTTCTGAACAACATTGGTGTTTTATTTATCCACCAAAGTGGATAAATACAATTATTACGCTCTTTCTATTGTGAATCTATTAATATTTATGTTGCTGTGAACATTATCATAGATTTTCTTGTGTTTACATATGTGCATTCTGTTAATTATGAATATAGGAGAATGTCTGCTTATGTTCAACTCCGTAAATTACAAGCAAATTAATTTTAAGTGAATATACCAATTTACCCTTCTGACAAGTGTGTAAAATAACTGAATATTTATGTCCACACAAAAATCTGAATTTGGATGTTTATACCAGCTTTGTTAAAAATTTCCAAACCTAAGCCGGGCATGGCGGCACATCCTAATAATCCCAGCATTCAGGAGGCTGAGATAGGAAGATCCCGGTTTGCAGACAGCCTCAGCTACTTAGTGAGACCCTTTACAACTCAGTGAGACCATGTTTCAAAATAAAGAATAAAAAGTAGGGCTGGGTGTGTAGCTCAAAGGTAGAATGCCCCTGGTTTCCATCTCATTAATGCAAAAAAAAAAAGAAAGAAATCCCAAATCTTGAAACAATAAAAAGCCCTTTATTAGGTAGAAGGATAAATTAAATATGGTATCTATGCTATTATTGAAAAGTAAAATGCCCCATACCTCATACTTTTAAGGCAGCCATGATTGGGGTGGTTCCCTGGTGTGTGGCCTCTGAAGGAAGGGCATTGCCAGAGGTGGTTCCCTGAGAACATGGCCTTGTGGAGTACATATGTCTCTCATCTCATCTCTTTGTTATCTATACTTTCCATCATCATGTCCCAAGGACCTATAGCCTTGGCTTTTGCTTGGCAAATTGTATAAATACATTATATATATGTACCAAAATTTGTAGATCTGTGAGCAAATAAACTGTTCAACCTCCAAGTATTGCATCTTAGGTGTTTGGTTCACAGCAGCTGAGTGGTGATAATGCTGTCTTAAACAATTCCCCAAACACTGAACATTTCAGAGCACTAAAACGCTATCAAGAATATATGAATCAAGGCAACTTTCAGGCCTTGATGAGAAATGAGGAAAACTTAAATACATATTACTAAGCAAAAGAAATGAATCTGAAAAAGCTACAGCTTTTATGAGTCTAACCATATGATATTCTGGGAAAGGCAAAACCATTGAAATGTTACAAAGATAAATGACTGTCAAAGGTTAAGAAAGATAAGAATACAAAGACAGAGTACAAAGGATTTTAGGCAAATGAATCAATTCTGTCTAATACTACATGGATAAATATATGTTAGTATGCATGTATCCAAATCCCCAAAATAGTCACCAGGCCTAAATTCTAATGCAAACAACAGGTTTTAGATGATATTGATGTGTCAATGTTGTTTCATCAGTTGCAATGTTCCACTGTGAAACAGAGTGCTGATAACTGAAGAGGCTACGTAGCGCAAGTCAGGATCAGCAGGCTTGTGGAAAATCTCTGTACCTTGCTCTCAATTTTGCCATGAACTTATCGTTGGTTTGAGAAATAAATATGTTCTCAAAATTAAAACAATAAATAGTCTAAGATATAATTTTGTGATGTTTTATGAAATTTTATGGGGAAAACAAAAGGCATAAAGAAAATATTAATAAATATGATAGCACCTCTAAATTCACATATTTATTTCTATTAGTTATTTCCAATGGATGGCAAAATATTATTTGAAATTATGTAAATTATTTAAATCATTATTCAAAGTTAGTAAGGCGAGATGCTACAATTCTAAATAAATATTAAAAAGAGTAATAAAGTGAAATAGTTTTTTTTGCAATAAGTTCTCATTAAATTGCAGAGGTCCTCAATAAATAGATGAGCCTGTATTTGAACCTGCAGCCCTCCTGTCTGTCTCCCAAGTACTGAGATTTCAAGTATGCACCACCATGCCCAGCTCTAAAGTGAAAAGTTTGAAGATAAGTATTTTGTCATCAGACTCTTCTTACATTATCAATCATTTGGTGCACAAATGCTATTTGTTATTATGTCAAAATATATAAAAATAATCTATTTTATACAAAATCATGGCGAAGGGTAGAGACAAATTTGGAAGCTTATACTACATTCATGTATTTCCTTTGTAAGATAATTAAAATGAAATACAAAAAAAGAATGTTAGAAGAATTTTTATAAAAATTCTTAGGATCCCTTTTTCGTTCATCTAAGAGTTTTCCTCTTTTATCTGGAGTCCCTCTTATTTCCTATTTAGTCTCTAGCTTCTGCATATTAGAGAGAACATTGACTTTTCACTTTTTTGTGACTGTCTAATCTCACTTGGCATAATGTTCTCTAGTTCCATTAATCTCCCTGTAAATTACATAATTGTGTTCTTCTTAGGGCTGAATAAAATTCAATGTGTACATATCCCATAGTTTTGTAATCCATTCATCTGTTGATGGACATGTCAGCGGGTTCTATAGTGTGGTAATTGTAAATTATGCAGCTATAAACATAGATATTCATGCATTACTTTGGTAGTTTGGATTCCATTCTGAGGGAGATGGGAGAACGGAAGAGAGAAACACCTCAATGGACACTGTACATACACAAACTTATCAAACTTGATCATTACGCTGAGCATAGGAAGGAGCCAAAGGGTAGGAACTGGAGGAGGACTAAATAAGTGCTGTGTGCACATTTGCTTCCTCTACCCTGAATCTCATCAAGATGTATAATTACAATGCACCAATAAAATAAATAAGAATCTCTAATGGAAAGCTACCCTACATCTGATAGATTTATATGTGAAAAATATAACTAGTAGTAAAGTATAAATAATGGAAATGTTTGTTTTTATAAAAAAATTATCTTTAGTATCTAAATGAAAAAAATATCAGGAGAGAGGGTATGCAGATTTTATATGAAGACAAAAATCTGCAACACTTAGTTATATAAGAATATGAAGCTTGTTTAAGAGAAAAGGTCTGGACTCTAAAACCAAATACAGCTGAGATAAAGATTCCAATTTATCCTTTAAAATTTAGACTCTTAATGGAATGCAGTTTCTCTTACAGAAAGAGCTTATGATATTAAGCCAAGCATGCCTATCATCCAAGTATTTGGGGAGCTGAGATAGGAGGAATGCCATTTAAAGGCCAACATCAGCACAGTAGTGAGATCTTCATTAACTTAGCAAGCCCCTCAGCAACATAGCAAGACCCTGTATTAAAATAAAAAAGATAAAGGGCTAGGGATATAGCTCAAAGGCAGAAGACCCTGGGTTCCATTCCAAGAATCAAAATAAATAATTGAGTGAATAAATAAATAATAATTAACAATAATTAACTTGCTAATTCATGTTTTTGAAGCGAGGAAGAAAATGGATCATATGAGGAACTTCAGACAAAGGAGAAACCATGGACAAGCAAATAAGGTGACCTAACTGAGAGGGATGGGAAAGGGGAAGAGAGAAACATCCTAATGTACATAATGTACATTCACAAACATATCAAGTCAATCACTAAACCAAACATGAGAAGGAGAGAGGGGGAGGGAATGAGGCAGAAATTGGGGAAGTGTTAAATGAGTATGTAGGCATGTATGCCTCTACCATCTGTACTCCATTAGGATGTCTGACTACATTCCACCAATAAAAAATGAAGAAAAAATGAAAATAAAAAGTAAAAATAAGTGTTTGTAGTTCTAAGAATTGTTTTTAAATCTATAATGATATCTAACCTGTATATGAGTAGTTTCTATATGTATTTCACCTTTCACAAGTTAGATGCTGTTGTTTTTCTTTACATTAGTGGCCATATGCTCAACTTAAACCAGTAATACAGTTCTCAAAACAGCACAAATGTGGATCAATGCTGTGAGATATCTTCTGTAGTGTTGCACAAGAGCACAGTGAAGCAGTGGCTGTGTATCTGAAAGAATGTTGATGTAACTTACAGAATCTATAATCATCAAGGTTTCTTATACTTGTCTAGGTGTGTGGTGATGTGTGAGTGTAGCTATGTGTCTGTTGAGTAGCTTTAAGTTAAATATCACATTAGACAATAATCACTTTACAAACATTGATTTTCAGGTATTTAGTAGTTTGCATTACTCTTTATATGCGTTTTATTTGTTTCTGTGTTTGCCATTTTAGTATCATGGTTGAAAAATAAAATATCTCTATTTACCTAAAGAATTAAATTGAAAAGAAAGAACTGTGGGCAGTATGGGAGAGAGAAAGAGAAAGAAAAAAAATGAGAAAAAATAATTGACTGTGAAGTAATTTAGACTCAAACAAAAAGAGAAAGATATTTCCATTAAATAGTCCCAGTGCAAATGAACTTAAAATGTAGCTAATGCATCACTATTAGGTATTTTTCCATAATTTTTGTGCTGGGAAAAAGTAGAATAAAAATTAGACTGCAATAAATAATATAAGATTCTGCAGATCATATAGAGAAAGATATGTAATAAATAAGTTAATAATACTCCCTAATGTCAAATCTGTTCCTGGTCCTCTGCTTAAACATTGAGATAATTTCCTTCAGGCTAAAAGCATATTTTATCTTTGAGTCAAAGCTCCAAAGAAATGCCTCAAAAGTCTAATATTAGATCTCTGATTTCATTCAAAGAGAAAAGATCAAAGGTATTTAGAAACTAACATGTCCTTGTTATCAAATAACCTTCAGTTCAATTGAAAATTTAACTCTGTAAATAAAAGTTAGGCTCTAATTTATCAGCTCAGTATGGGTTGTAGGAAAATTAAATCGTATGGGGAGTCCATATTCGCATAACAAAAATTTTTATCTGTAATTAACTAACATTTAGAAAATTCTATTTTTAATTTCCTCCTGTCAAGATATCAGGAAAATGAAAAGTTAAGAGGTATCGCCTAGAAGAGATTGTGTTGTGTGGAAACATTGAAAGCGTTAGATGGATGAAACTATCAAATACTATGGTAATTAATGAGTTGTCAATTTATCAAATCATTTACTTGAAAACATAGGGCAACAAATCTGGTGTAATTTCTAAGCAAAATAAAATATACAAATCATAATTTTATAGGGTAATAAGCTAAAGAACCTATTTATCATCAATGTTGATGTTTTCTAAGTTTTTTTTTTCTATTTTATGAGCATCCAGCTTTCACAGCTACCAAAGCCTGAACTAAAATATAATTGCTATGCTTATTATTTTGAATATGTAAAATAATTGATGCATTAAATTATATTACATTGTATGTAAGTCATTCATATATGAAGCCATGTTTTCAGTAGAAACAAGCTGATTTCTGTTGCCTAAAAGCTGATTATAATATTGTCAAGGCTAGAAGTCTTCTGGTTGAGATTGTTTTTGTAATATGACTAGAGTTTCAAATACTCTGTTAAATACAAGTCATCACATTGGTATTTTTGTCTTGTTCCTAATATTAAGGTAAATTTCTATTTTTTTCTACTCATTATAGTGTTATCAAATGCAATCCTTTATATTTACTAGATTTAAAAAATTTGGAAAATCTGACTTCCTGAAAGCATGCTTTAGAAAATTTAAAGTGGTCAAATATTTTAAGAGGAAACAAACAATAATCTATCCCAGAATGTTTTACACTTTTATTGTTTATAATCACATAAGTGCCACTACCATCCATTTAGTTATTTGCATAAAGAAAGTTAGGATTGCACGTCCTGATTTTTAAAACATTTCAAATAATTTCTCTTATTAATTTCATCTACCAAGTTTGCCTTTTTCAAACAATATTATCTCTGCTCAGCATCACTAGAGTATTGTTGTCCAATCACAAACTCTATATTATGAAAACTATGTGATTCTATAGTCATTAAGTGTTAATTTAATTTTATTCTTACAAAAATACCTTCATAAATATGTTATCAGAAGGCATTGATGGTTTCATGTTGATCACAGTTACTTTTAAAAAGAAAATAATGATACTAAGTTATAGATTATTATCAAATGTAATAAATAATTAAACTGTATGTCAATAAAATTTGAAAATAAATTTGATAAGAACAAAATTTTTACTTTATCTTCAATAAAAGCATATAAAAATAAAACAATTTAACATAATATACAGAGATTGAAAATAAACCTCTTCTTAAGGAATTATCATAAAATACTGTATCTTGGGGAAAAATCCTCTCAGGAAAAAAATAAACTTTGGTGATCTGGTATTAGCATAATTATTATATATTAGCCTTTTAAGTCAATAACTGTGGTGGTATAATATAATAATACACAATTTCTTTCATAACTAAATATTTCGTTTTTCTTCCACTCATTTTCTTTTTTCCATAACTTTATTCAGACAAAGTAGGCTAATTCAGTGTTTTTATTAGTAACTTATTCTATTGAAAATTTACTATATTAAACACAATAAAAAAAAGCTATCAATAAATACTAAATATCATTGGATTTCCAACTGATGGAACCATGGAAAGTCTTATTAAACCTTTCATTCTTTGGCCCTTATATTTTAGAGAGTCACAGTATTCCTGACAATCTCCTATCTTTGCAAATCCCAGAGTCCCATAGCTCATGCCTTGGCAAGCTGACATGGGAAATTAGAAATTCCTTCACATTAAAAATACCGCCATTCAAGAAGACAGTTCTAAATTATTATAAAAGCAGCTTACCACCTCCTTGCCTTGGCCACATCTTATTTCCCTAGAATCAAGACCTAAAGGGTTTAATTCCACACTATCAGAGGGCCCATTAGCTAGTTTCTTATGCTTTTTCATAGACTGTCTGTGAAAATAGCAATGGTGGTAGTAAGCACAATGAAAATGGAGTCAGAATTTTATTTATTATTTGGAAAAACTATTAATCAAGCACTGGATTTTCATGCTGCTATAAAGGTAAGTTAGTTCACTAAAAGAAAACATGGCTTCAGGCTCTCTTACTCTGGTGTGGTAAGTGGTAGTCCACTGACTTTCTTTCAACTCTGAAGGGTGGCTTCTCACCAACCTAGCTTCTAATATTCCAAAGGCTAGGCTTTTAAACGTTGACAGTAAAAAAAAATCTACTTTATGAATAGATGATAAAAAATTATCTAGATAAATATATATATGTAACCCAATATATTAAAATCAAGCATTAAACAAAGAAAAAAATGAATGCAATAATATATGAAAAGAATAAGATAATTTTGCATAGTTTCTAAATTTTTTAAATCAGTCATAAAAATATTCTGACAGAAAAATGAGCAAGTACACAGATAATTCACAAGAAAATTATTAAACTAAATTAAAACAATTGCATAAACCAAAAGTTTACTCATTAATAATTATAGAAATGGACATTATGTGCTGCAAACTTTATAACAATGTTATGAGAGTAGAGTGGACATTTTTCCAAATTAATGGCAGAAGGAAATGTTACTTTAATTTTAAAACTTTAATATTATCAAGAAACTTAGACATTTTCAGTTGATTACTATATTCAAATTATTTTTATTGGAATAATTACAGCTGAAGAAAAAAATCAAACCTATATAAGTGGCAATATATTGTATGGCCACAATTAGAAAATAATAAAAATCTATATTAAATTTTAGGGTGAGTTTATAGCATCAAAAATTATAAAATACTTCACAACATTAAAGTACAATTTCAGTCATGTTTCCTAATTATGTTTCATCCTTGGCAGTACAAAGATGTATATGCAGTAATTCTAACTTTTACACACTTTTGGATATTTTGTTATTTGCTTTTTTATTTTTTGGGGGGGTGTTAGGGGTTGAGCCCAGAGGCATTTTCTCTCCAAGCCACACCCCCAGCCTGTTTTAATTTCTTATTTGGAAACGGGGTCTAGCTATGTTGCTGAGAGCCTGGCTAAGTTGCCAAGGCTGGCTTCAAACCTGCAGTCCTCCTATCTCAGCCTCCCAAGTACTGAATTACAAGCATGGGACACTTCACCCAACTCAGTTTGGATATCTAAAATTTCAATTACTTAAAAATCAACTGTGGTCCAAAGCCATAAAACAGAAATTTATAGAAATAAGGATTTCATACTTTTTAAAAATTGAGTATTATTCTGTGTAACCTAATGCAATCCTGTCCAATATCACTTCATCTTGCCTGCAACAGTAATCATGCCTCTGTCCATTATACTCATGCAGTACATGCAATTCATCCATTTTGCATTTATAGCTACTTCATTATCAGATCAACTGTAATAGTACTGCAGTATTTCTGTTCAAGTTATCTATCCTTGTTATTGTTAATCTTTTATTACTCTTAATTTATACATCAGACTTCACTGTATCTACGTATGTTTAAAAGAGTATAATAAAAATAAGGCTTGAGTACTATCTGAAGTTTTCAGTAAATTCACTAAAAATCTTGGAATGTTTGCCCTATAGATGAGGGGGAAAGCTGCACATCATTATTGCTTCTAATTGCAACTTACAGTTTCATACACTGAGCAAAATTCCATTATTCAATGCATTGCCAGTAAAATATGAGTTGACTTGATATCCAGTGGTGGTAGGTATAGAGCTAGCTAAGTTTTACATTGTTGTTTTTTATGAAAAATAGACTTAATATTTTAAAAATTACAAATAATTGTCAAAAGACTAATTAGCTTCTTTGTCCATAAAATTCGAAGGCTGATTAGTATATTGATAAGTGCTTCTTTCACTGAATTTTATATATCAGGTGCACAATTCATCTATAAATCTGGAGCCAAGTGACAATTGGTAAAAGACTTGAAATTGCTCCATTCAATAGCTTTTGTTCATAGAGTCCATTTTTATTCACTTCACATTATTCTGTCATCTTCCATGTTTCAACCTTTTCCCTATATATTCACTTGATAAATTTTTATTCTCAACAGAAATCTTCAGATTGAGTCTAAAGACTGTCAGAGATTCAGTGATTTATTGACACTGGAGTCATATTCCTCCAGCAGAAAGGTGTCATTTCCTTTTCCTCTGTAACTTTTCCCATCTCCAATAATCTGCTTGTCAACTTACCTCCTCGTTCCTGTGCAATGAGCTCACTCTGTCCTCAGGATGTTAGTGCAGGGCATTCACCATCAGTGGACATCATCAATTGACCTTTATCACTCATCATAATCAAGAGTGTGTCTTGAGTTGCTCTTCTCCAATTAGACTCAAGGGGACAACATCCTCCTTCTATCAGGCCATTCACTATATTTCATACTTAGCTTTCAATAATGGAACAATATTAACACAACAGAACTTTAGCCAGCCAAAAAGAACAAACCTGTAACATTTGCAGGCAACTGGATGAACTTAGAATATATTATACTAAGTGAAATAAGCCAGTCTCAGAATGGCAAGGATTGAATTTTCTCTCAAAGTAACAGATAGAGAGAAAAATAGGAAACAAAAGGGACTTTAGATACTTGAAGAGAGTGACCAGTAGAATAATGGGAGCAAGTGGAAAGGGAAGAAAACTTACTAAAAGAAAAAGTTAAAATTATGTTGCACCCATGTAGGAAGGTATCACTATCAACCTCACTATTGTTTGGGGAGGGGTAGATAGCAAGTTAGGATATAAATGGCAATACAATAAGACATGGTGTGTACATGTAAGTTTGTATGACTCTGGACTTCACAGTGATGTATAGATACAATGCATCAATAAAATATTTTTAAAAGAATAGGAAAATAAAGTGGCAGAATAAAAATAATCATACCTTAAAGAAAAAGTAAAAGTATGCTGCATGCAATATTTGCTCGTATCCTAATTAATTCTGATTCAATCCTCTAACCCCAACATAATTGACCTGGAAATGTGTTTCCTAATGTGACTAATTAGCTCTAAGTTTTTAGAGCTAATGATCACCTAATAATTTCTTCCACAAAATTGTATACCGCAGCAGAATGAATATATTTAAAGAAAACTTCAAATTTTATTCCATACTTATTAAGTTTATAAAGATACACTTTATTCATTCTATGACAATCACAATGGGATATGTTACATATAAAATAATTATATTCCAGATTTTATATTCAAGTAATAAGATGCCATGATATTGTAATTTGTGTTTGTCTTAACATCTAGTTGAGTTGCTTTAATTTTAGTATTCTTTCCTTTAGATTAGCTACCTCCAACTTCAACTCTAACAAGGGCATTGGATCATGAATGATGCCATCTTTTATTCATCCCCCATCACCAACTTAGAAAGTTAAGATGGACTAATCTCTATCCTTTATCCTTCATCCTCTCAATTATAAAATATGGCTCATCCAAATGTTGCATGCATCCCCACTGCTGCTGATCCCACCACATCAGTGTAGGTCCTAGCATTTCTTCACCTCATTTAATGTACTAACCCCATACCTTCACTTTCTGCCTTCTATCTAACCTTGCTCCAATATTTCATCACAGTGCTATGATATAATTTAGAATGTTCATGCTTTTGTTCTACATTAGAACTTTTAGTATTCCTCCTATCCTATAATAAAGCTCACATTCCTTAACGTGGGGTACAAATTTATATCTGAAATTATCTTCGCATATATTCTAACCTCATCTTTTGTATGGCCTTTACTTTTCAAATCAGATCTACTTATGAAGGCCCTCATGTACCTCTTTTAATACTATTCCAAAAGTTTAAAACATTTTCTTCCATTTAAGAATGAGGACAAATCAGTGTCCTATAAGAATTTTTTAATTATTTCAATTTAAATCTACTATTTAGCCAATACCATTTGTTCTTCATTCTTCTACATACTCCCTGTATAGCATGTTTGATAATCCTTCAAAATCATTTATATTCTTATTTGCTTCTCTGTCGGTCTGTGACTATTTAGTAGCCAGGTGCTGGGACATATTTTTACTTCTAATCCAAGCAACAAAGCAGGCCTTGCCATATTGTGGGTACTTAAAACATTTCTTGAAAAAAAAATGGATGTGTTAGTTTCTCACCACTATAATAAAAGAATGAGATAAACAATTTATAAAGAAAAACATTTATTTTGATTCAGCTTTAGAGTTGTTAATACACGATCAGTCAGCAAACCATGGGTGAGAGTATTTCAGAGCAGAGCTGATTAACTCATGTCCAAAACCCAGAATATGAAAAAGAGACTAGGATCCCCTTGAGCAGCACAGAAAGATTTTCTATAATGAGTACAATGATTGAACAAATACCTAGTTATGACAGTTGTTATGACAACCCTTATATTATTCTTTTTTTTTTTTTTTTTTGGTGGTGGTGGTACTGGGGTTCCTCCAGGCTACACTTCCAGACCTACTTTATATTTTTTATTTGGAAACAGGGTCTCTTAAAAGCCAGTGCTGCTGGCTTTAAACCTGTGGGATCCGCTTGTCTCCGCCTCCCAAGCACGGGGATTAAAAGCGTGCACCACCACTACCGGCATATTATTCTCTCCTAAGTTATTGGTGACTTTTTTCTTCTCTATAGTTCTGAATTTATTTTAGAAAAATTCTCTAAGGTTATATCAAAATATTTTGTATTATCAAATATACTATATTTTTAAGTTCAAAAAGTTTTCAGCAATAGGCACCATGCAGAAGGTGTCAAAATATTTGACTTCAAACTATAATACATACCAATAAATAAAAACAGAATAATATTGGCACATAGACCAAAGGAGCAGAATAGAAGACTCAAAAACAACTCCACAAACTTACAGCCAATTGATTTTTGACAAAAGGACCAAAACATATACTGGAAAATACATTGCCTCTTCAACAAATGTCCTTGGCAAAACAGCTTATTCACATATAGAAAAGTTTAAATAAACCCCACTTTCTTATTCTGCATAAGAATTAACCCTAATTATAATGGAAACTCTAATACACTGTTGATAGAATTGCAAATTAGTGCAATCACTTTGGAAAACAGTGTGGGGATTCTCAGAAGAATGAAAATGAACCTAGGTATACCACCTAATATGACCTAGGTATACCACCCAAAAGAACTGAAACAAGACAACCATAGTAATGTATACATATCTATGTTAATAGCTGCATAATTTTTTTTGCATGTCTGGAGATGGAACCCAGAGGCATTTGACCTCCAAGCTACACCCCCTGCCCTATTTTTTATTCTTTATTTTGAAACAGGGTCTCGCTGAGTTGCAAAGAGCCTCACTAAGTAGCTGAGGCTGTCCTCGAACTGCAATCCTCTGGTATAAGCCTCCCAAATGCTGGGATTTCAAGCGTGAGCCACCACGCCCTGCTAATAGCTGCATAACTAATCAGCTACAAAAAGTGAAAAGTCGGATGTTCTTTCTTATGTGCAGAAGCTACAAAGAAATTTTTCCTCCTTTGTCACCAAGACAAAGGAGAGAAAATTGTAGTTGAGTGAAAAAGGGAACCTAGTAAGGGAGATGAGAGAGGGAAAGAGGGAAGCGCCTCAGTGATCATGATGTACATACACAAACTTACCAAAGCCAATCACTGTGGTGAGCACTGGAAGGAGAAGAGGGAGAAAACAGAACTGGAGGAGGGCTCAATGTGTATTCTTTGCATGTATGCGTCAATCATTCAATAAAAAATTTTAAATCATAAAAATAAGACAATAATTATATAATATCTGCATTGATTGCTATTATTTCAAAAATTATTAATTAATTTTATAATGTATTAATTATTTTATAAGGTAATCAAGTATATTTTAAAGATATATACATTTTATACATGAAGCCACACTAATTGTCTTTAACCCTCAGATACATAATTTTCTCTCTATAAAATACCTGTTTTTTCTTGTGACATTTAATTCTGAATATAAATCTTTTCAGGAAAATATTTATGAGATAGGCAGCTTGATATAGATAATTGTATTAACCATCTATATATATAAATATATATAGATATTATATAAAAAGCAATATATATATAAAAGTAGTAAATGAAAAACATTTATTAGATCACTTAAAGATTTATATGCACTTATTTGAAGAAGTTAAGTGAAAATACAAAACACTTTGATAAATGAGGGTAAATAACAAACATCACATATACATGTAAAACATAATTATGATTTTACTATTGAAAGAATCCAAAGCAATAATTTTAAAAACCTTGGATGAACTAAATATATTAATACTATTAAAAGTACATAAGAAAGTGTGATTCTATTTATTTAATGTGTTAATTACCTTTTGTAGAATGACTGATTTATACACTCATTATTTTTTCTAAAACTGATTATTTATGGTAATATTATTAATCTTTTAACATAAATAATTTTAAGTATTATATGTGTGACATATAAATTTTGGATATTATATCTCATTAATGTGGGACATTGAGTGAGTAAATAATTATTTTCTAATTCTTGTTTTTTTACTTAGAGCATATTTCAGAGTTGATTTAAAGCATTTTTCTTACCATTAAATTAAACTGTCCCATTTGAAAAAGAATCACCAAGTAGATACAACTGAATAAAGCTAATACTATTTATTGTGTAATTATTGGAATTAGAGCTGATAATTGTGTAATTATTGGAATTATTTGAATTGTGTAATTATTGGAATTAACTAGTTTCATTTAAATCACATAAAATACACTTTGTCAGAATCTTTAGTTTCTAACTACCTGAAAATTTTTTTAAAGATGTGTTTTTAAATGTTCCTTAAAAATTCTTTTTTTCTGTTATATACATTAATTTTTATCTCCAAAAATATAGCAGCAATGAATTTATTATCAAAATTACTACATTCAAGATAACCTATAAATCAGCTCTATCAAAGCAAATATGTCATAAATTAATAATTCTCTTAATATTAATTGTTCATATGCATACAAAGACAAAACAGAATATTTTAATAACTATTATTATTATAGTGGTTGTCATTATGCTCATCTTATATCAGAGGCACTATTTTAAGCCTTATATATTTGTAAATTTATTAAAATAATTATCTTTCAGTGAATTAAGTTTGAGAAAGTTTTTTAAGGCACTGGATGTGGAACCCAGAAGCATTCTACCCCTAAGTAACACCTGCACCCCTATTTGTTATTCTTTATTTTGAAACAAGCTCTCACTAAGTTGCAGAGGGACTCACTAAGTAGCTAAGTCTGTCTTCAAACCAGCAATCCTCCTGTCTCAGCCTCTCAAGTACTGCGATTACATGCATGCATTCCCAAACCTGGCTGAGAAAGTATAAACAATGTTACTCTATTTCATTTATATTATTTAAAATCAATAGGTCAAAAAGATGAGATTACTTATATGCCATAAAACTTTATATTTGAATAACAATATCTTAAATAATGTCTGTGGGAATAGAAGAAGAAAGAGGTAAATACCATAATGTACATGATGTACATTCATAAACACATTAAAGTCAATCAGTAGTAAGACAGACATTAGAGGGATGGAGGAGAGAAAAAATGGGATGAGAATTGTAGAAGGGATAAATAAGTGATGTGCTCATGTATGCCTCTACCATCTTGTATTTCATTAAGATATAGGACTGCAATAGACCAATAAAATTTAAAAAATAATACCTGCATAAGTCATTTGATACAATTTTAAGCCATTTGATTTATTTAAGGAGGAGCAGCCTATTCTTATAGTTCTAAGATTTTTTCTATTGATTCCTGTGTTAGTGTTTTTATCTGACCTTGAAACTAGAAATACTAAAATACCCAGTGATTTTTGCTACTAGCTGAAAAACTTACTTATCTTTCCTCTGTAAATTTCAGTCATTTTCTACATTCAAAACATTGTCTGCCTGCATATATTTGTTCTGAATTGCATAAAACAGAGTGCTTATACATTTTGCTTCTAGCATTTGGAACTTTGTTAACACCTTAAGCTAATTCAAATATTGATGTTTTTCTGTTGGTGTGACTTTGCAATCAGGGAACAATAGAAGAAAGAGGAGAGAGAACATAAGCAAATCACATACATTCAGAAGAAATATTTGTATCTCATACAAATAAAGTCTCTAAGCTCCAATAAAAGCACTTCAGGGACAAGCCTGTAAGTATTGATGTGTTCAAACCTCCAAGGGTTATGTTCAAGTTTCTAGTTCAGAAAAAATATAAAATGGATCATTTATAATAAAAATGATCATATCAAGCTAATAAAAATTCACTATGATACACATATCCACTGCATTTTTAAATGTCTTCTTTTTATTTTGATTACTTAAATGTATTCATTTCCAAAAACTTTAGTAACACAATTTCTTTCCCTTTTCAACAAATCTGTGAGTATAATTTTCCTTCACAGTTGATAGTCATTCTTCTCAAGAAGAGAAATAATTTGGGAAATGATGCAGAATATGATTGCCTTGCTGATTTTAATTCAAAAGATGCTTTGAAGTGAAACAAGCCTGGAAGTCCCTGCTGATCCTTTATGTTCTATAAGTATTACCATTGTTTTTCCTAATCAGCAGTTTCATCTATTCTTTTTGGTAGAAAATATATTTTTATGCTTGTGAATTCAAAGAATTTGATGTCTTCAGCCCTAAAGATCTCACAAGATCATGTTGTTTTTTTCAGCATCATAGCTTTTTCATTCATATTTGAGGATACATACATGCATATATTTACCAACCATACAGAGCACTCTCCTAGGGCCTGTGTTGTCATGGATACAATAGACTTTGTTATTTGAATATAGACTATAGACTGAACACTTTTATCACTCATTGGAATATGATTCTTATTAATAATATTAAGCGACAATATTTGATTCCAATTAAATTTATAATATTAATCTTAAATTCTAAATTATAGTTTTCATTTTGCAATGTGAACATAATATAAACCTTTCAGACACATCTATTACTTGATAGTATATTTTAAAAAAATAAATACAAGGGCCTAAATATTATTCATGTCTAACAGAAATCCTCAGTGATGTTGACCTATTTGCTTATAATTGTAAACACATTTGTCAGGTACATAATGAAAGTAAGAAATTGGAAACTCTCTCTAATATGTGGAAGCTAGAGAGGAAATGGGTCATAGGAAGAGCTCCAGACAAAGGAGAAACTATAGAAGAGCAAAGAAGATGACATAAATGAGGGGAATGGAGGGAGAAGAGGGAAATTGCCTAATGTACATGATGTAAATTCTCAACCATATCAAAGTCAATCTCTGTATATTATTAAACTTTCCTGTTTCTGTTTTATATAAATGATGTCTCTTAATTATAACCATTTCTATTTTCTAGACTGCCTACCCACTTCTTACTCCTTAACATTTAATGGATTGTAACAAATAATGTATTACCTTTTTTTCAAATATGTCTTGACACTTAGGAAGTGTCAACCTTTTTGTGTTTAATAACACTACTAGTGTTTAATAAATAAGTTTTTTAATATATAAATTAGATCTTGTTTTCTACTGCTAGTGTTTCTTGAAATAAAAAATTGTACATAAAATTTCTAATAAATCTCAGCTATTCCTGTTATAAATGTGAGATTTAACACAGCACAAAGCTATAATAAAATCCAAAATATTCTGATTCCTCCCAACACCCTGAAACAAATTGTCTAGGTTCTCTCTTATGTCTGTTCTCAAATAAAAAAAAATTGTTTATGCCTTTAATAAATCATATGAAGGTAAAATTAAAATATTTTTACTTAATAAAATGGAGAGTCTCAGTCAACATAAAGCAGAGATTATCTATTTTAGTTTTTTCATAGAAAATATTAGATAAGAAAGGCAAAGAGGAGATGTGAGAAGATGGCAATGAAGTAAGATGCTAAAGTGGACCTGCACCTGACATTCCGTGGGATTCCAAGAGCTGCAATCCGCATTCTGGATTACCTTCCTAGGAGAAGGGAACTAGAAGTGTGAATACTTAAGAATATGTACAATGATGTTTTTAAACATCAACGCTGAAAAAAAGCAACAAATCTCTGAGTGAGCCAAGATATGGAAGGAGAACAATAACATGCACCTCTAAATATTAGAAATTTTGGAAATACTAAAAATCTCAAATCCTTTTTGATATTTAATATACAAGAAGTATACCACACACTGAATCACATACCACTGCAGTTACATCTGTCCAGTAACATCAGAGAACAAAGGCCACCCATGAACCCCACTCTGATTTCTCTGTAGACCAACTCCCTGAGTTTTGTGCAGGACCCACTTGAGTGGGTAATTCAGAAGAGACCATAAATGGTGTGAGTGAAACACAAGCTGAATTTGGCTGCATAGTGCATATGAAATTCTGAGGACAATTACAACTTGAAAGACACAGACTAATCCATCCATTTTCCTACCAGCCTGGTCATTTTCTACAGAGTGTGCAGCGAGCAGAACCAAGCCTGGGTCTCACTGGGCAGAAGTTCTTGGCAAGAGATCTAGTGTTAGATGTGGAAGACTGATTTTTTTTTAATTTTTTTTTATTTTTTACAATTTACTGAGTAGATGGTAAATATTGAGCTGATAGAAAAGTCATGTGTGAACCAACAGCAATAAGTATACTTTAAATCTCAGGGAATATCCAAACCTAACCTAAAAGGGTGGCATAGCTGAGCCTGAGAGAGTTCGTTCTTTTTATCTCTCTTTCTTACTCCCGTTTTCCATTTTTCCCTTAGCTCATATTTCTTTCTTTCTTTCTTTCTTTCTTTCTTTCTTTCTTTCTTTCTTTCTTTCTTTCTTTCACTGTGCTCGTGATTGAGCATAGAGTCTTGGGAATATTGGGCAGATACTGTGCCACCAAAAGTGTCTTTCTCAAGCAGCCAGCAGTAACAGAGAAATTCTGTAGTCAGACCCTCCATGTTATTTCATACTGTTCTGCTCCATTATCAAAATACTAAAAAATTCTGCAAGCAACAAACTCTTAGCAGACTACAATTCAACCCTCTCTACAATGAACTCCATCATCTGCTCTGCCAGTGAAGTACAGAGAAACTCTATAAGACTCAGAGACCTAACATTACCCCGCCTGCCCACTCTGATTCTCAAGCTGAGCATTTTCTGCAAAACTTCTCCTGCCCTATATGCATAAACACCTTATTTCTTGTTCAAGACTCTGGATTTAAATCCAGGCAGGAGAAAAGAGTCTTGAACAAGAAATGAGGAACAGCATTTGCATCTGTTCTTAGGAGGCCTCAATTCAATAAGAAAGAAAAAGCCAATAAGGGACAATCCAGTGTCATTACATTCAGTCCCTCTTCAATAGAAAAAGTTTACTCACTTTCTATGAAACAATTCCTAAGATTACTTTAAAAATTTTTTTCTTCTTGTCTGGATGAGTATGTGTGTGTTTTGTTTTCTGTTTGATTTCCAGTGTATTAGTTTGCCTATGTCTTCTATATTTTCTATTTTTATCACAATTTTATATGTTTATATTGTTTACTTATACTATTCTTTATTTTAATATATTTATCCTTTTATTATCTCTTTTAATTTTTAAACTTTTATTCAGCTCAAATTTACCCTCTTCTTTTTTCACCCTTTATTTTTATAATAATTTGCCCTTGTATATAGCAACTGACTCTTCTAAACCCTACATCTAAGGCTGGGCCAGATTAGTGAGTCAGCAGGGCAGAAATATTGGAAATAACAAAATTCCAGCTGACAAGCTGAGTTGTCCCACACTCATATATAAGGCTTCATAGACACACAAGACATAGATTGCAGCAGCCTTCAATGCCAAGACTATTTTATATTAGCATAGAAACAGGTAGTTCCCAGGTATTTAATACCTGTGATCCATCAATTCTGACTTTGTGACGGTTGAACAGAGTATCAGACTAATTGTAAGCCAGTGCGGAAAGTCTCCTGGAAGAGCAGTGTGGTTGTGGATGGCTGGGGAGGGGGTGATATGGAGGGCACAAAGCAGGTGAGGTTGGCAGTATTGTAGAGTAATAAATACTTAACAGAAAGTCACAACAACACATGCAGTTTCAAATATTCCATTTTAATTCACACCTTGAGACAAATATTTACCTATATCACAAAGGAAAAGCAATTAGATATGGGAACTATAAGAACTCCAGAGAGAATGAGAGCAGCAAATGAAACAATGATACAAATTTAAAGAGCTTTGAAAACATGAGAAAGAATACTGGCAAGAAAACAATGAATGTCCACACCCCACAACAATAAACTAACCAACTCATAGCTCCAGAGAATGCCAAAAAAAAAAAAAAATTCAAACTCTTATTACTGATATGATGAAAGTTTATAGAAATGAGAAACAATTTAAATTATATAAAATGTTATGTTTAAAAAGAGACAGATATTCTGAAAAGAAAAAGAGGCCCTAGCAAAGCCAGGATCGGTGCCTGCCATGAGGCAAGGCCAGTGCTGGGGCCTCCGAGGCTGGGATCGGAGCCTGCCGAGGGGTAGGCTGGTGCCAGGGCCAGCGAAGCCGGAATCAGAGCCAGCCATGAAGCAAGGCCAGGGCAGGGGCCTTCGAGGCCGGGATCGGAGCCGGCCAAGGGGTTAGGTTGGTGCTAGGACCAGTAAGGCCAGGACTGGGGCCTGCAGTGAGGCATGGCAGGTGCTGGGGCCTACGAGGTCGGGACTGGAGCCTGCCCATGGGTGAGGAAGGTGCCGGGGCCAGCAAGGCCGGGACTGGGGCCTGCCATGAGGCAAGGCCAGTGATGAGGCCTCTGAGGCCGGGATCGGAGCCTGCCGAGGGGTTAGGCTGGTGCTGGGGCCAACAAGGCTAGGACCGGGGCCTGCTGTGAGGCAAGGCTGGTGCTGGGCCTCCAAAGCCTGGATCAGAGCCTGCTGAGGGGTGAGGACAGAGACTGGGCCAGTGTGTCGGGATTGAAGCCTGCTGTGAGGCAAGGCCGGTTTAGGGGCCTCTGAGGCTGGGAACAGAGCCAGCCGAGGGGTGACGCTGAACCCAGGGCCAGTGAGTCTGGGATTGTAGCCTGCCGTGAGGCAAGGCCAATGCTGGAGCCTCTGAAGAAGGGATTGGAGCCTCCCGAGGGGTGAAGCCGGATCCGTGGTCAGCGGGGCAAGAATCAGGGCCTGCCATGACTCAATCAAGGCCATTGCTAGAGTCAGCAAGGCTGGGATCAGAGTCTGCCAGGGGGCAAGGCTGGCAGAGGGGCCTTCAGGAGTGGGAAAGGAACTTGCAATATGGCATACACAGAGAAACATCACAGAAAATAGAAAATCAGACGCTTTCCCTGATATGCAAAAACTAGGAAGAAATGGGTAATGGGAGGAGAGCTAGTTAAAGAAAGGGCCCCATGGAAGAGCAATCAAGGTGACCAATCAGAGGGGATGGGATGGGGGAAAAACGGAATCTCTTTAAATGCATGATGTACGTAAACGAATATATCAAAGTTAATCACCAAATCAAGCTTGGGATTGAGGGAGGGGAAGGAAATGGGGTGAGGATGGGATAAGGGCTAATTGGATGACATATACTTGTATACCCTCACAAGTCTTGTATTCCACTGTGATGTTTGACTACAATGCACCAATAAAAATATATTTAAAAAAAAGAGGCCCATCTATAGTGACTAGATGGCATGAAAAACAGAATTTTGGTCCTAGAATATGCTCAATCAAAACAATATGTCATCTATAATATATAGGAAAAAACAGTTGACAATACAATCTAAGCATCTAATATATTTAAGAGATTTGGAAAATTTTAAAAGAGCAAACTCAGTAATAATCGACAAAGAAGAGGGTCTAGTACCTGAAATCAAAAGAATAAAAAACTCTTCAACAGAAATAATATAAGAGAACTACCCAAATACAGAATCTGAGGCAGACACATAGATAAAAAACATAAAGAAGAGCACAATTAGACTAGATCAAAGAGGTCCACCAAGCCACATAATAATTAAATTGACTAACATTGAAGCCAAAGAAAGAATCTTTAACTTATTGAGATTAAAAGATCAAATGAAATTCAAAGATAAAATAATAAGAATTATTCCAAACTTTCAAACAAAGTAATAAAAGCCAGGAAGGCCTGGAATTATATATTTTAAAACCTAAAAAAATAAACATTTTCCAGCCAATACTACTCTACCCATTTCATGGTCAGATTCAACAATATATTGAGGCTTTGTGTAAAATAGTGAGACCCTGTATTAAAATAAGTTATAAGAATAAGGCTTGGGGTGTAGTTCAGAGGAAAAATTACCCTGTATTTAATTCAAAATGCTTCAATAAATAAATGATTAAGTAAATAATAAAACAAAAAAAGATGAAAAAAGTTGATATCACCATAAAAAGTTTGGAATTCTGGAGGATAATCTAAAAATATGAAAAAACCTAAAAGAAATTAAAAATTCTAGACATGTATAACCTTTCTAAAATGAATGAAAATGATATAGATAAGATAAAGTGATGAATAGCAAAAGAATACATTGAAACAGCAATAAAGAACCTACAATTAAAGAAAAGCCCAGGTCCAGAAGAATTTCCAGCCAAAATTTAGGAAACTTTTATAGAAGATCTAAGCCCTATATTTTACAAATTATTCCATCAAATAAAGAAGAAATTAACCCATACTCAATTTATGAAGCCAATATCATCTTAATACCAATACCAAGTATAGAAAGCTCAAGAAAAGCAAATTTCAGACCAAATTTGCTGATGAACTTAGACACAAAATTTCTAAGCAAAATACTATCAACTCACATTCAAAACCATACCAAAAAATATACATCATGAGCAAGTTGGTTTCATTCCAGAAATGCAAAGGTATTTAAACTAACACAAATCAATATATATCATTCACCACATAAAAAGATATAAGAAAAAAAATTGCATGATTATCTCAATATACACTAAAAAAAGTATTTGACAAAATCCAACACTATTTTCTCTTAAAAATATTTCAGAAAATTAGAAGAAACTTACCTCAACATTATAGAAGTAATGCAATGAACTCATAGCTAAGATTATATTGAATCAGAAAAAACCAGTGAGAATTCCTTTTATAACAAGGAATAAGAAAAGTACATCCACTATCATCCCTTTTTTTCATTACATACTAAAGATTCCAGCCAGAGTAATAAGGCAAGAGAAGAAAAACAAAGGAATAAAACTAGGAAAAATAGAAAAAAAAGAACTGAAGTAATCTCTATCTGCAGATTATATGATCCTATACTTAGAAGACTCAAATAATTCAACAAAAGATATCTAGAATTTATTATTACATTTAACAAATTCTTTGAAAACAAAAATATATCTAAAAATCAATAGTTTTTATATGCCAAACATACATCCACTGAAACAAAAATCCAGAAAACTACTTCATTTACAATAACCTCAAAACACTAAAATTTTTTTATTTTCTTGGATAGGCAGAATAATTATCATCAAAATGGTCATCTTACCAAAAATAATGTACAATTGAATGCAATCCCTATTAAAATACAATTAGCATTCTTCACAGTCTTAGAAAAATCACCCCTAATTTTTATATAGAACAAAAAAGATTTAGAATATCCAAAACATTTCTCAGTAATATGATCTTTGTAGGAGACATTGTGATATCTAACTTTAGGTTATACAACATAGCAATAGCAATAAAAAGCATGCCATTTTCACAATAAACGAACACATAAACCAATAAAACATAATACAAGATTAAGAAACAAATATACAGTCTTAGAAGTAGCATTGCTGGATCAAAAGGCAAGTTAATTCCCATTCTCTGAGGATCTTCCATACTGTTTTCCAAAGTGGTTGCACTAATTTGCAATCCCACCCACCAACAGTGTTTTAGAGTTCCCACTTCTCCACATCCTCGCCAGCATTTGTTGTTGTGTGTTTGTGTTTTGAATTATTGACATTCTAGTTGGAAATAGGTGAAATCTCAGGGTAGTTTTCATTTGCATCTCTCTGATCCATAACGATGTTGAGCATTGTCCAAGCATTTACTGGCCATTTGAATTTCTTCCTTTGTGAAGAAATTTAATTCTTCGTGTCTATTTAATTCACT
The DNA here is from genome assembly GCF_963383645.1 of Muscardinus avellanarius. NCBI lineage: Eukaryota > Metazoa > Chordata > Mammalia > Rodentia > Gliridae > Muscardinus > Muscardinus avellanarius. Next base: position 21,605,332 of record NC_137790.1, on the reverse strand, counting down.
TGCCCATTTTCTCATTGGATTATTTGTTTTCTTAGTGCTGAGTTTCTTGGGTTCTCTGTACAACCTTCCAGTCAATTGATTTTTGACAGAAGAGGCCTAAAAAAGATACTCTGGAACAAAGACAGCCTTTTCAAAAAACAGTGTTGTCCAAACTGGTTATCCATATGTAAAAAAATGAAATAAATCTCACCTTCTCACCTTGTGCAATAATCAATTCAAGATGTATCAAAGAAATGAAAATTAGACCAGAGATGTTTCAATTACTAGAAGAAAACATAGAATCAACAACCTAACATATAGGCACTGGTTAAAGGATCCTTAATAAAATCCCAAAGACAAAACATTAAGGATAAATAAGTGGAATTTCATTACTTTGAAAAACATCTGTACATTAAAGGAAACTATCTAGAACTTTAGAGAACCAAAATAATGGGAGAAGGTTTTTGCCAGCTACTTTTTCAATAGAGGTCTAATTATGTAGAATATACATATAATTCAAAAAACATACTTCCAAATAACCCAATCAAAATTGTGAAACTGAACTAAATAGATACTTCACAAAAGAAATACAAATGGTCAATAAATATATAAAAAAGTTAAATGTCATTTTAACAGAGAGATGAAAATCAAATCTACCCTGTAATTTTAACTAACTCTAATTAGAATGAAAATCACTAAAAACACAAATAAGAATAAATTTTAGCAAGGTGGTAGAGAATTAGAAATTCTGACAATTGTTGGTGGAATTGTCCATTAGTGTAATCACTTTGTAATCAGTATGGAGTGTTCTGTGAAGAACTGAATGAACCTACCATCTGACCCAAATATAGCACTCCTGGAAGTCTATTCCACAGAAAATTGTAATCAGACTACCATAACAATGCATGCATACATATGTATACAGTAGTGCAACTCATAATAGCCAAATTATGTAACCAGCCCACATGTTCATCAATGGTTCAATGAATTAAAAAAAATTAGGTCATATACATAATGGAATTTTATTCAGCCATAAAAAACAGAATTATTGCTGGGCGTGGTGGCGCATACTTGTAATCCCCGCACTTGGAGGTGGAGACAGGAGGATCACACAGGTTCGAAGCCAGCCTCACTGGCTTAAGAGACCCTGTTTCCAAATATAAAAATAGGTAAATAGGTTTGGGAGTGTAGCCCGGAGGTAGAAGGGTTTCCAGGAACCCCAGTACCACCAAAACAAAACAAAACAAAACAAAAAAACAGAATTATTCAATTTTCAGAAAAGTAGATAAAACTGGAGAATATTTTGCTAAGTGAGATTAGTGAGTCACAAAAAGTGAAAGTTTGAATGTTTTTTTCTGAGATGTGGAAACCAGAGTGAAATTGAGACAAAGTAGGGACTCCAGACAAAGGAGGAGAAACTCTACGGGAGTGATGGAGAGGTACTAAGGGAGGGAGGTTGGAGGGAAAAATGAGATTCCATGAAGAAAACACTTCAGTAGACATGATGTGTGTACACAAACTAATCAATGATAATCACAATTTTGTGCATGTAGAGGCTGAGAGAGTGGGGTGGGAGCTGAGTGAGGGCTCACTAAGTGCTGTGACCATACAGGCCTTTTTTTACTCTGAACTTCATCAAAATGTAAGAATACAATATGTTAATACAAAAAAAGAGACAAAAGAACGAGTGATTCAGGACTATAAATGGAAAAGAAACATTGGGCTACAATTACGTCAGGTCATTACAACTCAAAATATATAAACAAATGTTAGAACTCTAATATTGTTCATAGACATACATTTTAATAAAATCAGATTCTCATAGAATTAGTCTTAACTTTTATTTATTTTCTTACCATGTCAAGAGGCCCACTTTTGTGTAGAATTCTACTAAAGAAATCATATATGGTAATAGTCATGGCAACAGTCACGAGAAAAACTTTCAAGATCAGTTAACAAATCCTTAAATTAGAACTATTCAGTAATCATGAAAGTATTAAATATTCAGTAAGAATTAAGATTACATGCTTAAGGCTGTATCTGGCATTTGGAGTAAAATTGAGTTTCTCAACCCATTTTTTTTAATTTCTGAAAATTTACAAATCTTGATTCCAAGCAGTATGCCTGATACAGAAACATTTCCAACTTGGACTTACAACTTGTTCTGCTGGGCTTGTTTGCAAATAAAAAAAGCAAGAAAAAATAGAGACATGCTTATGAAGTTCATTGGAATTTTAAAAGATGTTAAATATTATTAAAATATTATTCCCAGAAATTAGAAACAATTATATAATTAATAACCTAACAGTTGACTGCACAAATTGCCATAACAGAAATTAAATTTTCATCTGTGAACTGTGAACAGGAATAATTAGGTAACATAAAAAATTCAACTTGATTTTTTCAGTCACTGAAGACAAATAATTGCCTAATGTCAATATTCAAAATTAAGACACACATTTGGCTTAATAAAACGGTAATTTATCAGGTTTGTGCAATTTCTTTAACCCTGGGATACACTTATGACAACAAATGGATCCAATTTCCATTTCTCCAACACTGTTGTTAAATTGGTCTACTATTTTCTATTTTATTATATGTACTAATGAAAAATAAATGTTTCCTTTTCAGAGAAAAATACAATATATAAAAAGAACTGCAAACATTTTATAAAAATATAGCAAAAAGTTGTCAAGTTAGCTATTGAGAGTGATTAATAATCAAAAGGGGCTATAACTATTTTGTAAAAAACTTTTATCTGTGCAATTATTTCATATATTTTATTGGTGCATTATAGTCTGGCATATATTCACACACTACTTGGTCTACCCCCCTTTTCTGCCTCCTGATTTAATTCCCTCTCAATACCAAGTGTTCAGATTAACAATGTTATATTCACATGTATACACATGGTTGTAGGTAGCATTTTCATTAATGAACCTCAGCCTTTTTTCCCCCATACCTTTCCTTTCTGGCTCCACTGAGAGGATCTCTCCTGTATTATCTGGAGTCCCTCTGGTATTCCAAATACTACCTAGTATCCAAGCAAAAATAGAAAGGAACATATATTTTCTCTACTGTGCAATTATTTTAAAAAGTATATTAAATTAGTATGATGCTTTAGTATAGTTTTAGCTTTTAAAGAATTTAAAAAATTAATTTATCATATTTATATTACGGATACCCAATTATATACTGAATAATTTTATGCTATTTCATTTCACAAAATGTTTAGATATATAATAATTTTAATTTCATGTACTATACTATTTTTTATTTGAAAATAAGTTTATAGATGTAACAAACTTATAATTTTATTACTTGGGAGGCTGAGATAGGAGGACTCCAGGTTCTAAGAGAGCCTCAGCCAATTAGTGAGAGACTTTTTCAAAATAAATGCTGAAATAGACTAGGGGTTTAGTTTGGGGGTAGAATTCTGTGGGATAAATCTCCAATTCCAGGCAATTAGGTAACTATAATAATAAAATAAATAAAATAAGTATATATAATTCACAATATTAAATAAATTTTAAAGTATGTTTTACTTTAGTACCTCAGCAGACTAAAGTAAAAAGCAAAATTTCAGAGTGCAAAGTATGAGCCAGGCACTTTTAATGGTGTATTCAAAATATCCAAAAATATGACTACAAGATACGATTTTTATCCAGCTTTACATATGAAGTAAGTAAATCTAAGATAAACAATTTAGTCAAAAACAGTTTGAATTTAAATGTGTTTGAATCCACAGCTCTTCCTTTTATTCTAGTGTACTGAAAGGTTCATTAAGTCCTTAGTTTGTCTGAAACATTAAGACTCGATTTCATTAATATTTCTATTTATCACTTTTATGAAGTTTTAAATATTCTTATTTTTTAGATGAAAAAATTAAAATATGGTAAAATATGATAACTAGCATTGCTATTAATTTAGATTTTGGATTCATTATAAGAGCAAAATAATTATATTTTGATAATTTTTGGTTCTTATTCCTCCATACTTGATTTGGGGTGGGAGAGTGAAGTATATGCCAGAATCTCTTTAATAACAGATAAATGGATTACAAAATTGTGGGATATACACACATTTAAATTCTATTCCACAGTAAACAAGAAAATTATGTCATTTGTAGAAAAATGGGTGAACTTGGAGAACATCATATTAAGTAAGATTAGACAGTCACAGAAACTAAAGAATCATATGTTCTTTTTTTTTCCCCTCATACATAGAATTTAAAGAGTAATTGGGATCCAAAACAGTCTTTAGATAAAGGCGAATAAAACCCAGTAGAGTAATGAAGAGGATCTAGGAGAGAACTGTGGTTGGGGAAAGGGGATTAACAATGGAAACACTTCTATTGACTTTATGTACACATACAGAAAATGTTCAATGCCAAACTCAGAGTTATGTATAAGGAAGGGGAGGGAGTGGTGAGGGAGGCAGGGGGAATCTCAGCTAGTGCTGTGTACATGTATGTTTCTAACAATCTGAATTTCAGTATGGTACTGGACTACAATATATACATACATATATATGTGTGTGTGCATTATAATATATATATATATATATATATATATATATATATATATATATATATATATGCATTGTATACATGTAACATATATAGTATAGCTTAGGGGTGAAATGCCATAGAATTTAATTATCTCTACTACCAAAAAAGAGGATGCAGGAATGGTGGCACACTCTTGTAATCCCAGTAATTGAGAGGCTGAGATAGGAGGATTTCAGGTTTGCAGCCAGACTCAGCAACTTGTGAGGCCATCCACAACTTAGTGAGACCATGTTTCAAAATAAAGAATAAAGCCAGGCATGGTGGCACACACTTGCAATCCCAGCTCTTGGGAGGTGGATACAGGAGGATACCCCAGGTTCAAAGCCAGCCACGCTAGCTTAAGAGACCCTGTTTCCAAATTAAAAAACAAAACAAAACAAAACAAAACAAAAAAAAAAACCAGTATAAAATAGATCTGGGAGCATAGCCCGGAGGTAGAAAGGCTTCCAGGAACCCCAGTACCACCACCAAAAAAAAAAAAAAAAAAAAAAAAAAACAGAATAAAAATTATGGCTGGGGCTGTAGCTCAGAGGTAGAATACCCTTGGGTTCAATCCCTGGGACTACAAAATAAAAAGGGGGGCGACATGCAAATGGATAATAGCTCCATGGAAAGATATATAACATTATTCATTCTCAATGAAGTACAAATCACAACTACAATGATAAATTAATTCACTCCTGTTAGAATGGGTATAATAAAAATAAAAAGTATTGTTGTTTAAGAGATAGAGAAACTGAAACCACATTGTGCAATTTGTGAAAATGTGGACTGATACAGCCACTACTTTAGGGAAAGACTTGAGAAATTTCTCAAAGAATTAAAAATAGTACTACCATAGGGACCAACAATTTTTACATGTGTCTATATATTCAAAATAATTGAAAACAGATTGTTGAAAACCTATCTAAAAGCACATGCTCATTGTAGCATTAGTCACAGTAACACAAATATGCAAACAATGTAAGTGTTCATCAACAATGCATCAATGCTTGCACGTGTGCGAGCGTGCACGCGCGCGCGCGCGTGTGTGTGTGTGTGTGTGTGTGTGTGTGCTAGCTTTGCATTGCTGTGATCAGAAGTCCTGACAAGAACAGTTTAGAGGAAGAAAGACTGATTAATTTACTGATGGCTAGAGTATCCAGTCCATGATGGACCAATTCCATTGCTCTAGGTCTCAGGTAAGTAGAACACCATGGCAAAAGGCAATGGTGGAGAAAAATCTACTCAGCTCATGGCATATAGAAAAACACAAAGACGAAGCAAAGGAGGCAATAAATAAAAAGTTTTAAGGCACATCCCCAGCAACTTACTTTCTCCAAATTGATCCCACTTCTCAGTAATCCATTCAGCCATTTTAATCCACTAAAGAAATTAGAGCACTCACCTCTGGAGCATGAAAACTTGAGGAAAATGAATAAATATTCAGTTTTGATTTTTTTTTTTTTTTTCGTGGTACTGGGTTCCTGAAAACACTTCTACCTCTGGGCTACACTCCCAGACCAAATATATGTATATTTGGAAACAGGTTTTCTTAAGCCAGCAAGGCTGGCTTCATATCTGCACTATCCTCCTGTCTCCGCCTCCCAAGTGCAGGGTTTACAAGCATGTGCAAACACGCCTGGCTAAATATTCAGATTTTTTGTTTTGTTTTCTTTTGTTTTGTTTTTGATGGTACTGGGGTTCCTGGAAGCCCTTCTACCTCCGGGCTACACTCCAGACCTATTTTTTTTTTTTTTTGAAACAGGGTCTCTTAAGCCTGAGCGGCTGGCTTCGAACCTGCGTGATCCTCCAGTCTCCGCCTCCCAAGCGCGTGGATTACAAGCGTGTGCCACCAAGCCCGGCTTTAAATATTCAGATTTAAAATAGAAAAGTTTCCTTCTTCCCTCTTCCCATCCCCCTATGTTAGGTAGCCCTATATGCTAATCTATGGTTTCTCCTTTTTCTAAAGTCAGAAGAAGGCAGAGGGGGGGGGATGGGGTGGGAATTAGGAAAGGGCTAAATGAGTGATGTGTGCATGTATGCCTATAGCATCTTGTACCCCACTTAAATGTATGAATACAGAGCACTAATAAAAAATAAGAAAGAAAGAAGAATATTATTTCATTTTCTATAATGTGGATGGTCCTGGAATTAGCCATTCACAAATCATATATATTTCACCTAAGTGAGGTATCTACTATAGTCAAACTCAAGAAGAATGAAATATTGTTCTTCAGGGTCCGGGGGGATGTGGAATTATTTTTATTTGAAAATTTTTGTAAACAAAATTTAGATGAGTAAGTTCTAAAATTCAGCTCTGCAATATAGTATGGATAGTTAATGATGTAGTATTGTGCACATCAAGATTTCATGAGTACATTACATGAACAAAATGGAATCCAAGAATATTTTTGAGATATTATATGTCTATTATGTGAATATGGTGATGGTTTTATGGATAATTACATATGGTCAAACTTACCAAATTTTATACATTATGTGCAGTCTAGAAATCTGTAGCATAGTGGGGTGGCTATGGGTGACATTACTTTCTATATGTTTCAAAATATCTGGGAGGTCTCAGAACAAACTTATTGCTGCATGTCCTCACCTGGTACAAGATGCAATAGCATCATATCAGCACCTGATACTATAATTTTGCAGTTAGGATTTCAACATATGAATAAGGGGGTGCAATCATCCAAATTATAGCAGGAAGAGAGATTGCAGTATAAACTGAACTGGACTTCAACTAAAATAAATGTGACTGAGGTTTTTAAAAGGATGGTAAGGGGAAAAAGAAATATATGAATCATAAAAAAGGGAGCGAAGCCAGAAAATAAGGAAATTAGTAAATATTTCCAAAAATATAACTATTAAAAATGTAAAATAGAATTACTAAGCAAAATTTGATAGTGTAGATTGCAAGCAGTTGGTTAGCACTGAAAATTCTTGAATGAAAACTTAGGATAGTGTCTTTGATCAGCTTTAAGTACAAGGCCTAGTGTTGGTGAAAGTCAAGCTAAAGTTTGACCAAGGCTCTTAGAACATGGATAATTTTTTTTGTATCATGTAGAGGACTACAGTTCAATTTGTAACTATATCTGATATCAATCCTTTATTTCTCATTTTGTTATATCCAAACTGGCCTCCTTACTATTAAGCAAGCACAACTTTCTGAAAGATTTCCTGAAGAATTTGTTGGCTACTTTATTGAAAATATGTTTTCATTTAACCCACCCTATAGATCACAGCTCTCTAGGTCAGTGTTGAACCTGGACTTAAGAGCCAGATAGAAAAGAGGACTAAATTCTTAAAGTAATAGTAAATTTATTTCAGGATTTGTGAGGTTATATACTCCAGTGGGACCCAGGAGACTTGACAGCACTATGCACATAGCACAGTGGATTACATTATCAGAAATAGTCAAGTCAAGGTCTTCTGCAACAAAGTCTATCTGCTTTCAATGAATATACAATTTTAGGTCTGTTTGATTAAAAAATACTGATTTGGCAGAAAGTATAATAAAACAGCCAAGGCCACATCTTGTTCCAAGACACATCAAATGAAAGACCTTTGTCCTTCTCTGAGCTTTCTCAGGAAACTCAATGTGTTTCTTCATAAGGTGTTTCCATTAGGTTCAGCCATTTTAATCCACTGAAGAAATCAGAGCACTCTCCTCTGGGTGCATGAAACTTTAGAAAACATTCATCCATATATGTGCAAATATTCAGATCCATCTTCCCATCCCCTGAGTTATGTAGCCTTCTATGCTTATGTATGGTTTTTTCTTCTTTATCTAGAATTAGAGGAAGGGAGGTAGGGGAAAAGGCAAATTCCCTAATGTACATGATATATATCCAAAAACATATCAAAGTCAATCACTAAGCAAAATATAAAGAGGAGGGAGAAAAAAGGTATGAGGTGGGAATTGGAGGACTAAATGAATGTTGTGTGTATGTATGCCTCTAACATCTTCTATTCTATTAAGATATATGACTATAATGCACCAATAAAAAATTTAAAAAATTTTAAACCGGGCGTGGTGGCGCATGCTTGTAATCCCCGAGCCTGGGAGGCAGAGATAGGAGGATCGCGCTAGTTCGGAGCCAGCCTCGGTGGCTTAAGAGATCCTTTTTCCAAATAAAAAGTGTAAAATAGGTCTGGGAGTGTAGCCTGGAGGTAGAAGGGCTTCCAGGAACCCCAGAACCACCAAAAAAATAATAATAATAAAAATTAAAAAATAAAAAAATTAAAAATTTTAAATTTTTGTCAAATATTCCTCCAATAGAGGAATAATATATAGAATATACAGAGAACTCAAGAAACTCACCACTTTTTGTTTTAAATAAACCTACAAGATTATCATAATTAACTCACTATATCTTTAGTATGGGTGAATATTTGAACACATAGGAAAATAAATCAGAATAAAAATAATGTATCTCAGAAATATGGGAGCAGAAACATCCTAAAATAAATTTAAAAATAAGACTATAGAATGAATGAAGTAACTTCAATGTTTACCTACAATCCTGTCACAAGATAGTCTGAGGGCAGAGCAAAATCTTGAAACAGACATAGTCCTAAAAAAGAATTTTCTCCAGAAATATGAGTAGAAATAATCGATTGCCAGAAGATTGACTAAAAATAAATATAGATATAAAGAACAATTTGGGGTAAAAATTTCTAATAATTTTCTATAGTGAATTGTACCCAAGATTGGTGTGTATATTGGAAGAGGGCCTAGGTCCAACACTACAACACAAGTGTAATCCTAAGCTAAGTGTAAACCTTGTAACCAAGAAGCTGAGTCCCTATCATATTAGGTTTTAACCAAAAACAGGTGCCAACTGATGATATCATATTTATTTAAAGTAAAAGTCCATAGCATAATGTCATTGATTTTCTGTGTGTAACTTCCTTTTTTCTGGCCATAAATATCCCTTGTATGTTTGATGAGATGACGTGAGGGATTGTGAACAATTTTCCCGCTAAAATGCTACAATATTCTAGAAACTTCTTGCTCAAGTAAAATGTATTCAATTAGTTTTTAATCACAATCCTATAAGTTAAATAATATTATTATTCTAATTTTATAGAGGTAAATATTGAAATGCTAAAAAATTACACACCTTACCTAAGAATATGAAGCTAATATCTAATTGAGCAGGATTTGAACACAATCTCTCTCCACAGTCCATGATTTGAACACTCTGAAGGACATTTTATTTATTAATTTATTTTATTTTATTCTACTTTATTTTTTGGTGGTACTGGGGATGGAACTCTTCTACCTTCGGGCTATACTCCCAGATCTATTTTATGATTTTATTTGGAAACAGGGTCTCTTAAGGCAGCAAGGTTGGCTTTGAACCTGTGTGATCCTCCTGTCTCTGCCTCCCAAGTGTGGGGATTACAAGCGTGCGCCACCATGCCCGGCTGAACAATATAGCCATTGTATTGCCTGAAATGACAGAAACTTTTCAGTTCCTGACAGCACACTTACCCTTATATAAACTCCTTTTTTCTCTCTCTTTCCTGCTCTCTTTTACACACGCACACACAAACACAGATACAAACTTGCACACATACATGCACACTTTCTAATTACACTCCCAGACATCAGCAAAAGGAAAATAAATACAAAATGTTTAAGAATCAATGAAAGTGAATGAGGAGAGTAAAAGAGTTTAATTTTTTTTTTTAATTTTACAGGATTCAATTATTCCTCAGCAACTGAGAAGCAGTTAGACAATGAGCAATTCCTTTTACACTGTCTTGTTTTATTGGTAAAATAGTAATCATACCAATTTTAAAATATTCTGTGAAAAAGAAATAAGAGTCATAAAACAATGGGTACTTATTAGACAAACTATGATGAATGCTTACATCAATGAGAAACAACCATAAAAATTGAGTTTCCACTTGCTTAAAGTGAAAATAGTGCCACACTAGAAATGGAAACTTCAGCTTCTAGCATTAGCTTCTTGGTAGCACTGTAGAATATCTACTGTGAACTCTCCCCCAATGAAAGCCTATAAAATACCTTGAAAGTTACAGGCTCTCTTAAAAGGGAGAAAGCACAAAGAGTCTCAACTAGAAAATATGCCTTCATGTTCTCAGCACATTTTGAATTATAGTAGACCCTAAGGAAAACAACAAAGATCTATAGAAAACACTAAGTGAAAACTTATAGCCACTCTGGGTAATGCTCCATTTGCCTTTTAAAGAATATAAATATAAGACTACTATTTATTCTACATAGTTTAGTTGCTAGAAAAAAAAATAAAAATCTCTAGCTATAGGAAAAATGAATTTCTTGGCAGTAAGAGTCTATATTATCAACTCAAAACAAAATAGCAATTTCCCCATGAACCAATCACACTCTTGGGAGAAAACTACTATTCTAAATTATGTAACAGGAATAAAACGGTGCTTCTAAGAAGATTTTAAAGGAATAATTCAGAATGAAAGCTTTAAAATTACTCAAATCATCAATTGATTGTATAAACTTGTAGGATAACAAAATACTTTAAAATACTTTTAAATACCCACAAGTTGTACACATATCCTTAGAGGAATTAGAGTTTGGATGTAAGAAAGCAAGAATGACTGATACTTGCCTTTAACAATGGCATACTTTTGCATTAAAGCAACCATATGAGATACTCTTCCTTTAAGATAACCATTATATCATTTGCAAGAAGATGGGAAGTCCTGGAGAACATTATGTTAAGTGAGATCAGCCAAGCACAGAAGGAGAAGGTACATATGTTTCCTCTAATATGCCCGAACTAGGAAACACAGAGGATACCAGTGGGACTCCAGATAATGGAGGGGAAATATCAGCAAAGTTTGAATTGAAAGATAGGAGAGGAGGAAGGCTGATCTTGATTAATGAGGGTCTACATCTGAACATGTGTAAAATTGTGACATGGTTAACCTGGACAACCGTTGGTGAAGGGGGAAGCGAAAACGGGGGTGGGGGAGAGGGCACCAAATATAGTTTAAATGTATACTATTTATGTTCAATAAAAAATTGTTAAAAGATAAAAAAGAATAGCTACACAGTGATTATAAATAGCCACCATAAACCAGACATGCTTAATTTCAGAGTATGGCACAAGAAAATAAACAAAGTAGATGTTTAAAAACAAATCCCCCCCAAAAAAGATAACCATTTGCCATTTTAACTCTTTTATAAAGTACAATATGCTGAGAAGATCTGTATTTGTGTTTAAATATGCATGTCTGCCTGAATACATTTTCCTTTCTTATTTAAAATATAGTATGGGCAGGCGTGGTGGCCCACTGTTCTAATCCCTGCACTTGGGAAGCTGAGACAAGAGGATCACACAGGTTCGAAGTCAGCCTCTCTGGCTTAATAGATCCTGTTTCCAAATACAAATATAAAATAGGTCTAGAAGTGTAGACCAGAGGTAGAAGGGTTCCATCCCCAGTACCATACACATACACACACACACACACACACACACACACACACACACACACACACACACACAAAGATATATGTAGTATATGTTTCTATATTTTATATTTTGTAAAGGAGAAATATAGAAAATGAAGGGCAAAGCTATATACATAAAATTCCAAAAGTACAGTTTTTAGATAAGTGCATTGATTTCTGAAATAAGAATATAAATAATCATTAACAAAACTGGTATTTTGGGCATTTAAAACATTACTATGTCTCATTTATTGCATTGGAAAAACTCCAAAAGTTTAATAATGTATATTGTTGGTGTGAATATAGGGGAAATTTTTTTCCATAAATTTACTGTTGGGAATTCAAAGAGGTTTAATCTTTATTATAGGTGCTTGGTAATATTTAGCAAAATGCTTTATGTATCTCTTCTTTGATCTGGCAATCTAATTTGTAAGAAACCAATTTCAACATACAAAGGAACAAATGTTCAGCATTTTTATTGAAGCACTGATTATTATACTAGAGGGCTGGAAATTATCAGAAATAATCAAAATATTAATAAATATGCAGCTATTCATTAAGTTATAGTAAAATACAAAATTAAATTTTGTATAGATAAAACATGTTATAGGACTATCTCTATATGCTATTTAATGGTGAACTCTAATTTATATAACAATTGTTATATAAATAACAATTTAAAAATACTTACATATAATTTTGTAATTCTATTTATGGAATCCAGGTGCATTCTATCTCTGAGCTACACCTCCAGCCCTATTTTTTTATTCTTTATTTTAAAAGAGGGTCTCAATGAGTTGAAGAGAGTCTCATTAAGTAGCTGAGGTTGTCCTTGAACCTGCAATCTTCCTGTTTCAGCCTCCCAAGTACTGGGATTATGAATGTGAGCCACCACACCCAGTTTTTTAAATTTATAATTTTAAATTTATGATTCAGAACTTATATAAACTCAAAAAACTTTATCATTATTTTAAGTTTTTAATAATTTTACTAATATCTATTTTGTAGCTAAGCATGATATTGCATAATTTTTTCCCAGTTTCTTTCTACAAGACAGACTTAAACTTGAAACTTTAATTTGACATTTATTGTATGTGTCTTCATATGACAAGTACCAAATAATTCTGTTGGGCAAATACAATTTTTTTTAAACTAAATTAAACACTATTTTTAAACAGATTTGTTTAAAATTAAGACTTTTAAGTTGCTTTTTCCTAGCCAGCTCTATATCATACTGGGAACAGAATCTGTCACAAGCCTCAGCTGCCAACAAACCCCAAGAACTGGATTTACCTGCCAAACTTTCAAATATGACTATTTCTTGGCTTCTTTTCTCTCCTTATAATATTCCATCACGGCTAGGATTTGGATAAAATAGGTTCAGATGGGCTGTCTTCCTAATTATGACCAAACCACACATCAATCCATCTTACAATTTGTTCAACATTATTTTCTTCTTTTGTTTACTAGAACCCTGATGTAAGTAGCCAAAGAAATCCAATTTGTGGATATCTCCATTCCCTCAAGGGTCAATCCTCTCACCAGGGTACCAATAATAGAATGAGTAACAGAGAAAGAATATTTGAATATGACACTTCCAGAAAGATGACATCTTTTAGCAAGTAGGCCCTGGACAAAAAGAACAGATGGAATGATCCCAGTAGCAAAGCTATTTGTTTGTTTCAGCATATTTTTTTAATTTTTTTAGTTAATATTAATTATCCTTCCTGTTTCTTTCATGAAGCAAAGAATAAGTCTTTGAAATTGGAAAGTTTTGTGGTTTGTTCCCTGCTAAGTTTCCACTTGCAGTGCACCATGGGCCTTACTATTCTTTACTTTTAACTATCTATTAATAAACCTGGTAATTTTGTATAACAATGTTGCTTTGTTTTTAAATTTTTACATTTTTAAATTTTATTTATTTATTTTTTATTTTATTGGTGCATTGTATTCATACAGCATAGTGGGATAAAAAATAAAAAAAAAATAAAAAAATAAAAAAAACTTGTGCAGACATACATGCACACATCACCCAGTCAATCCCCATACAATCCCCACACTTTTCCCTCCACAACCCTCCCTTCATGCTTGGCTTAATGATTGCTATCAATACGTTTGTCTAAATACATCATGTGCCTTAGAGAGCTTTTTTCCTACCTCCCATCCCCTCAGTTAGGTTGCCTTATTTGCTCTTCTATAGGATCTCCTTTTTCACCTGGAGATCCTCCTATGTTACTTTCTTTTATGACTAAATGTTTTACATAGTAGATTCTGAAGAATGAGTTAATTTAATTTTTTCTTAAAATAAGGATATCTTAACAATTATTAACATATATATTTTACTGCATTCCTAGCTAATCAGAATTACTTATATTTATTAAATAGTTAATAATGCCATATAATTTGCTTTCCCTGTCTCAAGTATAAAAATTTTAGAATTTTTGCAAAGAAATAATAACATTAAGCATTGACAATCCTTGTATGATATCTAATATTTTATGCATAAGAGTGAAATAACTTAAAAATACTAATTTGGGCAGATATATATGGAATAACCATTTGTGAACATAGTGTAATCAAAATAAAATATCTGAGTCAGTTGTAAATAAGTTTAAACACTAAAATAATAACTTCTAAACATAAATTCAAATACTTTTGACTTCTAAAAATCTACATAAAATATTTGTGTCTGTTACATGTGTTTTTATAAATTGTTGATATGTAAAATAAGTTGGAGATTGCTTTCTTTCTAGGTCTTAATGATGTTAGAAAAATCACTAAGTTAATTTGCATTCTAATTAACATGTGCCTAAAGCATGACCACTTACTGACTTTAACCCAATTCCTTCTCCACTGGTTCCCTTCCCTTCTCCTGTCTGAGGTGCCAGAACAGATCAGGGTGTCTCCTATTATTGGATTTTTGTTGATTGTATTTATATGAATAAATCTCCAAGGAATAATAAAATGTATAAAATATGAAAGTTTAAGTTAAGGAAAAATAGAAAACAGAAATAGGTTTTTCTATTTGGGGAGGGAAGCTCCTAAAGTTCTTCAGAGGTGAGCTTTTAAACCTTACTGTAAACAGGCAAGATGGTGGCAGCCACAATCGCAGTGCTGACCATGTCTGCTGAAAAGGACATGCATTACTTGGAGAAGCCCTGGACACCAGATTTTGGTTTAATATCTGATTGGGACAACTTAAGGAGACATTTCCAGCAGTGACTTCCTATCTAGAATACAGGCGTGAGAGTAGATAATGGAATTAGAAACAAGATGACAAGGAGATGCCTGCCATGCAAGAAAAGTGATTTTTGGAAGAACATCCCAGAAGAAATTAGAGAAAAGATTGCTTCAGCCGCGCATGCTGGAGACTCTTAACAACATACCTTGTAAGAAAAATGATCCAGCATGTTGGAGGGAGCCCTGCAAGGCCAGGCAGGAAGCCCAGCTGCATCCTGAGGAACTCAGTGTGCCTGGCCACCACGCTCCTCTGTGCTGCGCTGGTGGCCAGGATGTGCTTGGAACAGCAGATCCTGCTTTACATGGTGAGGCTGTGGCCTCCACTCTTGGAGGGGAGATGAAATTCATTGCTGCTGAGTGCTCGATCTCACAACTTCTTCAAACTAAACATACAGTCTTCTCTTATTAAAAAATATTGAAGAGTGGCTAAGAGGGTGGTGGCGGGAGCCAAGATTCAGGAGATACAGACAAATCCTATCCAATTCACCTTGAACTTTTGGGAAAAAAATCTCTGCAAAGGGGGATTGCTCCTGCTTCACATGCTTAAGAATTCTGGGCATCATACCATGTAAGGAAGGTGCTCAGGGTAAAAACAGGAGGACAGCAGCGACTGCAGGCGTGGCGGCAGCCAGTATTTGGGAGAGGCAGAGATCTGATCCAATCCACCTTGAACTTTCAAAGAAATTGTCCCACAAGTAGGCTGCTATGGCCAGGAATATTCAGAAGTTCTGGACAACTTGCTGTGTTGGAAAAGTGTTTGGGAGAGAACTGAGGTGGTGGTAGCTGCAGCGGCAGCGGCAGCAGCAATGGCAGCGACAGTGATGGCAGTGGTGGTGGCAGCTGTGGCGGTAGCAGTGGCAGAGGCCAGAATTTGGGAGAGGCAGAGATCTGATCCAATCCACCTTGATCTTTTGAAGAAATCTCCCCAGAGGTAGAATGCTAACACCGCACATGCTCAATTCTAGAAAACATTCTGTGTGAAAAAAGTATTTAGAAGAGAACTGAGATGATGGTGGCAGCAGCATTGGCAGAGGCCAGTATTTGGGAGAAGCAGAGAGCTGATCCAATCCACCTGGATCTTTTGAAGAAATTTTCTCAAAAGTAGAATGCTACTGCTGCACATGCTTGGGAAATTGGGACAATATGCTGTGTGAATAAGGTACTTGGAAGAGAACTGAGATGGCCCTGGCAGCGGCAGCAGTGGTCAGTATTTGGAAGAGGAAGAGAGCCAATCCAATCCACCTTAACATTTTAAAGAAATCTCCCCAAAGGTAGACTGCTACTGCTGCACATGCTCAGGAATTCTGGAAAACATGCTATGTGGGAAAGGTGTTCAGGAGAGAACTGAGATGGTGGTGGTGGCAGTGGCAGCAGTGGTGACCAGTATTTGGAGGGGCAGAAAGATCCAGTCCAATCTACCTTGATCTTTTGAGGAAATCTCCCCAAAAGTAGACTGCTCCTGCCACACATGCTCAGGAATTCTGGACAATATGCTAAGTGGTAAAAGGGTTTGGGGTGTATCAGAGGGAGCCCCACATAGCCGGGTTGGGCCCCAATGCTGTGTGCTCTGGGAGACATCAGCCTTCATGGCCACCACGCTCCTCTGCATAGCACAGGAGGCCAGGGTGCATGTGGAGCAGCAGAGCCTCCTCTCTGAAGTGAAGCTCTGGACCTCTGCCTCTGGAGAGGAGACAAAATTCATTTCCACTAGGTATTTGGGGTCCCAGATTTTGCAAAAGACATGTACTGCTTTCTCATATTTCTTTCTTTCTTTTCTTTTTTTGGTACTGGGGTTCCTGGAAGCCCTTCTACCTCTGGGCTATACTCCCAGACTTATTTTATTTTTGGAAACAGGGTCTCCTAAGCCAGCATGGCTGGCTTCGAACCTGCGTGATCCTCCTGTCTCTGCCTCCCAAGTGCAGGGATTACAAGACTGCGCCACCATGCCCAGCTCCTTTCTCATATTAAAAAAAAAAAAAATGGAAGAATGCCTGGTGTGGTGGCGTAGGCTTGTAATCCCCATGCTTGGGAGGCAGAGACAGGAAGATCGCTAAGTTTCAAAGCTAGCCATGCTGGCTTAAGAGACCCTGTTCGCAAATAAAAATATAAAAACAAAAATAGGTCTCTGGGAGTGTCACCAAGAGGTAGAAGGAACCACAGTACCACCAAAAAATAAAAATAAAAATAAAAAAGGAAGAATAAGGGAACACCTGTAGATAACCTGCTCACAGTGACAGAGAGCAGAGTCCACTGCACAGCAAGACTGGTGCTGGGGCCTCTGAGGCCAGGATAAAAGCCTGCCGGGCGGCGAGGCTGGTGGTGGGGGCAGTGAGGCTGGGATCGAAGCCTGCCATGTGGTGAGGCCTGTGCTGGGGCCAGCAAGGCTGGGATAGGAGCCTGCCTTAAGGCAAGGCTGGTGCTGGGGCCAGTGAGGCCGGGATCAGAGCCTGCCATGAGTAAGGTCGCTGCTGGGACCTCCAAGGCTGGGATTGGAGCCTGCAACTCAGTGAGGCCAGTATTGAGCCCTTAGAGGCCAGGATTGGAGCCTGCCGAGAGGCAAGGCCAGTGCTGGGGCCAGCGAGGCCAGGATCGGAGCCTGCCATGTGGTGAGTCCTGTGCTGGGGCCAGCAAGGCTAGGGTAGGAGCCTGTCTTAAGGCAGGGCCGGTGCCAGGGCCAGTGAGGATGGGATCAGAGCCTGCCATAAGGCAAGGCTGGTGCGGGGGCCAGCGAGGCCAGATAGGAGCCTACCTTAAGGCAAGGCTGGTACGGGGGCCTCTGAGGCTGGGATTGGGGCCTGCCATGAGGCAAGGCCAGTGCTGGAGCCACCAAGTCCAGGATCAGAGTCTGCTGGGTGGCCAGGCCGGTGCTGGGGCCTTTAAGAGTGGGATAAGAACCTGCAATGTGGCATCCACAGAGAAATATCACAGAAAACAAAAAATGAGATGCTTTCTCTAATATGCAAAACTAGGAAGAGATGGGTAATAGAGGAAATCTAGTTGAAGAAAGAGCCCTATGGAGGAGCAATTAAGGTGACCTATCAGAGGGGATGGGATGAAGGAAGATGGAATCTCTTTAATGCACATTATTTACTTAAACAAATATATCAAAGTTAATCACTAAATCAAGCATGGGATTGGGGGAGTAGGAGGGAATGGGATGGGGATTGGATAAAGGCTAACTGGATAATGTGTGCTTGTGTATCCTCACAAGTCTTGTATTCCATTAAGATGTTTGACTACAATACAGAAATAAAAATACATTAAATAAAAAATTAAACCTTACTGTAGTTCACCATCTCCTCTTTCATGATTAGTCAGCATCAGATCTTGCTGAACCAGTATCCTTTGTCCAGTTGCAATCCTTAAGTTGAATTGCTGTCTTGTGGGCTGGTGGGCTCTAATCTCCTGACATCATTTTGCCTTTCTTCCCATTTTGATCATCTTTGGAGTTTATCTGTACCTGAAGAGTCTGAGAGTTTGTTTTAATTCCCATAGATCAAGTTTCCATATCTTATTGACTTCCCCTGTTCCAGATCTTCTCCTTTGCTTAATTGACACAATTAAAATTATCTGAGAAATGATCTTTGACATATTATAGTGTTTTCTGCACTACAAATTCCTCAAACTTTGAGGTGTTACCAGGTGGCTTTATCACTGTGTTACTTGTTTGCATGGAAAATTTAATGCAAAAAGCACATATAAGGTAATATTAAGAGAATTGATGATATCTTCTAAAGAAGGCCAGGAGAAAAAGGAGAGTGAAGAGAGAGTTTTATTTCAAAGAATAATATCTGGAAATAGCTGCTTCCCATAGTCCTAAACAGTGTGCTGTCTTCCAAATGGCAAGTTCCATTTATTCTGGGAATCTTTTCTCCAGTGCATATGCATTTGGGAAGGTCGCTATCACTTTTGAGGCCACACATATGTACTCTATTTCACTTTATTGCATAGTGTCTTTGTTCCTTTCCTGAGGGAATGGGGGTCTAATTGAGGCCCTGCAAGTGCTTAGCTTCTGTTTGCCCTGCAGTTTTCTCAGTATTTTTATTTTAAAAAGATCATGTAATATTTCTCTTTAGATGTTTTAGTTTCCAGTCCCCTTTTAGCCTATCAGCTCATCTCAACTAGATACTTGAACGGTACTAAGTACTTGCAGTACTAAGAATGGAATCCAGGGACATTCTACCTTCAAGCTACACCTCGCAGCCCTATTTTTTATTCCTTTTTTAATTTTAAATTTTGAAACAGGGTCTCACAAGTTGCAAAGAGCCTTATTAAATATCTGAGACTGTTCTCGAACCACAATCCTTTCTCAGTCTCCCAAGTGCTAGGATTGCAAGCATGTGCCACCATACCCAGCCAAAGGAATCTTTTAAAACTGTGGTTTTAAACTTGCCTTCTTCAGAATTCTGGTTTTCTAAATACATTGGACCCAGGGGTATTTTTTAAGTCAAATAATGTCACATTCACAAAAATAATAACTATTTAATTGATACAAATGTCTCTATTCCTTTTACTTCCATGAAATTTTTATGCCTTTGTTACTTCCTGCCACATTTTTATAGTAAATATAAAATATAATGTATATTTAGAGAATGCTTATCTTAATTTTAATAAAAATAACTCTTTATAATATAACATTGAGAGATTAAAATATCCTGAGATCAGTAAGTCACAAAAAGTAAAAAATCAGATGTTCTTCTTTATATGAAAAGAATAGGGAGAAAATGGGTCACAAGTGAGACTCTAGACAAAGGAGAAACTTTATAAGAGTAAAGAAGGCAACCTAACTAAGCGAGATGAGAGGGGAGAGGAGGGAAACTCCATAATGTACATGATGTACATTTACAAACGTTTATCAGTCAATTGCTAAGCTAAACATTATAAAGAGGGATAAAGGAGATATTTGGATGATAATTGGAAAAGGATAAATGAGTGATTTATGCATGTATGTATGCCTCTACCATCTTGTACCTCATTAAAATGTATGATTATAAGATAAAAATAAAATATGTTTACAAACAACTGTTTTATATTTTCTGAAAATATATATTAATAAAGGCAATTTCAAGTAGATTTATTAGCTTTTGTTCACATAGTTTGTTATTAAAAGGTGTTTATTTTTGTGGACTGATGCAAATAGTCATAAGAAACACTATATAGACTTGTCTGCTTCTTTGATATAAGTGAGCTACTGTTGTTTTCGCCTGGCATGATGGCATATGCTTGCAATCCCTGTAATTGGGAGCTGAGACAGGAGGATCTGGGTTTGAAAACAGCCTCAACTACTTTGTGAAGCCCTCGAAAACTTAGTGAGACCCTGTTTCAAAAAAAAAAAAATCAGGTTGGGGATGTATCTTGGATGTAGAATGCCGCTGGGTTCCACACGCCGTATTAAAAAAAAAAAAGAAAGAAAGAAAGAACCTATGCTTTTATTAGTACATTGTATTATGCACAGTAATGAGATTCAGAGTGATAGGATTGTACATGTACACCGCACTCGGCCAGTTTTCTTCTGGATTCCACCCCATTTTCTCCCTTTCCATACATATTAGTGAAGTTAACATTAATAATTTAATATGTGTATATAGCATTATTTTCATTGTTTACTTCAAGTCTTCTCCTTTCCTCCCTTCGTCTCTCCCTCCCCACTGGGTTTTCTACTCCTTTATATGGACCCTATTCATTTCCCAATTTCTCTAGCTTCCACATATGATTTCAAAATATATGCCCATTTACTTTCTAAGACAGGCTTTTTTTTTTTTTTTTTGGTGGTACTGGGGCTCCGGGCTACACTCCCAGACCTATTTTATACTTTTTTATTTTTGGAAACAGGGTCTTTTAAGCCAGTGCAGCTGGCTTCGAACCTGCACACTCCTACTATCTCTGCCTCTCAAGTGCAGGGATTTCAAGCGTGCACCACCATGCCCAGCAAAGACAGGCTAATCTTGTTAAGCATAGTAATATTCTCTAATTCTATACATTTTCTGGCAAATGACATAATTTCTTTAAGACAAAGTAGAACTCTACTGTGTGTATATACCACAGTTTTGTAATTTGTTTCTCTTTTGGTGGACACCTAAGTCTCAAAATTTGGCTATTTTATATATTTCTGCTATAAATATGGTTATATATGTATCACTATAATATTTTTACTTCTGTTCCTTTAGCAACATTCCCAGGAGTGACATAACTGGGTTATATGGTGGTTATATGGTGGTTTTATTTCCGTGTTTCTGAGGAATCAACATACTAATTCTCATAATGATTGCACTAATTTATACTCCTACCCATAGTATATAAGAATTTCTAGTTCCCCAGATCCTCACCAGAATTTATTGTTTGTATTTTTAATGATTCCCATTAACTAAATCTCAGTTTACCCTATCCATGATGTTAGGAACAGGGGACTATACTGATCCTTGGAGTCAATTACAACTGTCTAAAGAGGTTTTTGGAGAAGTCTCAGCCTGCGCTACTATAGCCTGAGAACTCTCCCCACAACTGATCATGACTACTTTCTTATCTAATATTAAACAGAAAGGGGTTAGACTTTTGAGGATTTTCTGGCTAGGTTGGAGGATAATATTTCAAAAACCCTCCCAAACTCAGAAGCAGCAGAAATTTTAATAAAGCAATTGGCCTTTGAAAATGCTAATTCTACTTGTCAAGCTTTGCTTAGACCAGTGCAAAAAACAGGGTCCTTAACAGATTTTATTACAATTTGTATGGACAGCACAGCAGCTCATATTCAGGGTATGGCTATGGCAACTGCCCTTCAAGGGAAATCTTATCAACAATTTTTTAAATGAATGAATAGTGGAAGTAATAAGGATTAATGAAATGTTTTTCTTGTTGTCAGGCAGGACATCCTCAGGCTCAATGTCCTCAAAATAAGAGAAAAATGAATCAAAATGCAGGAGGTGGACGGCCTCCATCCACCCTTTACCCTTGAGGTAAAAAGGGGTATAATTGGAAGAACGAATGTAGATCTAAGTTCACTAAGGAAGGTATTCATTTACCTCCATTACAACTTATAAATCAAGAAGCTCCAAAAGACAGGACTTGGGGCCAGCCCCTGGCACAACAACAAACTTGGGGCCCCCAGAACGGACAACAGTAATTATATAATTTTTTCCTTTTTTTTAAAAGTATATTTTACTAACCATGCCTATTTAAATGTTTCACATACATATGGAAAGATAGAACTTAAGATCTAAACAAGTTAGAGAAAGTGAAAAAGTTTCAGAATGCTTAAAAGATGTAATTTAAAAGAACGGCTATGTACATGGTTATTCATTATAAATAAAAAAAACATCTATAGGATTTTCTAAAATTAAAATTTAATAAAATAAGCATTAACAATACAATATTATAAAAATGTATTCTTAATTTATTAATAAGCATAATTCTTATAGTATGTATTTAAAATTTTCAAGAAACTTATTGTTCTGTATGAGTACCTAGAAAAATTCTAAAAATGTTAAACATATTGTTAAAAGAATGAAATAAAGAAATAAATAAAAAGAGAAAAATTATCTTAATTATTAAAATGTAATTATTGACATTATATATATTAGAATCCCAGAATATTAAATTTTAGGAAGCAAATAAATAAGTAAACTTAGAACATTTGAGATGATCCCTAACATATGTAGTATTTACTTTTAAAATTTGTTATGTGAAACTGATATAAATGTATAGTGAAGTACATTCTGCCTAAATGGTAATTCACCTTTGTTTGTATGGAAAGAATGAACTCACAGATATAAAAACAACCCAATCAAAACATAAGCAAGTGAACTAAATTGACACTTCGCAAAATAAGAAACTCAAATGGCCAATAAATGCATAAAAATGCTCAACATTATTAGAAATTAGAGAGATGAAAATCAAAACTACCCTGAGATCTCACTTAACCCCAACTAGAATAACTATCATTAAAATCATAAACAACAACAAATGCTGACAAGGATGTAAAAAAATGTAAATTTCAATATATTATTGATGGAATTGTAAATTAATGCAACTACTTTTGAAAACAGTATGGAGGATCCTCAGAAGTTTGGGACAGACCTACCATATAATCCAACAATACCACTTCTGGGTATCTACCACCAAAAATGAAAACCAAACTATGAAACTAATGCATGCATATCTATGTTAATAGCCACACAATTCGCCATTGCCAAAATACAGAACCAGCATAGATGTCCATCAACAGACAAATGGATACAAAAACTATTGGGTATAAATACACAATGGAATTTTACTCATCCATAAGAAGAATATAGTTACATCATTTACAGAGAAATGGATAGAACTAGAGAACATTATGCTAAGTGAAATTAGTCACACAAAGTAAGAAATAGGATGTTCTTGCTAACATGTGAAAGCTAAGGAGAAAGGAGGAACTCTAGAAGAAGTAGAATCTATAGATGAGTAAATAAGGTGACCTACGTGAGGGCAATTGGAGGGGGTAAGAGGAAAATTTTCTAATGTACATGATGTACATTAACAAACAGCAAAGTCAATAACTAATCCAAACATGAGGAGGGATGGGGGAGTGAATGGGAAGAAAATTGTGGAAGGGATAAATGCGTAATGGGTGCATGTATACCTCTATCATGTTGTACTCCTTTAAGATGTATGACTACAATAAACCATTAAAAATTTTTAAAAAAAGAATTGTAACAAACATGCTTAAATGCAATTGTCTGGCAAAAGCAAACTTATTTTACAGACTACTTTGTTTTCTTTGATTATCTTGTGTAAAAATTGGTAAGACTAAGAAAATTTTGTGTCTTTGTGAAAATCTTTTATACCACCTTGATATGTTCTATTTCTTATTGATTTGTCTTGCATTTTCCTTTTAAATGCTTCAAAAGTGCTGCATATCCAAATTTTGCATAAGTATAACTACAAACAAAACAATTGGATCATTGTTTTAAAATGTTAACTATTCCCCACAAAATAAATAAAATTAAATTTCACTATAAAATCTAGCTAAGGCTAACCTAAGAACCAATTTTTCTAAACCTTGTTTTGTTGCATGAAACTAACTACAAAACAGTGTTATCATGGAATCCTAATGGTCCAAACACTTCCCCTTTAATATGGATATAACCAGACACCATGGCACACACTCATAATCCTAGTATTTGGGAGAATAAGACAGGAAGATTAAAGATTCAAAGCCAGGCTCAGTAACTTAGTAAGATCCTGTTTAAAAATAAGAAGAGCTGTGGTGTAGCTCAGAGATAGAAAATCTCTAAATTCAGTCACCAGTATCAAAAGTGAAAGAAGCGAAGAAAGGGATGAGGGAGGATGGAAGGGAGACTCCATTAAGTTGTGTTTCCTTGACAGATCGATTTCATGCTGAGAAAAAAAGAAAAAACTTTCCAAAAAAAGAAACTTTCCAAAAAAACTTTCCAAAAAAAGAAAAAACTTTCCAAAGATCCCTTTGTGTAAACAAAGCTTATTTTAAGACATATTCAATTTTAAAAGTAGAATTCAGTGAATTGTGGAATTTCGATAAGATGGCAACCAAGGGAAGTAGTATATATCAGTACTATTGACACTTTATATCCATTGCCATAAAAACAGCAATCTTAGAAAGAAAACACAATAAGTAAAATGTAGCAATAAAATACAAGTTAGAAGAATTATCATAGAACAGAAAAGGATCCTCCCTGCCTCCAGTGACTCTGGCTGTGAGATCCATGGTGGCACCATCTTGCCTCACTACACTGTCTCCAGAGACTCACAGAAAAACAACACACTTGAAACAAAGTAAGTGTCTATAGCTCATTGGAATTGTAAGCTGTGAGTACCTACTATGCAAACACCAGCTACAACTTGCAGCAGTGGCAGTTGAGCTCATCACACCCATCAAAGATCCAGAGCTGCACTCAACAACAACATAAGTGAATCTGCCTTCCCTGCACAAGAACACCCAGCAAAGTAATAGGGATTCATGGAGCTGTGATATGATATGCCCTCTGAGTCTGAGAGTTTATGGTTAAAAAAGCAAAGGTCAGGGTTGAGTCTGCTGTTTGACATAGCAGAAGCTTGGAGAGGCTCTGATTCTGCATCAGTGGAAGGTGTGGAAGGAGACCTACACTTAATATTAGATCCAAATAGTAGGCTATCTGAGATCTTCACAGACTTCTCAATCATGGTGAACAGGGAGACATCAGACCAACCCAGCCCTAGGTTTGCTCCCAGAGGCACCCACTACCTTTGTAGACAGAAGAAGACTTAAAATCTACATTCATGGAAAGTGTGCAGGGAGAACTACATTAACACTAGATTCAGTCCCATTGATGCCAGCCATCTCCATAGACTGAAAAAGACTCAGAGAACCCAGCTTGTAGCAGAAAAGGTGCTGGTAGCACTTGGAATCTGAACAGATGAAGACCACAGAGGCCCAGGCTGCTGAATATTTATAAATGTGTAGGGTTGCATGATTTTTTTATTGTTGTTTTGGGTTATATTTTGTGTATACTTCTTTATTTATTCTCTTCCAAACTTCTTTTCCAAGCTTCTTCCCTTGCATATACCTACTTTCTTCTCACCATTCCTTTTCTTTTTCCTCTCTTCTTTTCTCTTCTTTGTCCTGTATTAAATCCACTTCATGTTACTATACTAAATACTCTACAATGGTTACTAGAATAGTACTACATATTCACTATCTCTAATCTCTAATATACACTACCTTAGAAAACTCATACTCCCATTCTATTCAATCCTATCTGTGGCTTTACCCTATTCTTGCATTTACAACTCCACTTCCCTCTTCACTCAACATTTTCTGTTTAATATAATACAACTTGCCCTTGAATCTATCAGCTGACACCTACAGACTGAAAGAAATTTATCAAAAGCAACAGATACAAACTTGAAAATAAGAAATAACAATCAAAAAGATTAACTGCAAAAAAAATAAGTAATACATGCCAGAAACAGAGGAAAAATAATTTTCATCAAACAAACAACTAAGCAAAGCTAAGCAAAGAAACCAAACAGTACTTCAAACAGAAGTTAAAACTCAAAATGTTAGGAATTAAGAATCATATCTCAATAATTACACTAAACATAAATGGTCTCAACTATCCAACAAAAACACATAAGTTTGCAAAATGGATCAAAATCCAGAATCCATCCATATATTGCCTGCAAGAAATACATTTATGAGGTAAATATAGTATAAATAAAGGTAAAGAGCTGAAACAAGGCAATATATGCCAATGAAGCCCAAAGACAAATAGGAGAAGCAACCAGGATATCAGACAAGTTAAACTTGAAGCCCAAGCTCATAAGAAGAGACAAAGTAGATCATTTTTAGTGGTAAAAAAAAATTAAGCAAGAAGAAACAATATTCAACATTTATGCCCCAAACATAGGTACAGCTACTCTCATAAAATAAACTCTTTGTGGTATTAAGTCACATATAAGTCCCAATACAATAATACTGGGAGACTTCAACAACTCTCTCACATAGATAGACTAATCTTCTAGACAATAGGTCAGTAAAGATGCCTCAGACCTAAAGAACACCATCAAGCAAATACAACTATTGGACACATATAGAATATTCCCACCAACTATAGCAGAGTTCACAATTTTTTCAGGTGCTCAAAAATTTTCCAAAATAAATCACATCCTGGGCTATGAAGTGAGCACATTAAAAAAAAAAAGTGACATCCTTCTTTGTGTGTTTTCAGACTATAATGAAATGAAACTAGGAACCAACTATAGGAAGACCCAAAGAAACCACATAAACATGTAGAGACTGAACACCACACTGCCAAATATAAAATGGGTCATAGTAGAAGTAAAGAATGAAATAAATAAATTTTTAGAAAAAAAAAATAGAGATACAACATATCAAAACCTCTATGATACTTTGGCCGGGCGTGGTGGCGCACGCTTGTAATCCCCGTTCGAAGCCAGCCGTGTGCGCTGGCTTAGGAGACCCTGTTTCCAAATTTAAAAAAAAATGTAAAAATAGGTCTGGTAGTGTAGCCTGGAGGTAGTAGGGCTTCCAGGAACCCCAGTACCACAAAAAGAAAGAAAGAAAGAAAGAAAGAAAGAAAGAAAGAAAGAAAGAAAGAAAGAAAGAAAGAACATCTATGATACTTTGAAGACAGTATTAAAGGGAACATTTATAGCATTGCATGTCCACATAAGAACAAAAAAAATCACCAAATAAATAACCTAATGACACAACTCAAAGCCCTTGAAAAACAGGAACAGTCTAATTCCAAAGTCAGTAGAAGGAATTTAATAAATTAGAGCAGAAATTAACAAAGTAGAGAATAAAAAAAATACAAAAAATCAATAAAACCAAAAGCTTGTTTCTTGAAAAAATTAACAAGATAGATAAACCACTAGCCAACTAAACAACAACCAAAAAAAAAAAAAACCACGAAAGAATTAAAAGGTTGCAAAGATGAGATAAAAATGAGATATTACAATATAGCTAAGGCTGTTGGCAAACTGTGATCATCCTGTTTCAGCCTCCCAAATGCTGGGATTACAAGCATGCGCCACCATGCCCAGCACCCCAAAATCTTCAATTTTAAATCACTATTTGAGTGCTGGGCAGGTTGGTGCAGGATTGTAATCCTTGTGCTTGGGAGGCAGAGACAGGAGGATCGCACAGGTTCGGAGCTAACTTTGCTGGCTTAAGAGATCCTGTTTCCAAGTAAAAAGTATAAAATAGGTCTGGGAGTAAAGCCCAGAGGTATAAGGGTTTCCAGGAACCCCAGTACCACAAAAAAAAAAAACACTATTCAGTATTTGATAATTTTTACTCTTCAGTTTTATTACACATTGCATTAACCAAGAATGAAGTTTTTGTGTTTAGAAGAATATTTAATGAAGCAGTCACACTCACCACTATACCAAATACCCAAAACACTATTTTTAAAAATGTGAGCTATTCTTTGTTTAAAAACAAAATGCATTCCAGCTTTATAAAGAGAAATCAATCAAACATAAAGTTCATATTAGACTGACTTAATTATCTCATAGATAAAGGAAATGCAATTTTAATGCATGGAACATATAAAACCTATATGGGCATAGTTCTTAGACTTTGAGGTAAATTTTTTCTTCCTCACCAGTAGCATTTGACCAAAATGTTTAATTTGTTTTTGCTGAAGCAAAAACGATTTTATTAGTACTGAACCACAGGACACAGTAGCTAGTAGGACAAAAACGAGAATGTCTGGCAGGTTATAAAAGTGAGATTTGTGGCTGAAAACTACTAAATCTTAGGTCATATTTTAAACCACTTATGTTCTAGTCCCTGGAGCTACTCAACTCTAGGCCCAGCCATGGTTTCAGACTGAGAAGAGGTGAGTACCATGATTCCTTAGCATATAGATTATTCCAGATACATCACATGGATTCAATAATATTTTCAGAGAGAATATAACTTTTATTGGTTCTCTTTCCATTGAAAGTATGTGAAAATATTAATATCAGTTTTTAAGTAAAACATGAATTTTCTTACTCAAATAATTAACTGAAAAATAAGTTAAATAAGCCAGTATTGTGCTACTTTTTCACATCCAATAATTAAGGGGGAAAGCTAGTCTTACTAAGAATTTGATAACCCACAAATTTTTAAAAGCACACTTTAATTTCAGAGTTTCTACAAGTATTTTTAATAGTAAGTATAGCCATTAGAAATCCTGAGATCCAGAGCAACATATTAAGTGGTTTGCATTTGTTACATTGATGGAGTAATTGGATATTATTGGTAAAGAGGTAAAACAAGTAAAATTAGTATTTGTTTGGGGCTAAGGAATATGGAAATTTGACAGAATAAAATATTTTAATATAAAACGAGACCAGTTGTAATACCCAACTTCATATTAATGCTTTTAAAAAAGTTTTATGTGCATTTATGTGTTTGTAAACATTTACACATGCTTTGAGTTAAAAAAAAATACCACCGAAAAATTAGAAAGCCTGACTGGAGTTGAGTTTCCAAAACCCAGGTCAAATAACCTGATGAAGTCTTATACTGTTTGCTGAATTCTCTCACCAATTAAATTTCAGAACCTAGTTTTTTTTTTTTTTTTAGTGTTTCAATTATCTTTGTTGCATGAAGTAATGAAATATACATTGAAAGTAATTCCTCTAATAGTGGATAGGATTTCAACATAAAAATTTAAGTAAGCATTGAAATGATTAACAAATGAAACTCAAAATTTACAGAGAATAGGGAAACTCACAAATTAATAGAGTAAGTCTAGGGATCCTTCTTGTCAAGGTTTATAATTTTGGTGTATTACAAGTTTTCCATTAAACTACTGAACCCATATAAGTATCACTGGCTTTGAAATCTTATGTATTTCAAAATTTCTTTTAGTTATTACTAACCCTTTCAGTATTTGTTAATAAGTTTCTGTGGAAATAATCAGGACGGTAGTTAAAAAAAAAAAAAAGTTTGTATTTTCTTGCCCTTGACTTGCTCTTTCCCTGAAATACGTAGCCACGAGAAGCATTGTGTCAGGTAGAACTGAGTCCCAGAGTTACAAAGATCAATAAAAAGGAGAGAATTTTCAGGGAAGAGCTGAGTGTAGAAAGAAGAGAAATATGGCAAAAATAGTAATGATACTGACAACTCAGTTGTATCTTTGAAACAAACTAGCCTATTAGAATGTACTTCTTGTACAAAGAAAACATCACTTTGCAAACACGACAGCTATCTCTTTCTTGTGCACTGATTGTATACCCGGTGTGGAAGCCCTGTGCTTTATTATTTCTCATGAGAAAACTGATTTCAGGATTTAACCACTCTGTATACTGGCTCCGTAAAGGAATAAGGACGCATGTTTGTAAATAGCTATAAACCACACTGATTTTCTCTACCGCCTTCTCCTCCCATTGCGGTGCTCATTGTGAAGCAGTGACCAAATATTAATCTCTTTGGACAGAGACTGAGCTGTTCTGTTTGTGAAATTTAATTCCCTTCTCTTTTTAAACTTCTTTTCTTATTTTCATTGCTATCACATAATGTGCTAGCAAAATGCTGCAATATTGAAATATCAATATTCATTAATAAAATTCACCGAGATGCTTTAGATGAACCCAAGCAGCACAAGATGATTTGTATGCAAAATGCTTGGTGCCTAATCAGACTCATAAATTTGAGTGAACATTTAATCAATTAGGTTTATGTGATTCACTAGTAGTTTATAAGCTTTTCTGATAATACAAAATTCAGAATAAATAACAGTACATGTACTAGAAATTCTCCAAATTAAACTCACTGAGTGAATTTGTTGCACAAACAATCAACATGCAATTAATAGCAAACCAAGTGGTGGGTCATTTTTTATTTCTACAGATAATCTTAAACCTAATGAATCATGATCTGTAAAGTGAAAAAAGGATATTTTCTTCTATAAATGTTATATTATTTTACATTTACCTGGTGGATAGATGGAAAATTTCATTTACGTATAGTTTGTTAAGTAATATGTTCTACAAAGATGAGATTAAAATACAATTGTAACAACACCATGAAATATTCATGTGTGAGCTTTCCCACTGAATGTGTATCCACTAAATCTAGAGTCATATTTTTGATGCTGAAGAGAAATACCTAGAAATCAATATCCTCAGGATTTCTTTTACAAATGAATAGAAACAGACAATTCTATTTGATAGGCACTAGCAGCGGGATACCAGAACAGGGATCATTATTTAGTTATTTAAGGCACTCTAATACTGGGATACATTTTGAAAACACAAGTACGTAGATTGTAGATATTGTTATAAAATCCCATTATTACCAAAGAGGCCTTCAATAAAAAAACATTTTAGTTCACATCTTGTCATCCTAATTCAAATACATTTCTGAGAATTAGAAAATATGTCATAACAAAAAAGATGAAAAATATTGGGAGAGATATCAGAGTGAGAGGAAATGTACTGAACAGTACTAAGTAGGGGACAGAAAACTGAAAAAGGATCATGTGAATCCTGGAGAACATATTATTGTTTATCTATTGATGCTTTAAGGTATATTGATAATTCACAGTTTTATAGACTAGATGTTTTGGTGTTTTGATGGGTTTTTTGCTTACATTCTTAAAAGTTTTTTTTGCATAAATTTAGTTCCTTGTGGCTGTAGGACTGACGTCTCCTCCAGGCTGTCAGCCCTGTTCTACTCTCAACTTCTTGGAAACTGCCCATGTTCCTTGATGCATGGACCCTGCATGTTCATTTCAGCCACAGAACATCAAATTTGTCTAGTGCTTTGTAACTCTCCTTTCTGCTATTGTAGCTCTCTAGGGGAAAATTGCAACCTTCTGAAGGATTTGAGTAAAGCCTATCCAGACAAGTTCTAAACCTTAAGATAAATTAGCCTGGGATTTATATTATACTTACATAATCCCTTCACAGCAGTATTTAGTTTAGTGTTTTCTTGAAAAACTGGAAGCAATGTTGAAGAATAAACATATTTGGAGTTATTCCTACCACATAAAACTTTTAATACTTTTTAGAAAAAATTACATGAAAATATACATTTAAACTAAAGGTAGCCAGGCATGGTGGCGCACGCTTGTAATCCCCATGCTTGGGAGGCAGAGACAGGAGGATTGTGCATGTTCAAAGCCAGCCTCAGCTGGCATAAGAGATCCTGTTTCCAAATAAAATATAAAATAGGTCTGGGAGTGTAGCCCGGAGGTAAAAGGCCCCTGGGTTCCATCTTCAATACCGCCAAATAAATAAATAAATAAAATAAAGGTAATAAAGCCTTTTAAAGGAAAACATAGAATATACTAAGAATAAAATAAATTATAAAATGACATTAAAGCACAAAGTCTTTTTATCTGTTTTTATTAGGAAATAATTTTCAATATGTATACATACATTCTACAAAAATTCTACTAATAATAGTGTGTTAACTATTAGTTTTAATTTTCATCTTAAGAAACTTATAAATGAATGTGTTGTACTCTTGTACACTAGATCCGTATTGCACGTTATTCAAACTTGGTTTTGTTATATTAGGCATTCCTTCTTCAGAAGATAATACTATTTTGCTCTTTAGCATTGTTGCCAATGTTTACACATTCTAAATGCAATATCAGAAATTTTTAATTTTAATATCTCATCAGAAAAGAGTATCTACTATTGGTAAATTATGTAGCTCAGTGTGGTAGATACACATTTAAAAAAATTAAACCATTGGCTTGAAGCTTTCAAGTTTTCTACTTTAAAAAAAAATCAGTCAAGAATTATCTTAATTAACAGTTTTAGACTTTTAGATTTTGGACTTTTAGATCCCCAAGTCTTTTCACTATAGACTGTCAATCAGTTTTAAGTAAAATGTCATTACATTGGAAAGCAAGTAGTTAGACTTGCAGCAAATGCAATTGCATGAATATCTTAAATTTGTGTATATCTGGTAATCGTTTTGTGTGCTCCACATATCTTCACACAGAATGTTTAAAAATCTATATTCAATTATGGATATTTTATAAAATTAAGAGTACACTGCCTTGTTAAGTAGATTTCTCGTGGGTTTTTTTCTTTGAATATACAGCAAATATGGACCACAATGACTCCTAGTGGTGTTTGCTTTGATTTGTGTAAAAGTACCAGTGATTTTGCTGATCATTTTAATTCTTGATCACCAGCAAAACGAATGCCAAAATGAAAATGAGAATTACATATCATTATTTAAAAAAAGATTTGAATTTGTAAAATTACCTGAAATTATTTTAAAAACAAGAGGGTCTGCAGATGACCTTTTGAGAATCACTATCACACAGCACTGAGTATAAATAAGTCACCGTTATGCATAACATGAATATGTATTTGAAATGGATATATATTTTAATATACTTTTATTGGTGCATTGCAATTCTAAATCATAATGAGGTATGGAGCATAGGAACATACATGCATACAACACTTCCTGTGTTTTTTTCCAGATCCTACCACACACCCTTCCCTTTTCCCTCCATGTCATTGAGATTGGTATTTACAATTTCATATATGTGCATAGAATTATTTAAACTGTAGTTTTCATTACATTTTCTTCCCCCCTCCTCTGTCCCTTAAAATGTCGTCATCACTCCATTGGAGTCTCTACTCCTTTATCTAAAATCTCTCTTTTTTTTTTTATATCCAAATTCTCTCTAGTTCCTACATGCGAGAGAAAACATATGAGATGTATATACCACTCCTGGGTATCTTTTCAAAGGAATTGAAGTCAGAATACTATAGTAATACACACAAATTCATGTTTGTAGTAGCATAATTTACAATAGCCAAATTATGAAACCTAACTAGGTGTTGATCAACAGATAAATGGTTTGCCAAACTTTGGTATATGTACACAGTGAAATTTTACTCAGCCATAAAGAACAAGAAAGTTAAAAGGTAAAGTATAATACTGTATAGGATAGAAAATTACAGAGTAAATATATATATATTATAAAATCTATTTTATTTATTTATTTATTTATTTTTTATTTATTTATTTTTGTGGTACTGGGGTTCCTGGAAGCCCTTCTACCTCCAGGCTACACTCCAAGACCTATTTTTATACTCTTTTATTTGGAAACAGGGTCTCTTAAGCCAGCAAGGCTAGCTTCGAAGCTGCTCTATCCTCCTGTCTCCGCCTCCTAAGGGCAGGGATTACAAGCGTGCACCACCATGCCTGGCTTATAAAATCTATTTTATAAAAGCAAGAATAATAATGTTTTATTACACATTTCTGGATATTTTAAAAGTCAGACAAAAACATTTATTCTTAAATCTACTATTTTGATTTTTTTTAAAAATTGCATCTCATGTAATTAGGATTGGATACCAGAAAAACTAGGACTCTATTATGTTGATTTTCCAATCAGAGGACCCTATTGGATTTTTTTTTTTTTTTTTTTTTTTTTGTGGTACTGGGGTTCCTGGAAGCCCTTCTACCTCCGGGCTACACTCCCAGACCTCTTTTTACATTTTTTTATATTTGGAAACAGGGTCTCCTAAGCCAGCGCGCGCGGCTGGCTTCGAACCTGCGTGATCCTCCTGTCTCTGCCTCCCAAGCGCGGGGATTACAAGCGTGCGCCACCACGCCCGGCTTTGGATTTGAAAGATAAAATAAAAAATATATTTTCTCCAACTACCATAAAAAATTAGAAATTTTATGGTGGCTGAAGACCAATAACAGATATACTTCTTCTAAAACACATTAATTCCAATATTTACCCTTCCTAATTTATCCTACAATTAACATGGTGTCCGGTTAGCCATAAATTAACATACCTCAAGAAATCCACACTTGAATAAAAATATTGTATTTCAAGTTTAAAAGTTTTAAAGCAAACTCTTAATTCTGCTAATATACATCAGACACTTCTCTTACTCTCCTGTTTTCCACATCAGTAGGTATAATTATCACTTATTAGGAAATTTAGAGAACCACAAAAAAAACACAATAGCAACAAAATAAAATCAACAGTCCATCTATTATTAGATCCATAGTAGGCATGATTTCAGGATCTACCCCATCTCAAACACTTCCTCATCACTGTAAATCAAATAATACTATAGTCATGAGTTAACCCATACTACTCTAGACAGTTGCAATAATATATGAAATGCTCACTTACTTTCATTCCTTTGAACTATTTCCTACAGGAAAGTCAGGGAAATTACAATTTATTAGTTAAAAAAGATAATGAATTTGTAAACTTCTGTAGATGGCCTTTTGAGAACTACTATCCATCACATAGCATTAAAATGTTATATTAATATATAATACTTATAATTAATATATATTTTATGTTATTACATATTAAGCATCATAATACTCTTGATATAAAACTACTGATAATGTTTTATGTCTCAGAATAAAGTGTGCTGCCTTAGCTGGTTTCTATTTGCACCTTCGTTTTTAATTCATGTAACTCTTACTCCTAAGTCTGACCCAAGCTATTTAAGAACAACCAACCTCAAGACTTCTTTACATTAAATTTACATTAAAGGTATGTTAAGACACACTTAACATTCCTTCTGACTGCACTGTTCTTTTAGGATTCCTTCCTCCCTTCATTTAGACATCTTCTCAGATAATCTTTCCTCTGTGAAACTTTGCTGATAACTTTATGAAGAATACCAAGGTATATCATTCTCTTTTTCATTACTTTGCTTTTATTTTCTGTTGCAACATGAATATTGCGTATTTGTCTTGGCATTTCACATACATATTCACATTAATATATTTAATTAAAATATATGATGCATTTTGTATATGTTCACATATTTTCAATTTTTATCTAGTCTCTAGTTGGCTAGTGTATTATTTTAATGTATTACCCTAAAATACATACAACAGAAACTAGTTTTAAGTACTAACTGTGTTTCTGTTAGCAAATGAATAAATGAGTGAATCATTATATCATTATATAACTGAGACATTTCTGTGAATCCATCCATTTTTCCTGCAAATGACATAATTTTGTTCTTAGTCTACATTTCTTAAGGTAAATTTGAGGGAAAGTAGGTAAAAAATCTAAATAAAAATAATAGAAAAATTGTTATATTATGACTTACTATACATTAGAAAGTGGTACATAATTATCATTCACAGTGAGGCCTTTAGAGTTGTATGACAATTATGTATTTTTTAGAATCAATTTTTTCTGTGACAGTTTTATTCCTCTCTCTCTTCCACAAAATCTCCAAAATTACTCCTTTGCTCCTTATCAACTATGATTGTTCACTGCTGCATAACAACCACACTCTGTAAAGCTTAGATTAATACTCTCTGATCACAATTGGATTATAGCATTTTCATAGCAAAGATACATCCTCTCTCCCAAGGTGTGTAAAAATCTTTTTCCATTGTGCCATGATTTTTTTTTTTTTTTTTGGTGGTACTGGGGTTCCTGGAAGCCCTTCTTCCTCCGGGCTACACTCCCAGTCCTATTTTATATTTTTGAAACAGGGTCTCTTACGCCAGCACGGCTGGCTTCGAACCTGCGCGATCCTCCTGTCTCCACCTCCCAAGCGCGGGGATTACAAGCGTGCGCCACCACACCCGGCCATTGTGCCATGATTTGATGTCCAAATTCTTATCATAAAATCAAGTTCAATTGAGAAGGAAGCTCCTTGTTTATGGTTTTTCAGAAGCAAAACCATTTCCAAATTCTATGCTACAAAATTGATTAGGCAAGAATAAGAGAGAAATGCAAACTCTCATGTCATATCCAAAGATACAATAGGATGACAATGTAAAGGTAACCACAGTAGGAACTCCCGAATGGAAGAGAAGAAAGTAAAGTGAAGCACATGAAATTCATAGATTCAGAGCAATCATATAGTCTAACCAGAGGTATCTTGAGCATTTCTTGGTTAGAATTCAGGTGTACTTTTTATGAATCACTCTATGGGCTAGCTCTTTTTCTCTGAAACTTTTTTGCATTTGCATAAAAAATAGTCTATGTTTGCGGTCAGGTGGCTTTCTCTGCTTTCTTCCTTCTATTAGAAATTTGGTATCTCAATGTCTTTGTAGCCTAATATTTTTTTTCCATTTTTAATTTTTATTTATTTTTTGGCATGGCAATTATTTATTATTATTTGTGTGTAATCATACATCACTTTGGAATACAAGACTTGAGAGGATATACAAGTACATATCATCCAATAAGCCCTCATCCAATCCCCATTCCATTCCCTCCCCCTCCCTCGTTCCCATGCTTAATTGGTGATTATCTTTGATATAATTGTTTACACACCTCATGAGTTTTAAAAAGATTCCATCCTCCCCCATCCCCTCCCCTCTGATCGGTCACCTTAATTGCTTCTCAATAGGGCCCTTTCTACTACTCGACCTCCTCCTGTTACCCCTTTCCTCCTAGTTCTTGCTAATTAGGGGAAGCATCTGGATTTTATTTTCTGTGCTATTTCACTATGGATGCCGCATTGCAAGTTCTGATCCCACTCTTGACAGCTCCAGTAGTGGCCTGGCCACCCAGAGCACTCTGATCCCGACCTCACTGGCTCCAGCACCAGCCTTGCCTCATGGGAGGCCATGATCCTGGCCTCGCTGGCCCCCACACCGAACTAACCACTTGGCTGGCTCTGATCCCGGCCTCAGAGGCCCCAGCACCTGCCTAGCCTCACGACAGGCTCTGATCCTGCCCTTGCTGACCCTGGAACCGGCCTAACCCTTCGGCAGGCTCCTATCCTGGTCTCGCAAGTCCCAGCTCTGTCCTTGCCTCACAGCAGCTTCCGATCCCGGCCTCGCTGGCCCCAGCACCAGCCTTACCCCTTGGTAGAGTCCAATCCCGGCCTCGTAGGTCCCAGCAATGGTCTTGCCTCATGGCAGGCTCCGATCCCGACTTTGCTGGCCCAGGCACCAGCCTAACCCCTCAGCTGGTGCCGATCCCTGCCTCAGAGGCCTCAGTAGTGGCCTTGCCTCATGGCGGGCTCCAATCCCAGCCTTGTTGGCCCCAGAACCAGACTAACCCCTCAGCAGGCTCCAATCCCTGCCTCAGAGGCCCCAGCACCGGCCTTGCCTCACACCAGGCTCCAATCCCAGCATCAATGGCCCCAGCACTGGGCTAACCCCTTGACAGGCTCCAATCCCGGCCTCAGAGGCCTCAGCACCAGCCTTGCCTCATGGCAGACTCTGATCCCAGCCTCGCTGGCTCCAGCACTGGCCTAACGCATCAGCTGGCTCTGATCCCTACCTCGGAGGCCCCAACACTGGCCTTGCCTCACAGCTGGCTCCTATCCCGGTCTCGCTGACCCCGGCACTGGCCTAACCCCTTGGCAGGCTCCAATCCCACCCTTGGAGGCCCCAGCACCAGCCTTGCCTCATGGCAGGTTCTAATCCCGGCCTCGCTGGCCCGGCACTGGCCCAAACCCTTGGCAGGCTCTGATCCCAGCTTCTGAGGCCCCAGCACTGGCCTTGCATCATGGCAGGCTCTGATCCTGGCCTTTCTGACCCCAGGACCAGCCTCACCCCTCGGCAGGCTCCCATCTGAGCACCTGCTTCACCCAGCAGATTGTCCCATGTTCCCAAGGGTACGTGATGGTAGTATCTGCCTCTGAGGTAATTTCTTCAAAAGTTCCAGGTGTATTACGTCAGATCTCTGCCTCCCCTGAGTACTTGCCACTGCCAATGCGACTGCTTCCACCATTGCAAATCTTTCCCAAGCTCTTTTCCCATACCGAATAATGTCCAG
Source organism: Muscardinus avellanarius (assembly GCF_963383645.1). Taxonomy (NCBI): domain Eukaryota; kingdom Metazoa; phylum Chordata; class Mammalia; order Rodentia; family Gliridae; genus Muscardinus; species Muscardinus avellanarius. The sequence continues at coordinate 21,566,865 of NC_137790.1, read as the reverse complement.
TGTTCCTAAGCATGTGCGACAGTAGCATTCAAACTTTGGGGTAATTTCTTCAGAGGATCAGGGTGGGTTGGATCAGATGTCTGTCTCTCCTAAATCCACATCTCCACCGCCGTCTCGGCCACTGCTGCTGCCACCGCCTTTCTTCTAGGTCTCCGCTAGACTCTCTCCTTACAGGTGATGTCCAGGATTCTTAACAATATAGAGAAGCAGCAGACCTTATTCACGGGGAATTTTTCCCAAAGTTCCAGTTCAGATGGATATGTTTTGTCTGCATCTCCAATATTCTAGCTGCTGCCAGGGCCATCTTAACTCCTCTCTAATATTTTTATTTTTCTTTTTTTGTTTCCCCCCCCCTTTTTTTTTTAATAAGAGAAGAGAGTATGTGTGGTTTGGGGAGGATGTGAGATCAGGCACTTGGTAGCGAAGAAAAAATTTTTTTTCTTTCTGGGTGTGGGGGGGGATGCCTAAGGGTGCCCTGCCCATGCCCGCCCACCCTCCCGGGGTCAAGGTCATGCTGCCAGGACCTGGGGGGCCTTCTGGGTGTGGGGGGGTCATCTAAGGGAGCCCCGCTGACGACCACCCACCCTCCCGGGCTCAGGACCTCCAGGGCCTTCTGGGTGTAGGGGGGTTGCCTAAGGGAGCCCCGCCTGCGCCTGCCCACCCACACTCCCAGGGGTAGCCTAATATCTTTATTTGATTTTATATGATTTATGCTCCTGAATTCCAAATATTAAGTAATTCAAGCCTTCCAGGTATCATATGTGCCAATTTATAATTAAATTCATTGGCAAAAAATGCGACCACTTTATTTTTCAGGCTTTCTCTACCCATGGTTAATATGACTGGTATTTATTTATTTATTTATTTATTTATTTATTTATTTATTTTTGGTGGTACTGGGGTTCCTGGAAGCCCTTTTACCTCCGGACTACACTCCCACGGGCTACACTCCCAGACCTATTTTTTAACTTTTTTATTTGGAAACAGGGTCTCTTAAGCCTGCGTGGCTGACTCCGAACCAGCGCAATCCTCCTGTCTCCGCCTCCCAAGTGCGGGGATTACAAGCATGCGCCACCACGCCCGGCTATGACTGGTATTTAAAAATCTTAAAATGTTTAGAAATCAATCTAAGATGATACATACCCATCATATTATGTATTTATGGAATATTACTAAATAAAATATCCTACAGACATTTCTTTCATATTTTTGGAGTGAGGCAATGTTCTATTGAAAATGTCTTGAACCTTTGCTATAATATCTTTAAATTTAATAATTTTTTACTATAAGAAACTTGAAATTAAACTAATTTTATATTTGAACCTAATATAGATTGCTCATTTTACTGATCTCTTGATTTTTCTTAAAACATACCATATTCTTCCTTTTGAAATAATTTGTTATGTGCAGATTAAAAAAAATAATTTTGTATAAAAATCCTCATACTCAGATCCAATATTTTAAATAGAATTTTCTCATTCCATAGTGCAGGTATACTCTCCACAGCCCCATTGTGTGAGTATAGTGCAGACTGGATAGTTAACAATTCTTTCCCTCAAAGTGTTTTGTCAGAGAATAGCACTTCCATCCCTCATGGAACCTTGACTAGTGGTAGACACCTGGGTGTATGGTAATTATCCTCTTCACAGTCTCCTCAAATCCTCAGTAGTTACTGCAGAAAGAAGATCCTTATAAGTTAAACTAAAGAAGCAGTGACAGTAATAGTTTTCATTGTTTTTTTTTTGTTAGTTTGTTTGTTTCTTGTATGACCAGCATTCCTAGGAAAGTCTTCTGGCATGGGAACAAGAACACAACTTTCAAATAAGAAATAAAATTAGGCTGGAGGTGTAGCTTAAAGGTAGAATGACTCTGGATTTAATACCCGCTATCACACACACACACACACACACACACACACACACAGTCATCTATTTTGTTTATATTTATGTAAATTTTTGCAGTTATTTTCTCTTTTTAATGTGCCTTTGTTGGTGCATTATAGTGTAATTTAAGAAAATATAAGTGAGGACAGTTTGGCTTTCTTCTACATGACATAACCTACAGTAGCTCAGCCTGATATGTACATGTCACCTAACAAATTGTCAAGCTGATCTACAGAATTTGACAATAGTTATAAATCTCAGTGGGTAATCTCAATCTCAAAAGAAAGAAAAAAAATATTCAGCAAAGAAACATGGGCCATGGACAAGTTCCACTATTTTTGTTCTTATATTACATTCTAAAGACATTGCATTTTAAAGGAGATATTTATCTCTAAAATCTTTCCTAAGATAAGACGTGAACAAAGAAGGAGCATTATTCTTATGTACTTCATCTCAGAATTTTTCCCCGCAAAATACCTAAGTTAGGATTTTCCTACATGGAATTTTCTAAAATTGATTTCATGAAACCATAGGTTCTAGTACATATGTAAAATTGTATGAAATGATTCACATTTAAACTTTTCTTAGATATTAGTCCATAGAAAATGTCCCTCTCCTGAGTAAATTCAGTGAGTCTTCCTTCAGCTGCATTGATATTATATTCCACTTTTTTCTTCACTGCCCCTTCATCTCAATATAACTTCTCCACTTTAGGCTTGTGCCCAATTTCTGCCGTAATACACTGATCAGATCAGTTTTCCTTTTATCTACCTCTATCTAAATCTAATTTTTTCCTATAAGTTCCACTTAAGAAGAACTGGCCTCAGGAGATCCTGTCTGCTCCAGGCCAAACGACTGTACCATTTCCCTAATGTCTCTCTCACATAACTGGACTCAGAGGCACCACCACACTGTGCCACCTTTGCCCATCATTTTTATCCTAGCCTTTGTTCTCATTGTTTATATCTAGACTCTGCCTTGCATTTTTGTTTTTCTATTGTTGGATTTGTTAAATCATCCAGATGACATTCCTAATTTTTTCATTTAATCACCAGTAATACTAAACTCAGTGAATGGTATCTTGGATTTTCCCATTCTTCTCAGTGTTACACCACTTCTTAGTGCTTTAATCATTCTTGTTATTTAATTGGTAATGTAAACGTGACACAATAAGGACATTAAATAAATTAATGCTATTTGAATTAATGGATTGGTTTGTATTTTGTATTCAAAACTAAATTATTTGTCAAAGATCAGTGAACATTAATGATTTTAGACTAAACTCCAAATAGAATGGCCATAATTAAAAATACATACAATGACAAATACTGGTGATGATGTGAAGAAGTGGGAACTCTAATGTATTGTTTGTGGGATTGCAAATTAGAGCAACCACTTTGAAAAACAGTATGGAGTGTCCTTAGAAGAATGGGAGTAAATCTAACATACGATTCAGCAATATCATTTCTGGGTGTCTAGGTAGTAGAATGAAAACCAAACCACCAAACTAGTCCATATATATCTATGTCCATAGCTACACAATTTACAATTGCAAAACTATGGAACCAGCCAAGATGTCCATCAACAGATTAATGGATAACATAACTTTGGATTATGTACACAATGGAATTTTACTCAGCCATAAAGAAGAAAAATGTTACATCATTTACAGGGAAATTGGTGGAAGTGGAGAGCATTATGCTTAGTGAGATTAGTCAGTCACAAAAAGTAAAAAGTTGGATGCTGTCCCTAATATGTGGAATCTAGAAAGGATAAGGGTCATAGGAAGAACTCTAGACAAAAATGGCGAAACCATAGATAAATAATGAGGCCTAACTGAGAGTGATGAGAAGAGGAAAGAGGAAAATTCCCTAATGTGCATGATATATACTCACAAACATAACAGAGTCAATCACTAAGCCCAAATTGAGAAGAATGGAGTGCGGAGGAAATGGGGTGGCATTGGTAAGGGCTAAGTGAGTGATGTGTGCATGTATGCCTCTACCATATTGTATTCCATTAAGATGTATGACTACAATGCACCAATAAAAATAATTTATAAAAAACTAAACAAATGGATTGTGTGTGTGAAAGAGAGATAAAAATAGACCTTGTAATTTGGCAACATTCTTTAGATTGATAAACAACCAGATTTCTTCAAGAATATTAAATCTAAGCATAGCATGATTCAACTTTTGGTTTCTTTTTCTAAGATGCTTAGATAAGAAAATATTCATATGCAAAAGCTGTTTTATTTTTACCCTGATTGTTGCCATTTTAAATGTTAACTCTTGATTCAATGTTGGCCATAATTTTCTGCTGACCTTTATGTCTAATTTAAGAGAATCCTTTCTTACTACTCTGCCCCTTATCAGGATTTATATTTCAGCATGTGATCATTTGCTATGACTGAAGTCAGTTCTTGCTAATATTAAGTCTAAAAATTAACCTTTAAGAAACTAAGCGGTATTCAATATTTGCTTTACTTTCTAAATATAAATTACGGTCTTAGCTCAATCTGTGAATACAAAATGTCATTTACTGGCTATATTAGACAATAGGTGTTTATTTCTCACAATTTTAAGACTGAGAAGGCCAAGATCAAGGTGCTAGCAGTTTCAGTTCTTGGTGAAGGGCCAGCAGTCTGACTAGCAGCCAACTATATTCCAAATGTGCCTTCACATGGCTGATAATTCTAATATCTTTTGCTTCACCTTATACATTTTGTGTGACTACAAACATTCAATCTAATAATTATTTAGACTTTAGAAATATGGAGAGAAACTGTTACTGGAAGAATAATTAAACACCCAAAGGAAATGTGAATGTTTAAATGGTAAGGCATGGGTCAAAGAGTTAACATTCCTGTTAGTTTCACCACAAATGAGCCTCCAGAGCAATAAAATACATGTAGGTTTGAAGAGGTGATTTGGGATGACTCCATTCTGTCCTCTGCATCAGTGCCAATAATGACTAATCCTTTCCTCTTGCACCCAAATCCTCTAAAAATAAAGAGACAGTTTCAAGGCTAGCTACAGCAAATCAGTGAGATCCTATTTCAAGATAAAAAAGGCTTGCAGTATAGATCATAGGTAGAATGATACTGGGTTCATTTCTCACTAGCCACCAACAGTGACAATAAAAAGTGCACTGCACTAATTCCTCCCATCAACTGTTGATTTATCTCACTAGACATATGTTCTCTTTGTCGATATTGGTTGACTCTGAAAGGAAAGGTGAATTTCCTTTTTTCACTTTCCTCTCAGTATTAAAACTGAGTTCCCAAATGTCAATGCCCAGACTTCTGGAGCTGCTGCTTTATTCTGACCAATATACTCTGAAATCCAGACCGTTTATGTCACGAGATGCAAGTGAGGGGAAGATGGCAGAGATAATTGGAAGTATACAGAAAGGGGTAATAGTACTCTTGCACTAGTTTTGAGAAGGTAAAGTGGGACTATTTATTTGAATGCTATTTGTGGGATTTTGTTATGTTTATAATATACTTTGTCAGGACTGAAAAAAGTTAGACAATAGTGTGTTGATGAGATTGGATTTTTTAATGGATGAATGAAAGCAATTGCATGAGGTAGTTGTTTTGAGAAATAATGAAGTTTATATGCACACAACATACATATAGAGTTTAATAGGATAAGAGGGTAACTAATCAACTAAATCCCCATTTTACATTTAGCATTGGTGTATGACAACTGAAAGTCTGTGGATTCTCTGCTAAATGATAACAAGAAAACAACATAAGCTTGAATTTTTGTCCTAAACATTGTATTACTTTCTGGTGGGTTAGTCAAATATCTTAGATCCTTTTTATTACCATCGTCTTGAACACACTGTATTTCCGACATTTAATAATGTCACAGCTTTTCACTGTAGGCTTTACATTTGATTTTGCCACACAATAGACAATTCCTAAGGCAACCTATAATTTTAATCCATTAGGTTAATGGATTGCAGCTGCTGAGAACAGTATGCATGTCATTTTTTGATAATGAAGTCTAGTAACACATAGAATATAAACTGAAAAATGACTCTATGTATACCTACTATAAATGGTTATTTTCACTTTATATCATAGTATTTTTCTTTTTATATAAAATCATATTAATTATACATGGTAACAACTTTTAGAATATTTACTTCTAATACATATGAATAATTGTATTATAAATATTTAAGAAAATCACTGGAATGATAAAATTTGTTTTAGAAATTATGTTAATCAATATTTTTATTCCCTCCCTTTCAATTTCTATTTTTATAAATCCACTATAATTGCTTGCTTTTGCTTATTTATTATTCCATTCATCATTATAGATTTTGCTTCCTCAAAGGATATCATGCTACCAAACTATTGAAACTTTATAATGCAACTAGCCCACTCACAGGAAGAATAAAATCTGATATCATAGCAGGACTACAAAGAATTGGTGATTATAAATTCTCTGAGTGATTACTCACTACTTCCCTTTTTGAGAAGCTTAAATCTATTTATTTGAGTTTATAAAAAGAATCCTTTATATATTTCATATTATACTTGAACATGTAACTTAAAGATTCTGAGGGGATACTGGTGATTAAAAGCAAGGGCGTTCTATTTCTGGAGCTATATCTCTAACCCTTATTTGTTTGTTTATTCATTTATTTCTTCTGAACAGGGACTCATTAAGTTGCTGAGAAATTCGCTATGTTGCCAAGGCTGTCCTCGAACCTGTGATTTTTCCCATCTTAGCCTTCCAAGTACTGGGATTTCAGGCATGCACTGGCATACCCAGTTGTAATCTGAAAATTGAAATTCTCTACCTTGGTTGGAGAATAAAAAAGAAATGAAAAGTACAAAACCCACTGGTTCTAACAGCCAGTGGATTATCACATTTAGAATCTTAGACACACTCACTAAAGTAATGGAGATGTTAAAATGAGATGGGGTATTCTGGTAATGATAGGGACATGTTTCTATCCTATAGGAGTGCTCATATGACATTATATATCATATTTTTGTGTTCCCAGCTAGCTAACATTTGTGGTGACATAGTGGCTCAGATAGAGATGCTCAAAGAGAAGACATTGGATGTTTACATACTGTAAGATGAATTAGAACTAATAACAAAAAAATTTCCTCTATCACTACAGGAAGGAGTATGCAGAGGAAGGCATGGCAACACTGGGAAAGGGTGTGGAAGACTTTTCTACCAGACCAGCATCCCTCCTTAGGTAGCCAGAGTGACAGCACATATATTTGGGCTCATGCTTGTTCCTGGAAAAAGTGGACATGCATCTTTGAGGGTTGTGAATGGTACATGCTTATCAGCAGCAGGGCTGGCTGATGCACTGTATATGGCAGAGCAGAAACGTCAGTTAAAACCAGCCAGATCAATTATTAGAGAGTACAGGTGATCCCTATAAAGAAAAAAAACCTGAAGGAGCTCTTGGATATGAAGAAGACTGGTCCATAAAATCTCTCTGCTGAGAGAGACTGGGAGTGAACTCTCCCTTAGTAAATAATTTCTAGGAAGAAGTCAGAAGGAAAGACCCTTATTTGTACTTTTCCAAAGGTCTATTCTTGATTCTACATATCACAGAAGCAAGACCTCAAAGGAAAAAAAAAAAAAAAAAACACCCAGAGGGCCTTTGACTTCTTCTAAGATCAGAGAAAAAAAGGTAAAATATATTAGAAACTTGAGAGAAAAGGATTTAAGGCTCTTGTTTTTCTCAATAGATGTCTGGCCCTCTTCACTCTAAAGTTTGTGCACAATTAGTCCAAATAGGTTTAGGGTCACTGGTAAAAATGCTTGAAAATTTAGCAGCCCAGATAGCATGAAACCCAGAAGCAACATCTGTGTAGGTAAGAAGTTTGTAGGTGGAAAGAGTAGGATGTAATGTTCCACTGGACAGCTCTGGAAATGTACCAAGTAAGATATAAGCACATAGGAGAGACATCTTGTTTGAAGAATCCCCTGTTGAGTGGAACTGACCCAGATTCGTAGCACTTACATACTCAATTATTGTTTATGAACAAGGAAAATAAAATATGGCAGGAATAAAATACAATATGGCAGGAAATGAATAGGACCTTGTAGTTGGTATTGAGTTTTTAAATAAAAGACCCCAAAACACAATTTATAAAATTTTAACTAACAAATTAGATATTACTTAAATTAAAAATGTGATTTGTGAAAGATATTGCTGAGACAAATATGTGGCTACATAAGCCACAGACTTTAAGAAACTATTTTCATAAAATATATGATAAATGACATATCTAAAACCACAAAACTATCTAAATTAAATATAGAAATCTAAATTAAATATAGAACAAATATAGGAAAATAAGATAAATGAGATACGCAGATGTTAATCATGTGAAAAGTGTAAGCAATGCCAATATGCTTAACATTATCTGTCATTAAAATAATAAATTAGAACAAATGAAACATCATTATGCAGCTATCATAATGAGTAAAAACAAAAACAGATTTATAATAGTTTTAAATGCTCATGAAGATATGAAGCAACAGAAACATTGACTCATTCTTGGTTGAAATTAAAAAAAAATAATACAACCACTTTTTAAGACACTATGTAAGTTTCTTAGAAAAAATAAACATGGATCTATCTTGTGACTAATCAATGGTGTTCCTAACTATTTACTCATCTGACTTGAAAACTTATGAAAACACAAGTGTTAGGATGTACATTTTTATAATTATGTTTCTATTGCTAAAACTGGACCACATCAAGATGTTATATAGGTAAGTGGCTGCACAAACTATTGTACACAGATACAAAGACATTTTCAGCAAAAAAAGAAAAATATACTAGCATATAGTGAAATGAGCTATTATATTAAAATGGAATTTTAAATGTATAATGCCTATTGATGAAGTAAATCTGAAAGGGCTTCATAATGTATGATTCCAATTATAGGTCACTCTAAAATTGACAAAGCAGAACATGTAAGACCAGTAATTGGAAGGCTGAGACAGGAAGACCACAAGTTCCAGGGCAGCCTCAGCAGTACGGCAAGAATCTTAGCAAACTAGCAAAATCCTGATCCAAAAACAAAACAATAATTTAAAAAGATAGGAACAGAAAAATCAGAGGTAGAGAGGCCCTACATATAATATCCAGAACTATTATACTGCAAATAAATTAATTAACTAATTAATTAATATAAAAATAATGAGACAGGGGTGATTTGAAAAGACCACTGATTGTCAGATATTGGAGAAGTATTGTGTATTAGGGGTTGGACAGGTGAAACAGGATAATTTTTAGAGTACTAAAAAACCTAGACAAGATATTACAAAGATAGATATGATGTTATGCCATGGCATTTGCAAAAATATAAAGTATTTTAAAGCATAGTGAATCTTATGTGCCGATTTTGTAAAATCACTTAAAATATGGAGATATCTCCAAAATAATGCGGATAAGGACAAGATTATCCAACTCTGCTACAAATATATAAATATATCTCACAAAAAAAGGTAGGAGAGAAATTAAACTCACATAAGCAACATTGGAAATGAGTGGAGAAGGTAAAAGTAAAAACAAAATTAACTGCAAATATATACTCTGCAGTTCCCATTGGGATGTGTTAAGCAATTCTGAGGATGCCGTATACCGTGCAGGTACTGAAAAATTAAAGTAAAGAAAATCAAGTAGTGAGTAGTGAAAGCCAGGTTTTCCACAGCTAGAATGGGATTTTGCAGAAAAGCAATTGGAAAAGTTAATACTAAGCTGTGTTTTAATAGATTCGAGTTGGAGACATTAGTAAAAACTTATGTTTCACTTAATTTTGATATACACAATTACATAGAAACACTTACACGTCCATATCTGGATTACTAAACATACACATATATTTTCCTTTAAGCCTAGAGTGTCCCAAATAAATGAACACCCAGTAGCACAACAAATATGAAGTGCTCAGAGGATGATTTTTGGTGTCATTATCCAAGAAAAGAAGCAGTGCTCCTTAAGGAAATGGCTGATGCTAGGAAAAAGGCAGGAAGTTTACAAGAAGAGCATCCAGTAGTGAAATCAAATATTTCAACCTCCAAACACTGTTTTACTTCCAATGCATGAGCTTTTCCTGGGTATATTCTTTTTTTTTTTTTTTTTTTTTTGGTACTGGGGTTCCTGGAAACCCTTCTACCTCCAGGCTACACTCCCAGACACCTATTTTTTATATTTTTATTTGAAAACAGGGTCTCTTAGGCCAGCGAGGTTGGCTTCCCGGAGATTACAAGCGTGCGCCACCACACCCGGCGTTCCAGCGTGTATTCTAAATCCAAAACATTAAAAAAGTGTCTCTTCCTCCTTCTTAACTGTGGTCTGTACAGAGATTTTAATATAAAGAGTACAGTACAGAAAAGAAATGGAAAAAGAGAATGCATAGTGAATCTCAATATGTGAATCTTAATCTCCATTAAGATTATAATAATAATAATATGTAATATTATTATGTATAATAATAATATATAAACATATTGCAACAATAAAATCCTAAAAAAATCACAAATAAGAATACAATAATAGTGAATCTTAATCTCCATTACAGTGGAGAAATGTGACAACCGCTATTTTAATCAGGTCAGTTTTAATAATCATAATTTTTGTTGTAGCATATTCTTTTGCTTTGTGGTAAAAATAGCACTTATAACTCTGATTCCTCAAATCCATAACATCTAATAAAATAAAAGCACCAAATTCCAAAATAAATATGTACTATAATATACTTAATCACTATTGATTCAAACTTTTAAGATCATTTAAAACAAGATCATTTAAAACTGAGAGACTGTCACAGCTAAGATACACCTGAAAAGACAAATAAGTGTAAGATAGAATCCTTGAGGATATGCTGGAACAGAAAATTGACATTAGATAAAAATTAGGTAACTCTAAATAAGATACAAACTTCACATAGGAAATGGGGTGGGATTTGGGTAAGGGCTAATTGGGTGATGTGTGCATGTATGCCTCGACCACCTTGTACTCCATTAAGATGTATGACCACACTGCACCAATAAAAAATTAAAAAGAAAATGAGAAAAAATAAACTAAGGCATCAGTTCATTAATTTTAACAAGTACATCAGACTAATATGTTATGTAATGATAGGGAAAACTTTGAACAGGAATCATGAGTCCTCAATGCTAGTTTCTCTATTTCTCTATACTCATAAAACTATACAAAAATTGAAGTAATTTCTTTTTATGTGTTTGTAGCTTTGCATATATTACTGAAACCTTGCCTACTAATTCTATGGAATTCAGGAAGAATGTGTAAAAATGTTTGAGTGTTGTACACAGAAAAATATTAATAAGAGAAAAAATATTAAGTAAGAAAGTTCTGCTTCTAATTTCTGCATGATGGGATGATTAATTTAGGAAAAGATGGAGCTATCTAAAATGAATAAAAGATTGAGCTTCAAATAAATTTGGTACCTTTACTTTCTTATGATGATCACAGTATAAATTGTAAGAGGAGAAGATGTAAATGAAATCCAGTTTATTACTCAGCTTTGCATCAATGTGACAAAATACTTAAAAAACTACTTAGAGGACAAAAGATTTGTTTGGGCTCACTTTTTCAGAGGTCCCAGTACATGGATGCTGGCTCTGTTTCTATGTGATGTGGTGAGCTGAACATCAAGGCAGAGGAAGTAATGTAATAGAGTTCTCACTTCATAACAACTGATGGAGAGGAGAGAGAAGAGAGAGAGAGAGAGAGAGAGAGAAAAGAAGAAGAAGAAGAAGGAGGAGGAGGAGGAGGAGGAGGAGGAGAAGGAGAAGAAGGAGAAGAAGAAGGAGGAGGAGGAGGAGAAGGAGGAGGAGGAGGAGGAGAAGGAGGAGGAGGAGGAGGAGGAGGAGGGAGGAGAGCAGAAGATAGTAGAGAGACGAGCATGTTCCCAGCAATCAGATTCCTCCAACCAGGCAGTAAGATTTCACTGCCTCCTAATAATGCCATTAGCTATGAATCCATCAACGGATTAATCCACGGATGAAATCAGAGACCTATATGAATACCTGTATTTATAGCAATAAAATTCAAAGAAGCAAATTAGGAAGCTAGCCTAATTGTAACACCATCAACAGATGAATAGGCAAAGAAAATGTGGTAGCCAGGCGTGGTGGTGCAAGCTTGTAATCCCAGTATTTGAGAGTCTGAGACAGGAGGATCGGAATCCATGGCCAGCTTCAGCAACTTAGTGAGGCCCTCTGCAACTTTGTGAGACCCTGTTTCAAAATAAAAAAAATAAAAAAAATAAATTGGGCTGGGGTGTAGCTTGGAGGTAGAATGCTCCTGGGTTCAATCCCCAGCATATTAATAATAATAATAATAATAATAATAATAATAAGTGATAGATGCATACAATGGAGATTTACTATTAAGTCTCCAAAGTAAGTGAAATCAGCCAATCTCAGAAAGTTTGCTGTCAAATGTTTTCCCTCATATGTGGAAGCTAGAAAGAAAATATTATTACTTAATGATAATAAGAAGTGAGACCAGTAGAAGAGTGGAAGGAGTTGGATAGGGGTTGATAGAAGGAAGCAAGGAAGGGGGAAAAAAGGCTTAAAAAAGGAAACAGACTAAATAATATTATGTCTGCATATGAATGTATTACTACTAACCACACTAGTGTGCAATATGGAAGTAAGGAGAGGATGCAGCAGGATGCGGTTAGGAGGAAACCACACCAAGAGATTTTATGTGCATACATGTATGAATCACTGAATTTCACTATGATATGTAAACATATTGCAACAATAAAATCCTAAAAAAATCACAAATAAGAATACAAAAAGCAATCACTGTCCAAAATGCTTACCTCTGAACACCATTACTGCATTAACAACCAAACTTTCAATGAATTAGCATATGGGGACATTACAGATCTAAACTGTAACAGTCAAACTATTGATTCTATTCAGGCTTAGAAGAGGAAGGTTTGGGACATTTTAAAGTAAGCACACAGATATAGCAATTTCCATCAGCTTCAGTAAATTTGCCTAAAATTTTATCATTTATATAAATTCCCTGGACTTCTAAAACTAATTTATGATGTGAAAATAAGTTATTTTGTGTACACTTTGTATTTGGAGGACAAAGAAAAATGATTCTTAAAATATTAAATGATATTTTTAGCACACATTAGTTATGTGTGAACTAGGATTATATCCTCAAGCCTGGTAATCCGGTAGTAAAAATAAGAGTACATTAGCAACTATAGAAGTGGAGCTGATGTTGCAGCGGTAGGGCTGGTATCAACATTACTGAGAACAGTGTAAATGTTGCTCATTCTCTTTTTGGAACACCCTTCCATCTCTTTTGTGTCATATGGAAACAATGGTGTAGAGAGCAAACAATCCACCATGATAGCCTCTTGGCGGATTTCCTCTGATCATAATCACAAAGCTAGCGGATTTATTTTGACCATGATAGCAGGTGATTTATTATTTTGAGGCTACAGAATTAGACAGCTGAAAATGGTTTTGAAATGGAAATTGTGACATTTACCGTGGGAGCAATGATCTTATACAGAAGCCAGGTGGTGACTGTTTACCATTCAGACAGATGGAGGTCCTACAGTGGAGTTATTTTGTGTGTGTGTGTGTGTGTGTGTGTGTGTGTGTGTGTGTGTGCGTGCGCGCTTTCCTTTCTGTGAGAAAAATAAATTAGCTTAAATAATTCAAGCTACCCCATTATTTTAAAATTTCATGCTAGATTTGTGCTTTGTTCAAAATAAAGGATTAAAGTTTTTTTCTACTAGGCAAAATGCAGGTCTGAATGTATTGGTGTCTTTTTAAGTCACTGAAACTGTTTTAGCCATTTCAAGCTTCATAGTACCATAATTAAAATTTAATGTAACCAAATGATAATAAGGACTCTATGACACTGTAATTAGAAAGATTTATACCAATGATATAATAAACATTTGTTTCAGAAGAATTCCCTAAGGTTGACTTTCTATATATCTTTCAGGCAGCATGGACATTACAGCAATATTCATTTATCTTGGTTCTTCAACCTATTTGCCTACAACATTATTGCAACTCCTATTGTTAAATATTTAATTGAAGAAATCTTTACATGTTATAACCACATTTAATCTTTGAAGTGATGCATTAATGACTACTTGATAATTTTTGCATGCGTGCTTTAAAGTTATAGTGTAAGAGAAAGTAGAGTAATTGAAAGGCAGAACTAGAACAAATCTGATTTGTCTAATCTCTCCACCATGCCTAAATTAAACTCAACATGATCTTATAAATCATGATATCATTAATTTCATAAAAGTCTAGGTTTCAACTTCATAACCTACACATGTTTCTATTTTCTTTTAAGCAGGATAATCTAAGCAAAATAAATGCCCTGTCATGGGAATGAAATATGATAAAAAAAAAATTACCTCTGACTAGTATCCTAGTCATAACACATGTTAAAAAAAAAGACGCCTATTAAAGCTTGGCCAAAAATTAGTTTACAGAAACATTATGTTCTTGGTATCTATAGTTTTTCATCTAAAATATTAAGTGGACAATTTAAATTTTATTTATAGTCATTTCCCCACATGTGCTTTCCTTATCTCTGTAATTTTAATATTATCTGACTGTAATACTATTGTAAGATTAATATGAGTGAATCACTTCCTTACTATCATAATTATTTTCATATTTTACTCATATTTAGTGTTCTTTATATTCATATAAATTCACTGGTATCTTTTAAACAACATTTTAAATGTTTGAACACATATATGGTATTTTAAAACAAGTTTTTATAAATATTGATAAAAAAGTTTGCCTATGTGTGCTTTTGTCTTCTTTTTGTTACATATACGTTTTCGGGAATTGAAAAGAAAATTGTCTGTTACATTATGTTATACTTCTCTTTTCATTTATTTTAAATTTTTTGTATTGGTGCATTGTATTCATACATCTTAATGGGATTCAAGGTGGTGAAGACATGCATGCATGCACACACCACCCAATTAGCCCTTACACAGTTCTCACTCCATTTCCTCCGCCTCCATCCTTCTCATATTTGGCTTAGTGGTCGCTATTGGTTGTTAAAGTACATCATATGCAGAGGCTGGGCGTGGTGGCGCAGGCTTGTCATCCCAGCATCTGGAAGGCTGAGACCGGAGGATCGTGTTTCTCAGACATCCTCAGCTACTTAGGCCCTCTGCAACTCAGCGAGACCTGGTTTCAAAATAATGAACAAAAAACGGGACAGAGGCTGTAGCTAGGAAGTCAAAAGCCCCTGGGTTCCATCCCCAGACCTGCAAAAAAAAAAAAAAAAAAATTACATCATACGCTTTAGAGAATTTCTCTCTTACCCCCCCATCCCCTCAATCACCTTATTTGTTCATATGTGGAATATCCTGCTTCATCTAGATTTCCTCCTATGACACATTTTCTCCCTAGCTCCCGCATATTAGGGAGAGCATCCAATTTCTTAATTTTTGTGACTGACTAATCTCACTTAGCATAATGTTCTCCAGTTCCATAGATTTCTCTGTAAATGAAGTAATTGTGTTTTTCTTTGTGGTTAAGTAAAATTACATTTTGTATATATACCATAGTTTTATAATCTATTCATTTGTTGATGGACATGTTGGCTGGTTTTATAGCTTGGCAATGGTGAATTGTGCAGCTATGAATACAGATATGCATGCATTAGTTTGGTAGTTTGGTAGTTTCTTTTAGGTAGATATCCAAAAGTGGTATTGCTGGATCATATGGTGAGTTCATTCCCATTCTTCTGAGGATCCTCCATACTGTTTTCCAAAGTGGTTGCGCTAATTTACAATCCTACCAACAATGTTTTAGAGTTCCCACTTCTCCACATCCTTGCTAGCATTTGTTTTCTGTGTTTTGAATGATTACCATTCTAATTGGAGTTAGGTGAAATTTCAGGGTAGTTTTGATTTGCCTCTCTCTGATTGCTAATGATGTTGAGCATTTTTGCATGCATTTATTGGCCATTTGAATCTCTTCTTTCATGAAGTGCCTATTTAGTTTAGTTGTCCATTATTTGATTGGGTTATTAGTTTTCTTAGTGTTGAAATATATTCTCTCTATATTCTAGATATCAGTTCTCTATCAAAGAGTAGTTGGCAAAGATCTTCTCCCATTCTGTTGACTCTCGGTTGAGGTTCTTGATAGTTTCCTTTGCTATACAGAAGCTTTTCAGCTTAATGCAATTCCACATATTGATTTGCCTTTTATTTTCTTGTACCTTTGGTATCTTGTGGAGAAAGTTTTTACCTGTGCCTATGTGTTGCAGTGTTGGACCTATGCCCTCTTCAAGAAGCCTCGAGTTCTCTGGTGTAAGTCTTTGATTCACCTTGAATTGACTCATGTTTAGGGTGAAAAGTGAAATTTATTTTAGCATTTCTGCATATGGTTAACCAGTTTTGTCAACATCATTTGTGACTCTATCCAGAAAATAAGGCAAGAAAAGAAAATCAAAGAAGTACAAATAGGAAAAGAGGGACTCAAAATTTCACTATTTGCATGATATTTTAATTATAGTACCATGTCATCATGATACTAAGAAGACCCAACAAACTCCACCAAAAGGATAATAGAACTTATCAAAAAATTCAGTAGTGTCCGGATACAAAATCTGTCTTAAAAAATTGGAAGCTTTTCTGTATACCAACCATAAATCCACTGGAAAAAAAAAAAGAAATCCAGAAAACACCTCTACTCAGGATTTCCAAAAAAAAGACAGTAAAACACTTAGAAATAAACTTAACCAAGTAAGTAAAAGATCTCTACAAAGAAAATGATAAAACACTGAGAAAAGAAATCAAAGAAGACCTTAGAAGATGGAAAGATCTAAGATCTTTCTAAGATGGTAGTAATAATAAGTAATATCAAAATGGCCATACTTCCAAAAGTTATTAAGATTAGATGCAATACCCATTAAACCACCAAGGTCATTCTTTACAGACATAGAAAAATCAACCCATAAATTCATTTAGAGCAACAAAAAAAAACCCAGAATAACCAAAGTATTTCTCAGAAACAAAAACCATGTAGGAGAAGTCACAATACCTGACTGTAAACTATACTACAAAGCCATAGTAATAAAAATAGTATGGTGGTGGTGCACGCTTGTAATCCCCGCGCTTTGGAGGCGGAGACAGGAGGATCGTGCAGGTTCAAAGCCAGCCGCACTGGTGTAAGAGACCCTGTCTTAAAAATATAAAATAGGTCTGGGAGTGTAGCCCGGAGGTAGAAGGGCTTCCAGGAACCCCAGTACCACCAAAAAAAAAAAAAAAAAAGATTCAAATCACAGACACACACACACACACACACACACACACACACACACACACACACACACATTTATGCAGATAAACATATATTTCACCAAAAGTTTTGGCAAAACCACTTTTTCCCTTTCTCCATATTGATGCTCTCAGTCTTTATATACATGTTGAAGCTGCGGAGATACTAATTGAAGAAAACAAGTTCAAATCATGTGTATTTTTTAGAAGTTAAGAGCAAGTGATGCAGAAAACCTCCTTTTCTAAAAAATGGCTTTATAGGAAATAAGACATTTCTGTGAGATTTATTTATAATTTTAGATGTAATACTAAAAATTACTGAGTGCCTTACATACTAATTAATGAGGGCTTAGAATATGAAATAGAATTTTCAAGTAAGAACATTATAAATAAGCCTTCTTCAATGTGAGAAAACATGAGTGAAAGGAAAAATAAAAAATAATTTAAATAAATTACTATGACAAATTTTCATAAATTAAAAAAGAGCTATACCTTGAGTTGATCCAAGAAAATTATCTTAGTAAGAATATCAAATTTATGTACTTATAAATTAACTTTTTAGATTTTGATGAAAAACCTGTGTCCTTTAATCCTATAAAATTATTATACTTATTTTCTCTTAATAATATGTTAAAATATAAAAAATAGTATAAGACTTCTTGATGATAGGTTTTCAATATGAACTATGAGACATACCAAAAATTAGAAAATAATGTTAATTAAATATCAGAAAAATATTAAAGAACTTTAATATACTTCTGAGAATAGCATTAGTGATACATTAGGTACATAATTTAGATAGAAAAATGATATTCACGGAAGTAAGAAACAGTTCAACACTTATATTCAGAGCATTATTCCATTATTATAAAAATATTTCTGATTTTGTATTTAACTGTTCATATATATGCAGTTTTTTTTAATGTTCAAAAGACTTTTTTAGGTACTGGGAATTGAACTTTGGGGCATTCTACCTCTGAGCTACAACCCCAGCCTCACTAAGTTCTGAAGGGCCTTACAAACTAACTAAGACTGGTGGCAAATCTGCAATCTTCTTTCTGAGCCTTCTAAATACAGGAATTATAATCATGTACAACCATGCCCTGCCAAGAAGATCTATGTTAATAAAATTTGTCATTTTTTCTTATCTAGTTATTTTAAGTTTTTTCAATATATTTATATAAGTTTTAAGTTGTAGAGTTACTTAATTTTTTTGAAGATTTAAAGAAGTTTATTAAAAAGATAGAAATACAAAAAATAGAAATACAGCCCCATGCCAGAGTGGCATGGAGGGGTGACTAGAATGAATACACCCTAGAGTTACTTAAAATATTAATATGCTAAGTATCTTAATCTATCCTGGCTACTTAACAACATATTTCAGACTGAATAATTGATAAAACAATAATTCATTGCACACAGTTATGAAGGCTAAGGAGTCCAAGATCATGGTACCAGCAGGATCAATGTCTGTTAATAGTTTGCTCTCTGCTCTGAGACAGTTGCCAGATGTTGGAGAAGAGGAAAAGATAATAAGGAACTAATGCGGCTGGGGTTAGGTCAGATGAACTACTTTGTATGACACATTAAGGAGATACATGCAATTATGCAGTCATTTAAACCCATAGAATATACAACACAAGATGCTCAAAACATAAAGTATGGACTGGGAAAGATAATTATGTGTCATTTTCAGTTTACCATTTGTAACAAATAACCCACTTTGATGAATGGTATTGATAATGTAGAAGGCTCTACATATATAGGGACAGAGATATATAAGAAATCTCTCTAACCACTCAATTTTGCTGTTAATTTGGAACTGATCTAAAACACAAAGTGCACTAAAAGAAAACATATACTAGACCTTAGTTTCTGAATATAACTCACACAGAGATACATTAAAACATTTATCAGCACATATAATTGTTATATCATGGTCTAAAATACAGAGTGCACTGAAAGTAAACATATACTCGACCTTAGTTGCTGAAGATAACTCACACAGAGAGACGTTAAAATATTTTTCAGCACATATCATTGTTATATCATGGCTCAAAAATTACTTCTGAACAATTATTTTATAGAGACCTTTTGGAAAACATATTGCATGACATTTCCTTCAAAAAAGACAAACTATACAATAAATCACTCTGGAGGTCCGTATCTTAAATTCCATTCCCTACCTGTATTGCACTACAACAGATATAATACAAATTTATCTCGCTATTCTGTAGGCCACAACTCTGGAACAGGTCTTATTGAGCTTAAGTCAAGGTTTCCGCAGGCTATGTTTCTCTGCGGAAGCTGTAGGAGAGAATTCAAATTTTTGCCCATTGTCATTCTGTTGTCAGAATTCATTCTGTGTGGTTCAGAGTCCCTGTGTCTTTTCAGACCATATATATATATATATTTTTTTATTTTGAAACAGGTTCTTACTGAGTTGCAGTGGGCCTCACTAAGTATCTAAGGCTGATCATCCTGTTTCAACCTCCCAAATACTGAGACTGCAAGTGTGTGTCACCACACCCAGCAGTGTGAGTTCTTAAAAAGAGAGATTTTATAGTCTGATCAGATGCAAAGACACCTTATTGTGCCACACACCACAAAGGAGCACTCTCATCTAGTCTTGCATAGTCAGTTAGATTCTCTTAACTCTTACATCACAATTACCTTACAAACAATGGCTGTTGGAATCTTTCAGTAGAAAATAGTTATAGATGATAAATAAATAAATAAATAATTTTTTAAAAAGCACTGTAGGGTATATTCATTTCGACTCACCCCCCCCATGCCATCTTGGCATGGGGCTGTATTTCTATTTTCTGTATTTCTATCTTTATAATAAACTTCTTTAAATCTTAAAAAAAAGCACTGTAATTCTGTAGCATAAAATATAGGATAAAATTTTATTGCATGTTATGATGACAAATATAAAAAATATTACATTTTGAGTAGCTTTAAATGAGTGGTTCTTATTTGATGAATTATTTTATCATCATTCTAACCCTGTATTATAGCTTAATTTTTACATAATTTCTTTCTTTCTTTCTTTCTTTCTTTCTTTCTTTCTTTCTTTCTTTCTTTATTTACTTGTTTATTTTTATATATGTATTCTTATAGTACTAGGGGTAGGCCCAAGGGGCATTCTATCTCCAAGCTACACTGCAGTCCTATTTTCAGTCTTTTTATTTTTTATTTATTTTTTAACTTTTTATTGGTGTTTTGTAGTCATATATCTTAATGGGGTACAAGATGGTGGAGACATACATGCACACATCACCCAGTTAGCCCTTATCCATTTCCTGCCCCATTTTCTCCCTTTTCCTCCTTCTTATGTTTGGCTTAGTGATTGACTTTGACATGCTTGTTAATGAACATCATCAACATTGGAGAATTTTCCTCTTCCCCCCCTTCTATCCTCTCATGTCACCCTATTTGCTCATTTATAGTATTTCCTTCATTTAGAGTTCTTCCTATGACCTATTTTCTCCCTAGCTTTTACATATTAGGAAGAACATCCAATTTCGTATTTTTTGTGACTGACTAATCTCACTTAGCATAATGTTTTTTTTAGATCTATCAATTTCCCTGTAAATGATGTAATTGTGTTTTTCCTTATGGCTTAGTAAAATTTTATTGTGTACATATTCCATAGTTCTATAATCCATTCATCTGTTAATGGACATCTTGGCTGGTTGTATAGTTTTGCAATAATGAATTGTGCAGCTATGAACATAGATACACATGCACAGAAATAGAAAAAGATCTTAGAAGATGGAAGGATCTTCCTTTTTTATGGATAGGTAGAATAAATATCATCAAAATGCCCATACTTACAAAAGTGATCTACAGATTCTATGCAATACCCATTAAGTTATCAAGATCATTCCTTATAGACATAGAAAAATCAGTTCTGAAATTCATTTGGAACAAAAAACCCAGAATAGCCAAAATAATTTTCAGCAACAAAACCATGCAGGAGGAACCACAATATCTGACTTCTAACTATAGTACAAAGCCATAGTAATAAAAACAGCATGATACTGGCACAAGAACAGATACGTAGACCAATGGAGAAGAAGACTCAGAAAAAAATCTGCACACTCATAGCCAAATGATTTTTGACAAAGGGACAAAAAACATACCATGGAAATAAAGAGAGCCTGTTCAACAAATGGTGTTGGCAAAACTGGTTAACCATATGCAGAAAATTGGAAATTAATCCCACTTTCTCACCTTGCACAAAAATCAATTTAAGATGGATCAAAGAGTTGGAAATTAGACCTGAGGCCTTGAGGCTCCTTGAAGAGGGCATAGGTCCAACACTGCAACACATAGGCACAGATAAACACTTTCTCAACAAAACCCCAAAGTCACAAGAACTAAAAGTCAGATCAATAGGTGGGATTATATATATATTTTAAAAGAAGGTGTCACTGAGTTGTGAGAGGCCTCACTAAGTAGTTGAGGCTGTGAACTACAATTTCAGCTACTTAGTAAGGCCCTCTGCAACTTAGTGAGAACCTGTTTCAAAATAAAGAATAAATAATAGGGCAGGGGGTGTAGTTCGGAGGTTGAATGCCCCTGTTTTCCATCCCCAGACCTATATATATATATATATATATATATATATATATATATATATATATATATATATATATATTAGCCAGGGGTGTAGCTCAGAGGTAGAATGCCCCTGGGTTCCAATCCCCAGTCCTGAAAATAAAAACAAAAAACAAAACAAAACAAAAAAAAACCTACATGGATACATTAAATATGGGTGATAAGTGAGAAGAGGGAACTAAGCATGAAATTGTTAAAAATAAGACTTTAAACAAATTATATTTAGCTGCTTTATTTCAGCAAAGAAATGATTCATGGACTGGGCATCGAATTGGACCAAAAATGGTCTAGATTGCTTTACTCTTTGAGCATTCACCTTATATAGTCATATTCTGGAAATTTTCAGCTTCTCATTGGCTGGAGGTTCCACTGTTATGATTGGCTGAGACTCCGTATATTTCTACCAGATATACTTGCATCTGAGTTTACAATCTACACATCATTTCTGGCTAATGTTCACTATGTGTTGAGAAAACGGTTGACCAAGCTTATAGTGGATGGAGTCAGGTGTAGGCTAAAATTAATAGGATTATATCACTTTTATATAAATCAATATATCAGGTTTTGCAAATGTCTTTATTAGCATTAATTTTGGGAATACAAAAATATCACATAGGTTTTCTTTCATCCCACAAGGAAGTTAATATATAGAATATATGTATATGTATGTATACACACACACACACACACACACACACATATATATATATAATATATATATATTTTTTTCTACAATTTATCTTGGATTCTTGATATCAAAAGATAATTGACACCAGATTTGGGTTTGCATTATGACTATTAATAATTGTGCTGTTATGATATGCATATATTACAGTATTATTCTGATTGCAGTCTCTTTGGAAAGTTATCCAAGAGTGGTATAGCTGGATCATATGGTGAATTGTGAGAACATTTTTAATGGTAAGTGTCTAAGTGAGGCAAAGAAAATATTCAATCTTTTAAAATTATATATCTGCCTTTTCTCATTGGAATGTCCCTGGTTATGCAAAAGTGTCTTAGCAGCTTCTGATTTGTTAAATTTAGTTTTTTTGTTTTTCATTAATACTGGCATCTAAAAGAAATAGTCTAAAGCCAGACTTAGTGGTGCACATTTGTAATCCCATCATTTGGGAAGCTGAGATAGGATAATGGAGGTTCGCAGACAGCCTCAGCTACTACTTAGTGAGGCCCTTTGCAATTCAGTGAAGCTTTATTTCAAAATAAGGAATAAAAAAATAGGGCTAGGGGTGTAGCTAGTAGGTGCAATGCCCCTGGGTTCCACTTTTAGTATTACAAAACTAATAATAATAAATAAATAGAATAAATAATCTGAATTGAGTTTCACTTATGTTTTCAAATATAAAAAAATTAAAGTAACTTTCAAGGTCTAACTGGCTTTGTCTGTTCAGGTACTTTTCAGGCCTATCCTCTATTCAATTTTACTTTTATCTGTAATAAATAATTTAGCATTGCAAATTAGAAACATATAATACAAAAATAATTGTATCTAGTTATGAGACAAACTGCTTCTAGAGTTGCCTCTCATTTCATCTGCAAATAATAAACATGCAGTTCCTCTACTTTCCACCCAAAGAAAAAGCCCGAACATCTTTCAAATAAAATAGAGTAGGGAGAGGAGAAGAGAAAAGGTGAAGACATGTGAGAAGTAGGCACAGGAGAATAAAGAGCAACTGGGGGGTAACCCCTTTTTCTCTTTTTCTCTCAACTGCCTACAACTTTCTGAGTTCTTTTGTCATAGCACTCTGTAATGAATTGATTGTGACCATGCTCTACAGAAAAAAACCCTGTTTCAAAACAAAAAGAAGGACAAGCCATATAGATAAACCATATATTGGGTTCAACCTCCAGTGCCACACACACACCAAAAAAAAGTCATAAAAAAGGTTATGATGATACTCTTCAGAAAAAAAAAAAACTCTGTTTCTAAACAAAACATAAGGACAAGGGGTGTAGTTCAACTGGATTCAACCCCCAGTGCCACAAAAGAAGTTATAAAAAAGGTGGTCATTTCCAATTCCATTTGGAAATTCCATTTCCAAAGTACTGGAAATTGGCACTATTCTTCTAAACCCCCCAAAGAAAAGAGTGGAATATTATGTCCACATCCAAAGGATTAATAAATATCAAAATTAAGTTAAAGTCCAGCCATAAACATTAAACTGATTGTGTCCAAAAGTAGAAAAGACTAGGACTAGCTGAAGAGTTTGATGTATTCTATCCTGAAGGGATTTTTTTTTTTTTTGAGACACATATGCTGTAGGATGGTGGAGACATAGTTTCTACTATGCAGGGACAGTACTTCTGTGGGAAGAAGCTACGAATTATATCACATCCTTGATAAGTCTGGGACAGTGTGCCTCTAAGCTCATCTGGCACAGTACTAAGCTACTTGCTTGTAGGAGGCTCAGACAGGGTCTTTTCTGTCATTGGCTGAGTCCTCCAGTTTTGAGATCTGAAAACAAAACCAAGTTGTCACTCACTTGCTACAAACTCATTTAGCTTTATAGCTGGGGATAAATTATTTTTTGCATTAGCAATGAAATATTTCAATATTTCTTGTTTGTCAATAGTTGCTGAAGACCACTCGTTTTTTGTTATTTGTTTTGTTTTGTTTTGTTGTGGTGGCACTAGGGGAAGAACCCAGGTGCTTTCTACCTCTGGGCTATACTCTCAGACGTATTTTTTTTAATATTTTATTTGGAAACAGAGTCTCACTAAGTTTCTGAGAGCCTCACTAAGTAGATGAGGCTGGCTTCCAACCTGTGCAAACCTCCTGTCTCAGCCTCCCAAACATGGGGATTACAAGTGTGTATCACCACGCCCGGCAAAACCAAGTACTGGAATTACAAGTGTGCACTACCATACTTGGCTCCCTCCCCCCCTCTCGGTACTAGTGGTTGAACACAGGGGCATTCTCCCCAGCCAGTGTGTGTGTGTGTGTGTGTGTGTGTGTGTGTGTGTGTGTGTTTCTAGGGGTGAAACCCAGAAGTTTTCTACCTCTGGGCTATACTCCCAGACCTATTTTATATTTTATTTGGAAACAGGTTCTTATTAATTGCTCAGATCCTCACTCAGTAGCTGAGGCTGGCTTTGAACTTGTGTGATCATCCTGTCTCAGCCTCCCATACACGGGGATTACAAGTGTGTGCCACCACACCCAGCTTCGAAAACCACTTTTGACCTCTAGATATATTTAAAATTCATTAACTTTCAATAAAATAAATTATGGTTGTGACATAATATATGCAATATTCCCATCTGTAATTCTGCCACAGTAAAATGCTTATAGAGATATAACTTATATGTCTAAAGAAAAAACATTTTGAAAGCTTCACTATTAAAGAAGTGCAATGAAGGGGATACCCATGTTGTCTACCCAAAGTAAAATGTACTTTGTGTAGACTCCCACAGTGGTATGGGATGAGGGACATTTAGAGACATCTAGTCCAATTTTTCATCTCCTGTCGAATTTCTTAACCTGTCAGCCTTGTGCTCGTCTGGGCTGTGCCACTACACTTTCAGTGATACAGAAAATATTATGGCCAGAGGGTCTGCCTCTCCAGAGGCATTCTGAGTTGTGTTTAGACAGCTGCAAGTGGTAAAAAAAAAATCTTTTTTTACATTTAGCTAAAATTATGCTCCTTGGATTTTCCACTTTTTCATTCTAGTTTTAAACTTTAGGGCTTTAAGCAACAAATCAAAGAACTCTTGCACATGAAAGCTCTTGGTGTATTTAAGAGGGCCTCTCAAATTCCCCTCAAGTCTTTTTTCCCACAGATTCAATATCCACGATTCCTTAAAGGAGGCTACATCTGTCATCTCATCAATTCCTTCACAGTCTAGACCTCCTTAGCACTGAATGGCTTCCACTTTGTCAATATCTCTCTTCAATTCTCCTGCTTAGGACTGAACAAACTAAAATTCCACCAAGTGACAGGAGAACTATCACTTTTCTTGTTTTGTTCCCCTATCACTTTTCTCTTTCTATATGTCTATCGATATAAACCAAGTGAAAATAACTTTTCTTGGCAGTATGATTTACAATGACTCCTGTTATTAACATCACTCCCTGTTGCCTGGTATTGAGTTTGATGTCAATATGCTGTCAAGACTTTTTTTTTTTAACTAATACTGTTTTTTCTTCTCTGTATTTCTGTAGTTACTCTGTTAAATGCTTGGTTGTTTTTTCTCCGCCTAATTTTTCTCATTTAAGAACCTCACATTAATTCCAGCTAACTTTTATCATCTATGCCTAATTCATTTATCTGGCCTTTAAAGATTCTTTTCAGTCCCAGCCTTGTAATTTCCTACTTCTCCTATATCTCATAAAACATACTACCCTGAATTGTTATAATCTGGAATATATTGATATATTATTCTAATCTCAAATTTCAACATTTTCACTTAGCCCAAACCAAGTTAAGATGATTTTTCTAAAGTTTATTGTTCTCAAATTAATTGAAAACTTAACTATCTTGTACCTATTTCTCCTGCACATGCATAGGTAATATATATATATATATATATATATATATATATATATATACACATATACACTCATACTAGTACCTTCATGGTGCCATGTGTTTGAGTTTCTGTTGTGTGTTTTGTATCTGGCAAAGTTAGCAGAACCTGCACACATATTTTAACAAGTGAGCTAATGATGGTACTTGCACACTATGTTGTACAAAATGCATTGATATGAAACAACTGCATACATAATTTTTGTATAGGAGTTCTCTAGGAGAAGCTTCCTCATACAACATTTGAGCAGGTTGATAAAACAAGAAAATAAAAATTTACAAAGCACTTTCTTTTAAAATTCCACAAAATAAATACCTTAGTATGAAATTTAAATCCAAATGAATAAATAGATGAAAAAGGAAACCCACACATATTGATACCTAATCTAGATTCAGTTGGATTTTCAGAAATTTGTTTTGAAGTTTCTCTAAAAATAGTTCTTTAGGTTATTTTGATTATAATGATATCTTTTATGAAAACACTAAAGAAAAGGATAATTGTAAGTTAATCAAATAAGCTACCTAAGTAGCTATTCTAGAAAAGCTACTTGGCATTAAAAATGGTTTCTGGTTTATACAAAATCCTCCTTTCGTTTTATCTCCCTGAAAGATTTAACATATGAGGATTTACATCTTCATATATGGCCAATCTAGACATAAAATTGATTGAGAATGTTTTTTGTATTCTTTTCAAAACTCTACTTTATGAGCCAGAAATTCATGGAGAATAGTGGTTATTTTGGTCGTTTGGCACCATTCTCCGAGGTTATTTGAAAACCAGAAAATAATGAGCTTTGAGGAAACAAAAATTCTATGACTGAATAGAGCTTTGAAAATTCATTATTTATACAGGGCCCCAACTTTTATTTTAATAAGTTTCTTCATTTTTCCAGTGTGTGCATGTAAAGAAATATTTCAGAAAAAATATCAAAATACTATTAAGATTCATCATCTTGCTAATCATATAAATACACACACACCACACACACACACACACACACACACACACACATATATATATATATATATATATATATATATACCATTAAAGAATAGGTCTTTAAATCTGGCAGTATTTTTGAATACTAATCATATTAATAGTACCTAAAATTAGGAGGCTCCATTGTCTAAACTTTATGAAATCAGAGGAACAATATACATTTTTACTTGAATGTTACTTAACACTTACAATGACTATATTGCTGACTTAACCAAAGCTACGTTGAACCACCATTATAGGTCCAATCATTATTTATGTTAAATAAAATGCTCTCAATTACTTTTAGAATATAAGACCCTTCTGATCTTAATCTGTTACTCTAGAACAGCCAATTAAACGTTGGTTGAATAGTACTTCTCGGTGTAAATCTATGTCTATGAGAATGTCCACTAGCCTCATTTGCAATGAGATTTCTGCCTCTGGAACTTGCTGAGAGAGCTTTGGAAGCCTCCAAGACAGCACTATATTTGTGGACAGTAGAGAAACATTTGCACCAAACTTAGGCTTATTGTCAAGATTCTTCAATATATATTATCATATACTAGTTACTTTTCATGTCAGTGTTTGCCTTAATAAACCATGATCTAATAGAATACAAGTATTATTGCCAAGCATTGAATATCTAACACATTCTTTTTAAAAGAGTAATCCTAGCCGGGCGTGGTGGCACATGCTTGTAATCCCCGTGCTTGGGAGGCGGAGACAGGAGGATCGAGCAGGTTCGAAGCCAGCCACTCTGGCTTAAGAGACCCTGTTTCCAAATTAAAAAAAAAAATTAATATAAAAATATGTCTGGGAGTATAGCCCTAAGTTAGAAGGGCTTCCAGGAATCCCAGAACCACAAAAAATAAATAAAAATAAATAAATAAATAAAATAAAAGAGTTATCCACATTATTTATGCTCATTTAAGCACTTGTTTGCAATGGTGAAAAGAATGATAGATTGTACCTGTAGATGTCATTAATGTCATTTTTTTTTACTTTATAAGGAACCTGAAGCTAGAGAGATTTGTTAGCTAATCATATAACCCAAATTAAACATTGAGGATCATATCTCCTGTATATTTGCACCTTGGTATATTAACTCCTTCTGAAATCTAAAAAAATTGAATAATATTCAAATCTGATTTAAAAAGTCAGATAGCATTAACTAAATCTTGAGCCATATTCTCAAATATACCTTATTTTATTAGACTGGATCCTCCTTCTGCATAAGCAATGTCTTATATAATTATCAATTGACTGTCAAAGTCAAATTTAGACTTCATTACCTGCATTAGGAATGAAAATATTCTCACTATTTTTTCTTAGCCAGCTAGCACAGTGTTAAGCTTTATCAGTGGAGGATGCTCAAAAGACTTTGTAGAAAAAGCCTTTTTTGAGCACTTGTAGAACAGGCCTTTATCTAGTACTTGTTTCCTGTGGTTCACAGAAGTCAGCAATTCAGGGCCTGCAAATGAGCTCTACTGCCCCATAGATGCATTGTTTTATACATTTCTCCCTAGAAAATATCTTCTAGTGAACAACTTTCCTTGATAACTCTACAGAGAAAAGTTCTAGCAAATTCCCCCACTGTACGACTTTAGCTATTTTCTTGCCATCCAACAAAGCCTTTGCTTTCCATAACAGGGTCTTGCTCTCAGCACCAGGAGATAAGTAACCAGGACCTTATTTGGGTGCCCTATTGATGCAGTCAGAGTAGTAGACACCAATTATAAATTATATTCCTGTATTTTTAGAATTGTTTTTGCTTTTAATTAACCAATCCTCAGCAATCCAATGCCCTTGTACAGTTTAAAAATTCATATATTAATTTATCTTCACTTTGCTGTGTTGTTTTGTCCTCTCATTAGACACTGACAAATACAGTTCTGCTTTACTAGAACTTTTTTTTAACTATGCCTTCATTTCTCTATGTAGTCATACACATTTTCCTGAATTCAGCTCAAATATTATATTCTCAGCAAAGTATTCTGACAAGCATCCTGGGATGAACTCAGATTTTCCTACAAGTTCAGCTCAGGGCATCACCAGCTTTTATTTCATAGCATGTATTATAATTATAATTTTATGTATTTCTGTGATGATTTGATCTATGTATGTCTGAGTATATACCTTAAAGTTCTGTGAGAGAAGGGACAGTATCTCCATCTCTTTTCACCAATATATATCTAAAGACTAGACTAGGTCTGACACAAAGAAATGCCCTGTAAATATCACAGAAAGAATAAATCAACACTTTAAATGTCTCCTTAGACTGAATGGCAACGCTGAGAAGACCTTTAGGGACATGAGGAGGTTTCCAATATTTTTTTAGAAAAACATTAATGCTCTAATGATTAAGAATTCCAAAAACAATAAAAGTAAATATCATTGAAAGCTTTTAAAAACAATGTTGCTTGGCAGAGTGGCCAGTGGAACAGTGTTCTATCTGTTTGAACTAGTCTTGT
This sequence comes from Muscardinus avellanarius, assembly GCF_963383645.1. NCBI lineage: Eukaryota > Metazoa > Chordata > Mammalia > Rodentia > Gliridae > Muscardinus > Muscardinus avellanarius. Next base: position 21,537,034 of record NC_137790.1, on the reverse strand, counting down.
CTTGCTAGAACTTCCATACCATGTGGAAATCCCCAAACCTCCCTCATTTCTTCTGTCTTCTTTTTGCATAATTTTTCATCATCCTGTTGACAATTGCTAAAATATCATGCAAGCTCCTCAGTATTCTAAAAAGTATCTCAGTCTGCAAGCACATTTAATGACAGTTCTTATTTGATTAGTGAGAGGATAATGAATAATCACATAATCTGTGTCTGATTATTGTAAACCCAGAAATGGCTTACTCTTATCTTCTGTCCTGATTTCACCGTATTTTAACTACTCTCCCTATTTAGTGCTCTATATCTTTTGCCCCACATCTTTATAAGATTCCATATTTGTTTACAAACTATCCTTCTTTACTCTCCTAAACTTTATTTATATTTAAAAAATGAAGCTTTTCTGTTATCCGATTTCTACAAACTTTTAAGAAACATTTATTTAATGCCTACTGTCTTTGTACTTACTATTTTATGTTGATTATATTTCAAAACTGCTTTACTTTGTAAGTTAACATACTATTATGGTTTGTCTATAGAGTATCTCCTGGAAAATCTCATGCATTGTCAATGCAAAAAAATGTTTAGATGTAAAATTATTGAATCATGATGGTTCTAATATCATCAATGGATATATCTATTGATGAATTTAATGGGTGGTGAGATAGACAGGTCCTTTATGGCTGGAGGAAGTTTGTAATTTAAAGAGGGGGCTGGGGAATGGGATGGTCTTGAGAATTATATATGTCCTTTTCCCCCTCCCCTTGCTCACTCTTTCTGTTTCCCTCTGCCATGCCATGAACTCTACAGATGCAGCTAGGCCTAATATGAATTGAAACCTCTGAAAACTCCAGAGCTGTGAGCAAATATGTCTCCCTTCTTCTAGGTTGTGGTTGTCAGATATTTTTGGACACAGCAGTAAGAATATTTTCTGAAATACATATATTTTATTATTATATAGAAATCAAATATAAACTAAACATTTTATTTTGGTGGTACTGGGGTTTCTGGAAATGCTTCTACCTCCAGGCTACACTCCCAGACACCTATTTTTTATATTTTTTAAATTTGGAAACAGGAACTCTTAAGCCAGCAAGACTGGCTTCAAATCTGCATGATCCTCCTGTCTCCACCTCTCAAGTGTGGGGATTACAAGCGTGTGTCACCATGCCAGGCTAAACTAAACATTTTTAAAATCAAGAAAGAAACATTTCATAACTATTTTACCAGTCCTATTCAGAAAGGATTCCCAATGTTACACATAGAATACTTCCACAGAGTCTGGGGATGTTTGAAGCTTATGCATTTCACTCATTTTATAATGGAATGTGTTACTGTGTTCTTCTAGAGTTTTGTATATATTATAGATACTGGTCCTTATTGAATATAGAGCTTGCAAATAATTTTCTTAGTATGATTTGTTGTTTTTTAAAATTTCTTCATGATCTCACTAATGAGATTTTTAAACATTTTTCATTTAAGAAAAAATATCACTTGCTTTTTAAATTCTTTTTATTTTGAAACAGGGCTTCACTGAGTTGCAAAAGGCCTCATTAAGTAGCTGAGGCTGTCCTAAAACCACGAATCTCCTTTCTCAGCCTCCCAAAAGCTGGGATTACAAGTGTGTGCCACCATGCCCAGCGAAACCTGTTTCTCTTTTATTTTTATAATTTTTTTAATTGATGCATTGTAGTCATACATCTTAATGGAATAAAAGATGGTGGGGATATATATGCACATATCACCAAATTAGCCCTTACCCAATTCCCACCCCATTCTCTCCCCATCTCTCCTTCCCATGCTTGGCTTAGAGATTGACTTTGATATGTTTAAGTACATTATGTGCTTTAGAGAGTTTCCATCTTCCCTCTCCCATCTCCTCAGTTAGTTCACCTTATTTGCTCCTTTATAGAATCTTTTTCTTCCTCTAGACTTCCTCCTGTTACCCATTTCTCCCTAGCTTTCGCATATAAGTAAGATCAGTCAGTCAGAAAATATAAGAAATCAGATGCTTTCTCTAATATCACTTTGCTTTTGAAGCAAACTTATAATGACCATTTTTATAGCCTGTGAGATACTTGCAACATCTGATTCCACTCAGAATTGGTATCACTTGATTCTCTTTTCTCATGCAAGTTGTACTTTTTCTGATTTTGGCATGGTATTTTGTCTATTATATTTGGAAATTCTAGGTCCTATTTAAATCTTTTATCTTATCCACTCTGTTAAGTTTAAAAAGCAATTCATGGCCTACTTTTATGGACTTTGCTTCCCCACATAAGTTAAATTTTAGATTTGAGATGATGTGCTTTCTATTTTATTGTTTAATGAAGTACCACTGGGTTCTCACTTATCCCTACTTGTGATCACACTAAGTCTTTCCAGGCTTGACATATAGAACCTTAAATTGGGAAACAGTCTCTATAGTCCTTAGAACTATCCATCTTTCCTAGATAGGGCTAATTATTGTAGCAAGCTCACCCTCAGTGGAACAAACCCATTGCAGGACATTTCCAGATGGAGAAAGGAGTCTAGTGCTAATAAGGACAAAGATGACTATGGACTGTGGTGAAAACTCTGTAACCAGTTATTTTCAGTTGCCCAGTAGCTCTCTTGGTAAAGAGCAAATCTCTTACCAATTGGCTTCCATGGCCAGTATGCCTGTAGTGGTGGGGTCCTCTCTCTTGGGGTTCCTGTGTGTGTGTGTGTGTGTGTGTGTGTGTGTGTGTGTGTGTGTGTGTGTACTGCAGGACTTCTGTTGATAAGGCAGAGAAACAAGCCTATCTGATGCTTTCTGTTGCTAAGATGGATATGAGAAAACACTGATGCTGAATTTTTGCTATGCAGGGGTAGAAATCTGTTGGAGTTTTTGTTGTTGTTGTTGTTCATTTAATTCCCCAATGTCTAACTTCTGTCCATCTTTCAGAGTTCTTTGTTTTGTTTGGTTTGGTTTGGTTGTTAATATTTTATTCTTGTTGTTTTTCCTCTTACTTTACTTGAGTGTTTATACTTGTATATAATGGGGGAGGGAGCTAAAATAGAAACAGGACTAAACCATATGATATGAACAAGAAATCATTTTATCTTAATTTAAATTATACTTGGACCTCCAAAAGGCCAAAGTTGATAGTACTATATTTATTTATTTATTTATTTATTTATTTATTTATTTATTTTTATGTATTTATTTATTTTTTGTCGTACTGGGGATGGAACCCTTCTACCTCTGGGATACACTCCCAGACCTATTTTATATTTTATTTGGAAACAGGGTCTCTTAAGACAGCGAGGCTGTGATCCTCCTGTCTCCTCCTCCCAAGCGTGGGGATTAAAAGAGTGTGCCACCTCACCCAGCTATAGTACTATTCTTAAAAGTTAAAATTATCTTTATGTTATAGTTTGGTGTTATAATAGCATAAATTAATACTTTAAACCATTAAATATATGCCATGTATGGTGGTGTACACACACAATCCCATTACTTGGAAGACTGAAGGAATAGGGGAGTGGGCTTGAGGCCATGTTCATCAATTTAGTGAGACCCTCAACAACTTAAAAAGATTCTGTTTTAAAAAATGTTTTAAGAAAATGGCCATTGGCATAAATTTGGAGGTAAAATTTCCATGCGTTTAATCTTGAGTTTTTTTTTTTTTTTTTTTTTTTTTTTAATGTTGAGCCAGGCATGGTGGAGCACGCTTGTAATCCCAGCATTCCTGAGGCTGAGACAGGAGGATTGCAATTTATGCCAGCCTCAGCTACTTAGTGAGGCCCTGTTTCAAAATAAATAATAAAAAATATGGCAGGGGGTGTAGCTCGGAGGTAGAATCCCCCTGGGTTCCATCCCCAGACCCACAAAATAAAAAATGTTGATTATAGTTGATCATTATTTTTATAATACTATTTTATTCTCAGAACTATTTTATTTTATCATTATTGTTAATATATTATCAAAGATGTATGAATCATCCAAAGAATGTGACAAGATGTGATTATAAAGCATAAGTATGAGTAATCTATTAAAAGGTGAATAAAGAAATCTAAATAATAATATAACAGAGGCATATGACATCATCATATAAATCTTATTTATTCACTGTGTAACCAATATTCAGAGAAGCATATATTAAAAAGGAGTTCCTAAAATATTTTAACATTTGAACAATCCAGAGGGGATTTGGTTTCAGAAAATAAATCAGAGACATTATAATTACAATATTTATTGCTTTACCTACCTAAATAAAACTGAATTATGGAAAAGTCACTAATAAAATATTAAGAGTTTATTGCATTGTTAAAAAATTCTTTTAAGAATGATTACTGAAAATAATATAAATTTTTATAAGCAAAAAATTGAGAAGTTTTATCTTTGACATCAAGGAACTCAAAATCAATAAGAAATAGGTTAATAATGGTCCACAGAAGCTTATTGTAGAAAAAATAACAGTATTTGTTCAAGAAAATGGTTTGAAATTGTCAGGTTTTGAACAAGAAACTCTAAATACTTCATGTGGAAATTAAATTTAAAAATATAAGTTCACTCCACTGTACAAAATAGAAAAATACTGAAGGATAGAAACATCTGTGAGAGGGAGCAGGTACTGGGCAGACCGCATAGAAAAGAGCAGAGAGCAGCTCCAGAGAAAGGATCCAGGCAGATATTTCTAACAGGATGGACAGACATTCTTCGAGAATTGTAATATTAATACTGAACTTAAAACTATTAATGCTGATGTGATATAAAGCTACTTTTGTCCTATTCTGCCAGAAAAAAAAATACTTACAATGTAAATTCGTGGAAAAGAAAATCATTTGTTTAATGTTTCATGCAGGATGATAACAAACAAGCAACATATATATAGGATATCAAGATGACCCACAAACACCTACATACATGTACACACGTTTTTAAAAATAAAGTCTTATCTGAGATAAGAAAAAAATCATAATTGTTCGTTTTCTTCAGGAATTTCTTGTAGGAGTCAAAAAGATACTCATTTTTTGCTGTTTATTTGTTTGTTTGGTTGGTTTTTACATTATTTTGGTTGTAAGTCAATTGTATTTGATTCTCAAAGTGTGTGTGTGTGTGTGTGTGTGTGTGTGTGTGTGTGTGTGACTTAGGAATGAACCTGGAAGCTTTATACCTCTGAGCTACTCTAGCTTCCTCTTAGTGTCTGTTTTTGAAACAGGGTTTTACTACATTGATGAGAGTCTTGCTAAATTGCTGAGGCTGGTCTAAAACCTGTGATCCTCCTGTCTCAGCATCCAAGTACTCAGATTACAGGTATGTGCCACTAGGCCTGTAAGAAAGACATACTAGTAAGAACATACTGGTAAGGCATACCAGTAAGAAAGAAAGAAATACCTTCCTGTTTTTTGCTAGCTGCAAGCAATTTGAGAGAAAAAGAGACTGAGAAAAGAAGGAAGAGAATAAAAAAGAAGGGAATGAAGTGGAAGACAGGGAAGAGAGAAGAAAGAAGAGAAGTTGAAGGTGTAGAGAAGAAAGAAGATACTTAATGGAGAATATTATTTAGAAATGGAATCCAATCATCCCAACACACAGGTAATGTTAAGCATCAAGTATTAAGCTAATTTTTCTCTTGTAAAAAAAAGAAGAAAAAAAGGAAAGGAGGAAGGTGAAGACAAAGAAAAGAAGTGAGGACACATATGTCCATATATAATTAGATATCTATGAATTTAGGCTTGATCTGTCTACAATAAAGTGTAAAGTTTTACTGTGAAATAAGAATAGTGGCAAGCTCTTAAAGTTGAGGAAATCAATAATTATTCACTTTGAGAAGAGTGATCAAATTTTAAAATAGCCAGACAAGTGGAAAATACATATGAAAAGAGTGATAGAGTTTATCACACAAAATCGAAATTGAACATCCCAAATTTAAAATGGCAGAAATCTATCATTTTACAAAAGTATGTATTTAAAATAAAGTTCCATCATGTTCAGAAGATGAGGAGTAGAAAAGCAGCTGGCAAAAATTAACACTCAGGTAGGCTCTGTATGGCTAGAATTTTAAGAAAATAAGGGGTTTAGGAAGTGAAGGTAATTTAAACAGTGGTTATGAAACCACACCATAAACTTTTGGTGATTTAGAGAAAATAGTGTTGTGCATAAAGAAAATTTAACAGATATTAAAATACAGTCACACAATCAGTATTGATCAGGGTGCAAACTAAAGTGCTCATGTGGTGGGCAAGCCATTCTCTGATACACTGATATTTGAAGAGTCTTGCAAAAAATACTAATTGGGTATATATATGATATATATATATATATATATGAAATTTGTTAAAGCATTGTGATTGACACAATCTTTACAACATCTTTTTAAAAATCTGAAAGATGGCAGTTTCAGCTCAGTAAGTTAAGTCTTAGGCAAAGCTGCTTTTCAGGCCCTAATCTCTACTCTTTCATTCCCAGCCAAAGCTCCACCCCAGGCTGAGAGATTCTGTACACATATATGTTTCATGCCTGAGTTTTTGTATCCTACATCCAATTACATCCTTTACAAACGACATGTGGATCCTCTGGGGAAGACAGAACTTCGGATAAACCATGTGAACCCTAGAGGCATAGAGTCAGGCCATTTAGAAAAAGAAATCCAGCTCCTTGTGACTCAACACACACTATGAAAAGAAGGTGCCTTCTCCAGGAGGATAATTTTACTTGACCCAACAAACTCTGACCATTAGGAGTGGTATAACAAAAGAAGTTTCACAGGGTTCTTCAAAGTGATCCTCTTTCCTTGGCCCAAGGATAATATTGGTAGGATTGGAAATAATATTTTTAGTGATACCTTCATACATAAACATAACATTCTTCAAATTGTTTTCTTTCTCAATAAGCAGTTTTTCTCTTCCATCTCGCATCCCCCATCCCTCTTACACTAATCTACTTGGGTGTCTGCTTGTTACTATACTTCTTTTGTTTTCTATTTTCTCTCTAGCTTCTGCGTATGAGAAAATAACATAGGACCCTGGAATTTTTGAGATTGATTGACCTCACTATTAATATTCTATAGTTCCATTATTTCCAAAAGATACATTGAATGTATATTTGTAGCATTTTGAATCTCATTATGGCATATAATTACAAGGCACCAATAAATGTATGAAAAGTGGTTTATCCAGAAAAGGATTTGGGGATAGAAAATTCTGCATATTAGACATTTATTGGTACAGAAAGAAGGATATAGCGTATGTGGTCAAGGGAATGGATTATTGTACTAAAAATTAATCAAAACAAACAGAAGCATTAAGCAAAGTAACTCAGAAAATTGCATGAAGTGAGGTCTCCAAATGAATCAACTGTCAGACATTCATATTCAGAATTCATAAGGGGAAGACACTAGTGAGGAAGATACCAAGGACTGAGAGTTGTGAGAAATGCCAAGGTTAGGTGAAGGGTGGTGATAAGCCAGAAGGGAAGAAATAGCCAAATAGCAGATACAGATACAGAAGAAATTTGAATGAGAATCTTTGAAAGAGATAGAGACAGAGGACTCCACCTCTTTGAGTTCTGTCATAAACAAGGCATAGGAAAATAAGCATTTGTTATTCCACAGCAAAGAGATTAGTCTAATGATAGTGAAATACTGAAGGCAATACGGATGTAGCAGTAATAGAGAAGGGTCTTACTAACACACTGTGGTAGGACCTAGAACTATCTTCCTCAATTCCATCATCAAGGATACACATAATCACCTAAGAAAATCTATTTATATCTTCATTTCAGCTTTCTATTAGCCTTGCTATAAAAGCCAACAAACTTTACAAGGCTTATGAAATGTCAGCAATGCTTTGACTTCAATGGTCATTTAACTTCCATATACTATTTCCCATACTAACCAGATTGTCTTTCTTGCTTTATTGACTTTTGTTTGTTTTTTGTCTCCAAATATATGGTACTTAAACTTTGTCTAGTTTCCTTATTAAACATTATTTAAGTATGTATTTAAACATCTTTTCTGAAAAAAATTTCTTTATTATTTTAATTTATATTACATGCATTTTTCCCCATAGTTTTCTATTGTTGGCTTACATCGCCTTTTTGTAGCACTTTATTGAAATTTTTTAGATTTATTTTATATTTCATACCTAAACTCAAAATCAATGATATATAATAGAAACCTAATTCATGCCACAAGTGTGAGATACATTTTTTAATATACACAAAGTAAAGCAAGTTAATATAAATCATAATTACAATATTATTAAAAAATAAAAGGGAAGTAACTTATAATAAAATGTCTTCCAATATGTGAATGCAACTACAAGTCTACACATATATAGACAATAATAAAGGATTCAGATTTTACCTTTCTATGAAGAATCATGATCAACTCGGCAGCTAAAAATAAAAATAAATATAGCTATGTCCATACAACAAATAGCATTGGAGTTTGTGATATGATTTTCCAAAATGATGGAACAATTATTAGAAAATTCCAAATTAGTAATTATACTTATAGAAATTTATACTAAATTAAAATATACATGATATATACTGTACACATAAAAGAGTTGGAGATAAGATCCTTTTAAAAAATCACCAGCAGGCAGAATATTTGAAAGTTATACAGGACTAAGGAAAATTATTTCTTTTCTGCAATACCATAGTTGTTTTGGGGGATGTCCAGTATACTTAAGATACTCTTTTCAACAATGCTGGTAGTCTAAAACCTCCATCCATCTGTTCAATACATATACTTCTAACAATATTCAGAAGGTTCAGTACAATATTCAACCACAAGTTGAAGGATGAATAAGAGAACAGATCTTTCAAAAAGAGTTTTATTTATTTACATGTTTATTTATTTATATTATATAAACATATATAATTATATATTATATATATTTATAATATATTTTTGGGTTGAGGGTTTAAACCCAGGAGCGTTTGCCCTCCAGCTAAAACAACAAACTTCTTTTTATTTTTTTTTTTTTTGGTGGTACTGGGGATGGAACTCTTCTACTTCTGGGCTACACTCCCAAACTTATTTTATATTTTATCTAGAAACAGGGTCTCTGAAGCCAGTGAGGCTGGCTTTGAACCTGCACGATCCTCCTGTCTCCGCCTCCTAAGTGCGGGGATTACAAGCATGCACCACCATCCCCAGTGTAAACAACAAACTTTTAAAAAAAATTTTCAAATTTTGATAAAGGGTCTCCCTAATTTGTTGAGGGCCTTTCTAAGTTGATGAGGCTAGCCTGGAATCTGAGATCTTCTGTCTCAGCCTCTTAAGTACTGTTATTACAGGAATGCTCCATCACTTCCACTCCTGGCTTTGACACTACACCTGGTTAAGGGTTTTAAAACATAGTGTGTTGTTGTTGTTGTTGTTATTATTATTATTATTATTATTATTATTATTATTATTATTCAGAGATGGGAATAAAACAGATTAGGAAATTCCTGAAATTGAAAAGATTTTAGGCACAGGGCCCTATGTAGGACTACAGAGAACACACCAGGATTAGTAAGGACATAATGAGAGTCGGAGAAAGTTTAGACAAGAGAATTTATTGTGATTTCTCTTGGAAGGAATGAGAGAGGAAAGGTATTATGATTTGAAAGTAAAGTGTCTCTCTGGTATTATGTTCTGGAGGAAGCCATGCTTTTGGGTCTCTGGCAGAGTGGCTTTATGGGCTATAGGTCCTTCATCTCCTCCCTTGGCACTTTCTGCTTTCTGTCTTAATGTATTAAGGACCTTTTGCCACAGATCCTGCCTGGAAGCTTGTGTAATTAAAATATCCAGACAGGTAAGCAATAAACATTTCTTCCTCTAGGTTTTGTGTGTCAGGTATTGGGATACATCAGTGAGAAGGCCAACTGAAACAGAGCATAAACTAGTTCAGTATCAAGTTGTTTGTATAATTTCAGTGAGATCTTATTTCACGGGCTATCTCAATTTCTTTGGTACCTAGTACTAGAGTCATTAGTGCAGGAGAATATTGCTAGAGAGCATAAAAGTACAGTGGAGCCGGGTGTGGTGCCGCATGCTTGTAATCCCCATGTTTGGGAGGCGGAGACAAGAGGATCACGCTGGTTCGAATCCAGCCTCACTGGCTTAAAGACTGTTTCCATATAAAAATATAAAATAGGTCTGGGAGTGTAGGCCAGAGGTAGAAGGGTTTCCAGGAACCCCAGTAGTACAAAAAAAAAAAAAAAAAAAGTATAGTGAAGGAGGTGGGGAAAAGGTATGTGCTCTTAAGTAGTTGGCTTGCATATGAAGGACCTGCTCGCAGTGAGTCCTTTAATATCTAAGAATTATTTAGTTCTGGGAGGGGCCGATCTTCTAATAAGAACTAAGATATCAAAGAATCAAATAAAAAGACATTATTAATAAAAAGAGATAACAAAGAGGTAGTTGTTGCATATTCTTGTAACCCCGGTACGTGTGAGACTAAAATAGGATGATTGTAGGTTTGATGCCAGCACCAGTAACTTAGCAAGACTTTCTGAAAGCACACAGTTGTAATTCCAGTCCTTGGGAGGCTGAGACAAGAAGATTGCAGATGCAAGACCAGCCACAGCAACTTAGGGAGACTGTGTTTCAAAATAAAAAATAAAATCAGGTCCGTGGTGTTATTTATAGGTAGAATGACCCTGAGTTCAATGCCTAGTACCAATAAAGAAATAATAAAAAAATAAGGAAGAAAAAACCTAGTGAGACATTGTTTCTAAAAACTAGAAAAGCTTTGCACTTTGAGGTAAAATGCTTCTGAGTTCAATTCCCAATATGCGAGAGACAGAGACAGAGAGAGAGAGAGAGAGAGATATGGAAAAGAAGGAAAGAAAGAAAGAAAGAGAAAGAAAGAAAGAAAGAAAGAAAGAAAGAAGAAATGTAGGAGTAAATTCAAGATACTTTCTTCTGGATGGAAATTGAGGGGGAGAGGTCAAAACTCTTAAGATTTTATTTTAATTGGGGTCAGACATGATAAAAACTGAAGCAGTTGTGATAAATTTATCAGCAGGTAGGTAATTTTTTTACCTAAAGGGATCAGGCCCAGTGGAATTATGAGCGGCAAGTTCAATTTCTGAGGACTGGAAAACAGAAAATGTGAGAAAGCACAATCTTTAACACAAGAAGTCTAGCTGTGCCCAGAAAGGAAGCGACTGTTAGCCAGAGAATCTGCTACATCCAGGAAATGATTTTTAAATTGTTCATTATATTTGTATTTATTTTTAAAAGTCAAAAGAGTAAGTGTGCATACAAGCTTATGGGAAGGGAAACATCTGTGGAGGGTGAAAGCTTCAATATTCAGGGAGGAAATAACTGCTTTTATCCTGAAAATGTAGGAAGCAAGAATGGAGAGCACAGATAGGAAAATGAACTTTCTGCAGCTCAGGGGAAAATTATCCCTTTTAACAGGAAATAAGAAAGATGAAGTAAAGGCCCATATAAATAACTGGCCAGAGGAGACTGAGGAAGTTGTGTCCTGAGGATTTCTCTTATTCTTTTATTTTTTCCTGAGGATTTCTCTTATTCTTTTATTTTTTCTAAGAATTAAATGAGATCACCAGATGAGAATAATGTAGGGAAATAAAAGATTTTAAATGTAAAGATAATTCAGAAATCTAGAAATAGTTGTATGGTGATTGGACAAAACAGACAATTTAAGACTTAGTTCAAAAATGGTTGGAGAGATTATCTAAAATATGTAGGAGATATTTTTAGAATTAAATTACCAGCCTTTTATAGGTAAAAATAAGTGTTCTGAGAATATATGGTTCCAAATGAAGCAGCATATGATATATCCTTATGATAACTTTGTAGAAAAGATGAGCTAGTTCTACAGAAATGGGCATCGGTAATGAAGAAGATGGACCAGAGCTCAAAATCATCTCATTAGGATGACTTTGTAAAATGTATCTTACTAGGATATGTCTTAAACACTAACTACATATGTAACTGTTCATATCAAATGTAAAAGTCTAAAACTATTTGAAACTATGAATCATATAACTGGCCTTATGATTACGTAATTTTGTGGGTTGATTCTTTTATCCGGCTGTACCTGTCATGGTGGGTTGTTTTCATGACACATGTAAAAAAGGAAGGAAAAATGAACAACTAAGGTGGAATTTTCAATATTCAAATGATAGTGAGTTTGATGAGCTCTCCACAATATAGGCCAAAGGATTGTACTCTGTTTGCAAAAGATTTACAGTTTCACATAAAATTGAACAGGAGCAGAGAGTTACCAACTTTCCATTCATGTGTCTGTCTTTTATTAATTGCAAATTCAAGTTGAGTGAAGGAAAAAGAGCCTGATTATCCAAAGAAAAGCTGCATGACAGGATTTTTGAAATAACAACCACCTCTTTCAGTGGTCTCCATTCTTCCCAGTGCCAACCATTAAAATTGAACCTTCACTCTATACCAAGCAGAATTTAGAAATTTGCTGTTGAAAACTGAGTTTAAGAAGCATTCAGACATACACTTGGTGTGTAGAGACAATGAGATGACAAACCACAAATGAATCAAGTCCCAGGGGCAGCAAAGTATATATAATGCAATCAGAACTAAAATTAGGCCTTATACATTAGCAATTAAAAAAATGAATTGGAGACCTAGAAAGATCTAGTTGATTTCACTGTCTATAGCTATGCTGAGATAAGTTATTTATTCTTCATGAGTCTCAGCTTTCCTTTTCTATAAATGAGTGGATAACATTTATTTGCATAATATAAGGCCACCATGAGTGAGGTATTTGTTAAGTAGTCTGTTTGAGTGCATTCATGCATTAAGCCATGCATTAACCACTAACAAGTAGAAACTAAAGCAATGGACAGAAATGTCAACGGCATTAATTCAGCCTACAGCCAGAAAGTGAAAACAGGAAATTTTCTTTCCCCAAATCCCATTCCTAGCTAAGACTAAGTATAAAATTTCAGTCATTTCTAATAATAAAAAAAAAACTTCCAGAAGAAAATCAATTTTAAAGTTGGTGTCAGCATCCCCACATTGAAAAATAAATTCTTTGATTTGGGTCATTCTCTTGAGAGTGATTTTCCATTTTTGGAGCTACCTATATTAGATTTTGCTATCAGAAAATCCCCACCTCCAAACATCTAAATTACATCAGCTATAATCTGATTTCTGTGAATTTACTTTAACAGCAATGAAAAACCATGTTCCCATCTTCAGTGCTTATATCACTACTATGAAAAATACCAATAAAAATAATAGTCTTTTGGATTTAGCCTCAAACTTATAACACATCTTTTTGGGTTCATGACCTAATGTGAATCTGTAAATCTAATTTTGCCTACAAATACATCCATCACCCAGCAGAATATTTCTTTTAAATGAAGTTAAAAACACAAAAATACAAAAACACATACACACATACACATACATACACACAACCTCAACTACTTCATTTCTGTTCAGTGTTGAACGCTTACTTACCCTTCAAAATCCAAATGTTGAAACCCTAATTTCCAATGAGATGGACCCTGGGAAAAGTAATGAGGTCATGAGAGTAGAATCCTTATGATAGAACTAGTACCTTGATGATAAGAGACACCAGAAGCTTACTCTTTTATTCTCTCTGTTTCTGGCCTTATTAGAATACAAGAGGAAGACTGCCACCTGTAAAACAGAAAATATGTCCTCTCTACAGATTAGGTCTGCTTTTTTCTTTCTTTCTTTCTTTTTCTTTTTCTTTTTCTTTTTTTTTTTTTTTTGGTGTGTGTACTATAAGTAATTTAACTCCAGGGTTCTCTACCTCTAAGCTAAACTCTCAACCCTTTATTATTTTGTAATAGTGTAGCCCTAAAATGCTGGCCTCAAATGTGCAATCCCCCTGTTTTACCCTCCCATGTACTGGGATCCAAAGGATGTGCCACCTTGCACAGCTCTGCTGACACCTGGATCTTAAAGATTTTTATCCACCTGAACTATGAAAAATAAATGTTTTTGTTGGAGCCACTCAGTTAATAAAAATTTGCCATAACATTCTAAACTGATTAATATGATTTCTCAAACCCTAAAAAGAAGATTTAGAAAAGGTGAGTTCAATTGTACTAACATTTATGTAAAAATAAGCTATAGCTTAAAATAAGCTAAAAGTCCATTAATACTGACATACTTTTCTCTACTTTATAGAAATATGGAACATTTTTAAAACTTGTGAGATTAATATTTGTAAATAATCTACTATGTCTATAAAGCTAGTCCCAAAATCAATTGCACAGCTAAGCATTATTATTTCTACTTTTCTACTGATGAAATAAATCCAAGATAATAATAATCATAAATGTCAAAGTCAGATCCCACTTTTACTCTAAAAATTGGGCTTTCAATTTACCATAATATATCTTTATATTGTAAAACTTCTGCTTCTAGTTTCTCTGTTAGGTTTCAAGAAATGTACTTGAATTGTACATAGAAAACAAGAAGTCTGAGAAAAACAGAACTCAATTCACCTTTAGCATATGCCATAATGCAAAGCCTTGTGATATAGAAGAACCAAAGGTTTATGGTCACAAAGAAAGAAAAACTCAGTGACCTTATAGGTAACAATTAAAAAGTAGCTATATTTTGATGGATATGGTGGCACACACTTATACTTGGGAGGCTGAGACAAGAGGATCACAGGTTTGAAGCCAGTCTCAGTAATTTAGGCCTCCCAAACATAGAGAGACCTTGTTTCCAAAGAAAAAATAAAATATGTTTCTGGCATGGTGATGTAAGCTTGTAATCACAGTACTTGAGAGGCTGAGGCAGGAGGATTGCAAGTTTGCAATCAGGCTAAGCTACTTAGTGACACCCTCTGACACTTTGTGAGACCCTGTTGGAAATAAAGTACAAAAATTAGAGCTGGGGATGTAGTTCAGAGATAGGATGCCTCTTGGTTTGATCCCCAGTCTTGCAAATAAATAAATAAATAAACAATAAATAAATAAATAAAATTGGTCTGGGAATGTAGCCTGGAAGTGGAAGGCCTCTGGGATTCATATCCAGTAACACACACACACACACACACACACACACACACACACACACACACACAATCTTTATATAAAGAAATATAATGTTTATATAAAGGAAGAAAGTATGATGTTCAATAAGATTAGCATGTTGAATAGTAATATGTGATTTTTTTGTCTTTGGTTCTTTTTCTGTGATATATTTTTTTCTTTTCTCTTCTTTGTCTTCCATTGAGCCCACATATCACTATACTAAATACTCTACATTAGTTACTGTAATTCTAATACATATTCACTATCTCCAGTCTCTACTATATACAACCTTACTAAACTTATACTCTCATTCTATTCAAACCTATCTGCAACTTTATTCTGTGTTTGCATTTACAACTTCATCACTTTCCTTCTCACTCAAATTTTCTTAAACCTACATATACTGAGAGAAATCTATCAAAAGGAACAGAGATACAAAATTCTGAAATCATGAGAAGAAGGAATAACAAGAAAGCAATGAGCTCCCACAACCCCACAATAGCAGAACCCAACAAAGCAGAATTTCAAAGATTGCCAGAGGACAAATCAGACATGTAACAGTAGAAATGACACAAGACTGTAAAAAAAAATTAGAAAAATAGATAGAGTCTGAAAGAAATAAATGAACAAAGAATCTGACACCTTGAACAGGAATCAGACAGAAGCTCTTAAGGAAGTAGGATGCAATAATTGAAGGGAAGGTACTGAAATTAATTATAGAAAAGAGAATCTTACCCTTAGAAGATGATCATTCCAAAAATGAATGCATAATATATAATATAGCAAAAGCAAATTGCCTGCATTAATTGGACATCAAAAAGATTTGGGCCCATTTTAAAAGAGCTAGTATAATAATAATAATAGGCATAGAAGAGGGAATAAAAGGTGAAACCTAACATATCAACAATCTTTTCAAAGAAATAAAGTCATAAAATTGCTAAACAGAGAAAAAGAGGTCCATACACAGGTACAGGAATCAAATAGAGCCCCCTTTAGACAAGATCAGAGAAAAATTTCATCACACCACATAATAGTCAAACTGACCAATGCAGAAACCAAGAAGAGAATCTTAAAGGCAACATAAACAAAAGACCAAGTGACAATCAGAAATAAACAGATTAGAATCACTCCAGACTTCACAAACCAAGTCATGAAAGCCAGAAGGACCTGGAGTAGCATATTCCAAACTCCAAACAAAAACAACTGCAGCCAAAAATTTTACACCCCAAAAACTCTCTCTTAAATTAGATGGAGAAATAAAAATCTTCCATGACAAACAGAAGCTGAAAGAATTTATGTCTTCCAAACCAGCACTAGAGAAAATATTCAAAGAGATTAACTGCACAAAAGAAATAAGTAATTATTTTCAGACCAGAGAAATAAGAATTTCCATCCAACAAACAACTAAGCAAAGAGGAACAAACAAACACTACCTCAAACAGAAGTTAAATCCCAATATATTAGGAATTAAACACTTTCTCTCAATAATCGCACTGAAAATAAATGGCCTCAACTCCCCAGTAAAAAGACATAGGTGAAAAAATGGATTAAAAACAGAATCCATCTAACTGCTACATACAATAAACACACCTTACAAGTAAAGATAGTAACAAACTAAAGTTAAAGGGCTGGAGCAAGGTAATCCATGCCAACATAAATCGAAGACAAGTTGAAGTGGCAACTATGATATCAGATGAATTAGACTTTACCCTAAGTTTATCAGAAGAGAGAAAGCAGTTTTGTGTTTTTTTCTGGGAAAAGGAAAAATGCATCAAGAGTAAATAACAATAGTACATATATGCCCCAAACATAGGTGCAGACACTATTACAAAACAAACTCTTTGTGACATTAAGGCACATATAGATCCCATTACAATAATACTGGAAGACTTCAATATTTCTCTCAAACTTCTAAATGTATCTTCAAAACAAACAAACAAAAAAAAAGATTGCTACAAAGAAAATTATAAGGCATTGAGAAAAGAAATTGAAGAAGACCTTAAGTAATGGAAATATTTTTATTTTTTTGGATAGGCAAGAATAAATATCACCAAAATGGCTATTCTTCCAAAAGTGATCAGCAGATTCAATGCAATCGAAATGCCCCTTAAATTACCAAAATCAATCCTCACAGGCATAGAAAAATCAGTCCTTAAATTAATTTGAAAAAAAAAAACAGTATAGCCAAAGTAGTTCTTAGTAATAAGAACTATGCAGGAGGAATCACAATATCTGAATGAAAACTATACTACAAAGCCATAGTAATAAAAAAAAAGTATGCTACTGGCACAAAAATAGGCACATAGATCAATGAAGCAAAATAGAATACTCTAAAACAAACCCACACACTTATGGTCAATTGATTTTTAACAAAGTGACCAAAAGCATACACTAGGAAAAGGTCTCATTAACAGATAATGTTGACAAAACTAGTTAACAATATGCAGAACAATAGAAATAAACCTCACTTTCTAACCCTGCACAAGAATCCATTCAAGATAAATCAAAGACTTAGAAATCAGACCAGAGACTTTGTAGCTTCTAGAAGAGAACATAAGGCCAAATATCAATACATAGGAACAGATAAAATCTTTCTCAACAAGAACCCAGGGAATAAGAAACTAAAAAGAGAAATAATATGTGTCATTACATGAAACTGGAGAGCTTTTGTACATCAAAGGGAACTATGAAGAATATCAACAGAGAACCAACAGAATGGGAAAAAAAATTTTGCCAACTATTCCTTTAATAGACAACAAATATCTAGAATATACAGAGTACTCAAACTCAGCACTAAGAAAACAAATAACCCAAGCAAAAACAGGCAAGTGAACTAAATGTACACTTAACAAAAAAAGAAATCTAAATTGCCAATAAAAATGTATAAAAATATTCAACATCATCATCAGTTAGAGTGATGCAAATCAAAACTATTCTGAGATTACTAGAATGGTAATCATTCAAAACACAAACAACAATAAATGCTGGTGAAGATGTGGAGAAGTGGGGACTCTAAAAAATTGTTAGTGGAATTGCAATTTAGTGCAATTAATTTGGAAAACATTATAGAGGATCTTTAGAAGAATGGGAATGAGTTTAGCATATAATCCAGCAATAGTACTTCTGGGTATCTACAAAAAAGAATGGAAACCAAATTACTAAACTAATGTACATTTATATATATTCATATCCTACAATTCACAATTGCCAAATTATGGAACCAGTCAAGATATCCATCAAAGATGAATAGATTATAAAATAAGGAATATGAGCACAATGAAATTAAAACTAAGGAATATGAACACAATGAAATTTTACTTAGCCAAAAAGAACACAATTACATAATATACAGGGAAATGGATGGAACTAGAGAACATTATGTTAAGTGAGATCAGTCAATCACAAAAAATAAGAAAGCAGATACTCTTTCTAATATTTTATGTGGGAGCTAGGGAGAAAAAGGATCATAGGAGGAACTTTTGATGAAGAATTAGAAATCATTGATGAGCAAATAATTTGACCTAACTGAAGGGGATGGGAAGGGAAAAGAGGGAAATTCCCTAAAGTACATAATGGATTTTCACAAACATATCAATGTCTATCACTAAGCAAAACATCAGAAGAAGAGAGGGTGGAGGGATTAATATGGGAACTGGTGAAGGCTAAATGAGTGACATTTGCATGTATGCCTCTACCATCTTGTATTTCATTAATGACTACAACACACTAATAAAAAATATAAAATAAAACAATAAGTATGAAAAAGAAATTAACTTCTTTAAAGAAAAAATAATTTCAGGAAGAAAAATATTATAATCTCTTTAAATATGTAATTCACTGAAAAATATTTGAAACTAATATTACAATATTTATATATTTATTTATTTATTTATTTATTTATTTATTTGGTGGTACTGGGGTTTCTGAAAACCCTTCTACCTCCGGGCTACACTCTCAGACCTATTTTATACTTTTTTTTTTTTCAATTTGGAAACAGGGTCTCTTAAGCCAGAGAGGCTGGTTTCGAACTTGCACAATCCTCCTGTATCTGCCTCCCAAGCACGGGGATTACAAGCGTGTGCCACCATGGCTGGCACAATTTATTTTAATATAAGAAAAGTATCTATCATTAAAACACAAATCTTAATAGAATATTTACAAAGTATAAGATTAAACAGTTTTTAGAAAATAAAATGTTAATGGATTTTAAACATAAGCAGTTTCTCAAATATATTTCAGATAAATTATTTTTAGCCTCTTTGATTCAAAATAATAAAAACAGTTTGATAATGTGTGTGTTGTGTAGTGGAAAGCAGTAGGGAGGTTAAATAGAAAGATAGACGTTTCTGTACCTTTTTATGCTGTTAGTATAAGTTGACTTGACCAATGTAAGGAAAATTTGACAATATTTGCCTGGAAATTTAACACAGTGTTGCTCTTTCATATACTTTTTATCATTGTAATACTAATTCATGGCTTTCACTAATAAGGATTAGATCCCATAAAGACTCTTTGCCTATATTTCTGAGCCAATAATCTATATTTTTAAGAGAATCTTTAAAAAAATGCTCTGAACAAGGCATAGTAGCATATACTTGTTATCCCAGCACTTTGTAGGCTGTTGCAGGGGAGTTCCTGGGCAACATAATATGACTCTATCTAAAACAAATAAGCAGAAAACATATTTAATTTATGAAATTAATATTTTCTGAATATTCATTTTTCTTATTACAATTTAGAAAATTATAAATCTTCACATTATTGATATTGTCATAAATAAATAAAATATTTAAAAATGACAGTATGATGTACTTTATATTTATCTGTTAATTTTCTGCCCTTAATTCATTTAGCAAAGGTATTTTAACATTCAAATTTGGCTAATAATCAATATCATTTGCCACAAAAGTATTTCTATAGTTAAAATGAACTATTTGTGTGCATGTATGTCTCTACCATCTTGCATCCCATTAAGATGTATGAATGCAATTCACCAATAAAAATTTTAAAAAATGAATAATTGAACAAATGGTTGTAAATAGCTCTTCTAAATTCAATCAACTGTGATTTTCATAAGCTTTTCAAATCTCAGTAGTCATAATTTTATACAATGAGAGCACAATGGTAGAAATTTTAATAATTTGGTCATAATCCCAAAGACTTCATTGGCATTTGGTGGACAAGCATATGGTTATGTTTCTGTACATGTATAGGGTCAGAACCAAACAGTTTTTTTTTTTTCAATGCTGATAGAACACATGTAGAGACATAGCTGTAGATTGGAAATCTCAACTAAAAGATGGAAAATCTGACATTTAGAATCATAAATGATTCATCATGTTCTAAGTCAAGAGTATTCCAGGACCAGAACCTTAAGACTCTTATGTGGTTTATGAATATTCCCACTCACTGCCATTTCAATAACTTCTTTCAGTAAATATTTTCTTTCTCCCTCCACTTCCCATTATTTATATTTCTGTATTTTCCCTTTTTAAATTTCTCTTTCTCTTTTTTAACATTCTTCTTGTACATTTTCTTGCCTTGTTCTTTTGAATATTAAACTTACACATATAGGCACAATTTTTATTTAGCCAAGGTGAGAAACACTTTTTTATTAACTTAGAAAGATGAAGTCATTTAATATCAAAAAACAGAAATGATTGGTTTGTGTTACACTCAGTTGTAAAAGCATGGATAAAATCCTTTAGATATCAATTGTAATCACATATTACACTGCTCCAACATTCTGCTTCCCCTTAAAGGTATCACTGTCTACCCTGCCAAGTTCAGTGGCTTATTCTCAGGAATACATGATGCAATGCCTGTGGTAGCTTCCACTGAGATTTATTTAGCCAGATTTTCATTAAAATAGCAACTGAATTGATTCAATAAAATGTTGCTTATCTTAATAAAGTTTTTTGGAGCTTTGCAAATTTGCATTTAATATTCTTTAGTGACATTACAGCATTAATAATCTGTGCCTTAAAAACAATAAAATAACTTTATACTTTCTATTTAATAGATGTAGCTTCATAACCCTCCATTTAAAACTTGAACCTTTAAAGTTCCAGACAGAAAAGAAAGAGTATTAATATTCAAAATGTGGTCAAATCTCAATGAAAATGTTACTTATTCTGAATGAAATTGAGACTTCCAAGACATCAGTGTACCTATATTCCTGGATCCAGAAAAGTTTTTCTCTGCCATTGTCTTAACCTTAAAACATGAGTCATCAACATCTCCTTGAGAAGAGACAGTGTTTTTTTTTTAAATTTCTGTGAAATTGTCCAAAGACAATACTACAACAACTTGGTTATATATGTAGTAGGCTTTGAGTTTCTATGAACCAGTGTAGCTTTCATTCTGCAAGTATAATAAGAGCTCTCATTGAGTAATTGCAGAATAGTGGGTTTCATAATGTTACATGGAATAAACAGAATAATGGAAAAATTGAATGGCATCAAGTTACTTTAGGTGTTGTTGTTTTTATTGTTGTTGTTGTTTATAATGATAAAAGCATAGGAAACTATTTACCTGTCTCAGGAATACTGGACTCTCATGTTTTCAGGAAAACCCATCTATTTTGAGACCAGTTGTATCCAACAGTTCAATTGATTATGTAGCATTTAGCATAAGTGATATCATTTTTGTTTGATCCAGTTTATTGCTTTCTAGAGCAGGGGCTCAGTACAAATTAAAGACAGTCATAATTTTGCTTAACAAAATATTGTCAGTGCTAATAAAAGTGAAAACAAAGAGAGCTAAGAAAGTATAAATAAATGAAATGATTCATTGACTACAATGACTACTTGTAGATAAAATTTCTCCAATCAATGTGCATAAGTAAATGATTAAACTGAACAGATGATTTTATGACTGTTGAGCATGGTGGCTTACAACACTTAGGAGGCAAAGAGAGAAATATCGCTGATTCAAGAGAAATGGCCAACTTGGCAATACTTTCAAGAAATAAATACATAAATTAAAAATCTGGTAGTGTAGGCTCAATGGTAGAGCACTCCTGGCCTCAATATGCAGTCAAGAAAAGAAGAAGAATGAGGAGAAGAAGGATAAGGAGAAGAGGAATAAAAGGAGGAGGAGGAAGACAAAGAATAGAGAAAAAAGAGAAAGGGAAGGAGGGAGCCTGAAAAGAATGAAGGAATAAAGGAAGTGTTAGGTGCTCATGGTAGAGACAAGAGAGACCAGGAAGCACAGTCAATTTTAATGTGGTCCTCTCAGGGATGGGGGCTGGACCATCCAGAGACCTGTGAGCTCCTCTGAGGCTGGAGAAAATTGCCTCTCTTTTTAGGCATATGTCTTGGGGTGGGATTATGTATGGAAATGCCACTTCTCTCAAGACATTGCCTGCCTCACAATATCACCTGCAATATCACCTAGCAGAGTCTCCTCCTCCTTCTCCAGGGTTCTGCCCCTGCGGGAAGGGGGAGGGACCTGACTTGTCATCCCCGCCTTTTGGTGATAACGGGCAGAGATTCGAATCTTAAACTACTTCCTGCTGTCAAGGGGGGGTCTCTGCTGGGAGAGGTCGGGTCCTCCAGACGTGGGCAGGTGGGAGTATGGCTGCAGTGTGAATCAGAGTTACTCTGGACAGCTTGGCAATGTGTGCTTGAAGAGACTTTAGCAGACGAAGAGTCATGGCAGTATGGCATCCAAAGAGGGAGAGTACCGTAGTACGTAAACAAGTGGACCTTCTAAAATAAAAACAACAAAGAGAATTATGCCAAGAAAAACAAAGCTCAGCAGGCTCCAACACTGTGCAAGAGAATTTGTCATGGGACTGTTGTAACAGAGCCCATTTTAGCCAGTTCCGAGGCAGTGGCAGTCCTGGAGAGGAAGCGGTGGTGGTCTAGTAAACAAGTGACAGGCATGGCAGGAGCAGTCCCAGTGGATTTGTGTGCCCTGGCAGATCCAGCGAGGCAGAGGTTTCCGCTAAGGCCACACAGAGTACAACGTGGCAGAGGCGGCAGATTGGAATTAAAAAAATATATATATGAATTTTTTTTTAATTAACTTAAATTAAAATTTAAAAAAATCATCCCTGGGTCGGCACCAGATGTTAGGTGTGCATGGTAAAATTACAAGAGAGACCAGGAAGCATGGTAAGTTTTAATGTGGTCCTCTCAGGGATGGGAGCTGGACCTCCTGGAGACCTGCAGGACCCTCCTAGGCTGGAGGGAAAACGCCTCTCTTTCAAGGCATATGTCTTGGGGGTGGGACTATGCATGGGGTGCCTCTTCTCTCTTGACATTGCCTGCTTGTGATATTGCCCGCGATATCACCTAGCAGAGTCTCTCCTTCCCCAGGGTTCCGCCCCTGCAGAAAGGGGGAGAAACCTGACTTGTCAGGAAGAAAGGAAGGAAAAATGTTATGGCTAATATTGAGTACATTGGCTGCATCTCTTCTTATTTCTCCTGACAGATTCTATTTGAATTTGTAGTGCAATTAAAAATAAACGTGATATTTCAAGTCCATATTTCAAATAAGAACAGTGACTTCTTTTCCAGAAGCAACTGTGTGAAGGAATTGAGTGGTAATTTAGATATACTAAACAGACAGATATGCAATCATAAAGGGGGTATTATATGTGAACAGTCTTTTAAAGATGATTTATAGTGTAGCCAAAAACAATTCTTCAAGATATCTGTGATTTTTGCTCCTATAGAACATAATATAGTAGGAAAGTACCTTACATTTTCTAGAGTTTAAGATCTATTTAGATGAAAATTAAGGAATATGCATACAGAGTAGTGAAGAGAGCTTTATAATGCTCCATGAAGGACAAGACATTCAGAACTCCATGTTTTTCAAGCATGTATGAACTACAACAATTGTGCTTTTAAGTTTTCCCTGTGCTCCACTTTAAACAGCTTGTGTCTAAGATTTTTCTCTGCAATCAAGGTTGATTTCTTTTTCAATTCAAAGATGCATTATGGATACAGAGACAAGTCTTTCCAACTGAATTTTGTTTTTACAACAACAAAATAGCATCTCCATCAAATCAGCCAAAAACCTCTGTCAGTAAAACAGAATAGACATTAAGTAAAAATAAAATAAAAATCAGAAGATTAATACCTCAAAGTTGGACCAGGACAATAAAGTTTTAAAATAATAAAATAAAATAAAATAAAATATGGCCAGCATAGATATGCAGGGAAAGGGTGTGAGCTAAATGATTTAAAAATTGAAATCAAACAAAAACTTAAAGTTGAATAACACATTTGTGAACTCACTACTAAAAAACAAAAACTAGCACAGAAATGGAGTTCTCACTCAGAAGAAAATATTCTGCTCAGGGACAAGAGATGTATCCTATTCCACTATTCCACAGAGAAAGGAAAACAAAACAGCTATTTAGGCAAACAGTAGAAGTCATAACAGAAAATCAAAGTAACAATATTTATACAAAACAAGCTTGTCAAAGTAACTTTCCTGTAATATAGGGCACTAAAAAGCCCACAAGTGGTTTCACTATCTTGCTAGACCGATTTACTTAAATAATTCTATTTTATTTTTTTGTAACCAAATACCTAAATCTGGGTGATTAATTAATTTTTTTTTATTTTTGCATTTTAGAGGGTTATATTTCCATGTTCATGTGGCTCTATCAATTTGGCTTCTTGTAAGGGCCAAACTCTTTGTCACCACAGAGCACAGGAGAAAAAAGCAAAACAGCCACATGCAGCAGAAAGAACCACGAACATGACGTACACTTGCTTAAAAAAAAAAAAAAAACTATTTTCATAAGAACAAATTTACTCCATAAGATCAGTATTAATCTTTTCTGAGGCTACATTCTTAATGGTCTAACTGCCTCCCACTGGGTTCCACCTTTTAAAGGTTCTATCACTTCCACAAATCAATACACTTAAGAACCAAGCCTCTGAATATAAAATATTAGAGAACATACTCAAATCATATACAAACCAGATAAACAACAATGTCAATCTATTTATAAACATGTCCAAATTTTTTTTAAATAATTTTGACAAGTTTCTTTTTTAAATAAAAAAGTTTAATAGAATGTAGAAGCTTAAACGAACATTTCTCCCTCACAGTTGTTACATCCTTAGTTTTAACAAAACCACCATTGCTGGAGACATTATATGAAACTCCTCTTTGGGTAAAAGCCTTGAGGCAGTATATGAAATCCTTACAAATACCCATGGACAGAAATAAAGTAGGAAATCTACACTCAATGAATGGCACTGAAAAATGAAAACAGAAACCAGATGTAAAAATCACAGGTTCAAGGCCAGCCTCAGTAACTTTGAGCCCTTTGCAACTTAGTGAAACCCTGTTTCAAACAAAACATAAAATTAGGACTCAGAGTGTAGTTTGGAGGTAGAATGCCCCTGAGTTAAATTCCCAGTATCACAACAAAAAGAAATCAAAGGGAAAGAGATCCCTAAACACCTCTAGTTTTGATTTATGTTGTAACATTTATATTTTACTATTAAATTTGCACTATTAAAACATTTTCTTATGCAGTTGTGTTTATTTGATAATAACTCTCTCTTCTAGTCTAATTTTAACCAAATTTTCTGTGAACCCTATTCTTGGCTAGGTGTCATCCTTGGCTTCAGTAGTTGTCTGGCCTGCATAGCACAGTCATAGCGTGACTTTTGCTAGTCAATTAGAAAGAATCCACATCCTATCTATCTGATCACTGTCAATATCTAATTACTCTCAATATTTAATCAAGTTCCTCATATCCCAACTGTGATATCTAAATATTGAAACCACCTTCAGGAAAAATCATATTAAGTTGAACTAGCAGAAATTATCTTACCCTCCATGTTTCTTTTAGTAGTTTTTTGTTTACAGACTCCTCCTCACTGTTCATTAACTATAGATCCCTAGCTATCTTTGCCTGTATTATAGTTGAGATCTGTCTCTCTCCCCTATTTAGTAGTCTTGACTCTCATTGAAACAGTCTTTAATAAAGTAACTCTTACTGCTTGAATGTCTATGTTTATATTTGCCTTTGGCACTGGTAATATTAATATTTCTAGTGATGCTGTAGTGTCAATGGTCTAGGTATGCTAGGAAATGGGATATGTTGCCCAGAGACTGAAGAAGATACTGGGAGATGGGACATCAGACATGAGGCTAATCAAAAAATATTTTGTGAAGATAGGCTACAGGTATCAGATCTTATCTGATTTCCACAGTGCCTCTGGTGATTTACCAGAAAATATTACCTCCATCTCTCATGTCATTTTCTCCAGTGTTGTAAAATTGGACAAGCACTTCCTTCTCCATGGTACTCCATTCTGTATCAGCTATCACAGGGAGCAAGGGGTCAAGTAGGTTAAGATACTAGACATGATTAACTTAGCTTGCTTCATCCCTTTGTAGAGTAGCATTCCAAGAAACTTGACATGCATGACAAATCAACTTTCTATATAGTGCTAGCTTACCCTAATCCCCAGTATAAATTAGAGGACAATATCCTTTGTGATAATCTTTATCTGGACATTCAGGGCCAGGCTTCCTCTCATCATTTTCTTAATTTTGTTTGGATTTTGAAAATGGAGTAGGGACACTTCAAGAAACTGGTGTTTTACTGTCCCGCTTTTCTTCAACAATATCACAGATGTATTTTAGAAGGGAACCCTCAAAATGCCTCCCAAGAACAATTTATAAAATATTATGGATGAATGAATATTATGTAATCTCATTTTTCTCTTTCTTAATGAAATTGTTTATTGTAATTATGACAACTACCTTCTGGTGTTTGGTGGGCTATGAGGTTGAGTGATGGTAAGGGGGATGTAGCTAGAGAGAAAATAATTTGATAATTTTATTAGTTCCTTTTCTAAAATAGAAAGTCATATTTCACATATTAGTATAAGGTCATAAATTTTGAGCTTAACTTTGTTGTTAAGACCTCTCTCTTAATACCTTTAAGGAAGGGTATAAGTGGGTTATATTTGTGGGCTAGAGGGGATAAGTTGAACATTTGATACTAGAAAGAATATACTTGTGGTACTCTGTTCAGGATGCATTTTGGTTGGGAAAAAGTATTAAAGATTGAACAAAAGAACATTCTACCTTTAAGCTATACTCCCAGCCCTTTTTATATTTTATTGTGAAAATAGGGTTTTTCTAAATTTCTAAAGGTCTCACTAAGCTAATAAAGCTGACCTTAATCTTGCAATGCCCCCACCTTAACCTCCCAGCACTGGGATTACAGTGATACCATGCCTGGATTTTTTTGTTGTTGTTGTTGTTTCTGTTGTTATTGCTATATATTAAACCCAGAGCCTAATGGTAGACAAACATTCCACCACTGAGATACATCCTCAGAACAGGTTGCACTTTTGTATGTATATTTTGACCTCACATTTCTGTTAAATAATTTTACTTCCCTTCTTGTTAGTCTCAGTCCTGGATATATGTTCTTATGCCTTTTCTCACATATTAAATATGAGAAAAGAGGAGGCACAAAATCCTTGTCAGGTGGTGAAGATTCTTTGCATATCTTCCCTTTACTTTCTTTCACTGACTATATTATATGAATGTCTGTGTAGATGAGGTTCAGAAAATACTACCAAAATACTACCAATGACATTCTTTATAAACTTAGAAAAAACAGTCATTGGTTTCATATGAAGAAAGAAACAAACCAGAATGGCAAAAGCAATTCTCAGCAATAAGAACCATGCAGGAGACATCACAATTCCTGACTTCAAATTATACTACAGTGCTATAGTAATTAAAATAGTGTGGTATTGGCACAAAACAAGGATATAGATCAGTAGAACAGAAAAGAAGATACAGAAACAACCTCATAGACATATAGTTAACTGATTTTTGACAAAAGGGCCCAATTCATACCCAGAAAAAAGACAGCCTTTTCAACAAATGCTAATGGGAGAACTGATTATTCATGTGTAGAAAAATAGAACTAAATTCTTACCTCTCACCCTGCATAGGAATCAACTTGAGATGGATCAAAGACCTGGAAATCATACAAGAGGCTGTGAAGCTATTAGAGGAAGACATAGGTTCAACACTCCAACATATATGCACAGGTAGTAACTTCATCAACAAGATTAACAATTAGACCAAGAATTAAAAAGTGGGTTGGTGATTGATACGTTTGTTAAAGTATATCATGTGCATTAAAGAATTTCTCTCTTCTCCCCTCCCATCCCCTCAGTTAGGCTGCCTTATTTGCTCATCTATAGTATCTCCTTCTTCATCTAGACTTCCTCCTATGACCCATTTCCTCCCTATCTTTGGCAAACATGAGAAGGTGGGAGGGGGTGGGCATTAGATAAGGGCCAATTGGATGATGTGTGGATGTATATCTTCACTATCATATATCTCATTAAAATGTATGACTACAATGCACCAATAAAAATTTTTTAAATGTGGGATGGCATCAAACTAAAATGTTTCTGCTCCTCAAAGGATATCATCAAGAATCTAAAGAGAAAGCATACAAAATGGGAGATCTTTACCAGCTGTCCCTCTGATAGAGGGCTAATATCCAGATTTTATAAAGCACTTAAAAGGCTTTACACTAGCAAAACAAATAACTCAATCAAGAAATGGGCAACTGAATTAAATAGACACTTCACAAATGGCCAATAGATACATAAAAATGTTCATCCTTAGCAATCAGAAAGATGCAAATAAAAGTATACTGAGATTCCATAAAACCCCAATCAAAGTAGCAAGCATAAAACAGTCAAACAACAACAAATGTTCGTGAAGATGTGGGGAAATAGGAACTCTTATAACTGTTGGTAATATTGCAAACTATTTCAGCTGCTATGGAGATCAGTGTGGAGATTCCTTAGAAAACTGGGAATGGATCCACCATACAATTAGCTATTCCACTACTGGATATCTTTCCAAACTGACTGAAATCAGAAAACTACAGTAACATAAGCATACTTATGTGCATAGCACCATAATTCACAATAGCCAAATTTGGAACCAAGCTAGGTGTCAATCAACAGATGAATGGATTAAAAAATTATGGAAAATATACACAAAGGAATTATACTTAGCAATAAAGAAGAAATAAATTATGTCATTCATAAGAAGATGGAAAGACTGGGAGAACATTATATTAAGTGAGATTAGCCAAGCATAAAAAGAGAGGAGACATATTTTCTTTAATATTCTTGAGCTTGGAAGTATTTGAGAATTCCAGAAGAACTCCAGAGAATGAAGAAAATCCTCAGTGGAGCCAGGGAGGACAGGTAGAAGAGAAAGAAGTTTAAGCTTCATTAATGGAAATGCTACCTGCAACTATGTGTACACATATGAATAGAACGTTATTAATGTGGACACTCTGTATTGAGAGGGAAGGAAATGCAGAGGCTGGAAGGGAAGGGCGGCTAATACTATGTAAATATATGCTGTTGTCAACATGGTCAATATTGTGATGTGAGATTATAATGCACCAATAAAGATATATTTTATAATTATTTATGTATTTGCATTATATTTGTATATTATTTATATATTATATGTTATATATATTTATAGTTATATAAATATATATTGAAATAGAAAATACTACCATGATTATGGACCCTTAGCATTTAAGAAAATAAAAATAGGAAGGTTGCTCTCACCTGATCCCCTTCTTCTACCCTGAAGTCCTTATTTTTGTCCAATTGGATGATGTGCACCCCAAAGAAATAGATGCACATGCAAGAAAGCAACTCTATAGATAATACACTTTATTCTAATTTTCAATATACATAAGAGAGAAATTCAGTGTTCTTTGAGATAATATTTATCTGTAATTATAGTCTAGGCTAAAAAGGAAACTATGACCTTGCCAGGACACATGTTAAAATGTTTTCATGTGAGAGATACCTTTCCTCTACTTTGAAAAAAGGAACATTTTTATTTCTTAAGTCCCAACATTATGGAAAATACACCGATCAAAGAAACCTTGTTAAGTTTCCCAGAACTTATGACCATGAGAACAAATGCCTTTTGTTCAATCTATCTTTCTGTTGCAGTCCACTTTGTTATTAAACCTAGCAAAATAAAATATTCAATTTCAACAGATTTTTTTGGGGATTCATGTATTTATAAAAATTCTCATCCCATGTAAAACTTATGTCAAAAATATTTGCTTTTATTCTGTTATTCTGTCTTTTGTTATAAAAATATTAGCATTGATCTTGGGATGAGTGAGTAAAAGATATGTCTCCTTTCTTTTAGAATCAAGGTTAAGCTGACATCAACAATGGTCCCTGAATACCAGTAATTATCAGAGGCCCTTGCTGGATCTAAATAGACACACATTACTTGCAAAGGATAGACTTTATTTTGTAAGCTCATGATATTTTTGACTTTTTGGTAATGCAACAAAATGTTTAATATTCTACCCAATTCAAAAATAAAAATACAGGTAGTTTTTACCTTCAGTGTGGAATGTTTTATAGGCTGGAAGGAGAAGGGGGTGAGGGTACCAGGCATAGTATGAATGTATGCCATTTTCAATATGTTCCACATAATAAAAAATAAAATAACCAGGATAAAATAAATCTATAATCTCTATATTAGTACATTTTAATCCTTTTGTCCAGTATCCCTATCATTTTTCATAGTATTGATGTGTCAGTAACTTCAACAAAACACACCATCCAAAACTGACAGTTTGTCAGAATCATGCTGTTCTTGCCTCAGGTGGTCCAGGACCTGGAAGCAAACTAAGAATAATGGAATTCAAAATATCAGATCAGTGAATTCCAGACAAAAAGTGTGAATCAAATAATTTTGAAAATTCCAATCATGTCACTAAATTTCTGGCTGAAGGATAAATAGTGAAAAAGTATACCAGAATTCAAATGAAACAAGGTAATTGATAATTAAAGGTATTTTAATGAATAGAAGGTATTATAATTTGGATACAGAATGTCCCATCGAAAGAGTTCATGTATTGAAAATATGAAAATGATCAGCAGCTCTAATCTCGTCCATAAATTAATTCACTGATAGATTAATGATATATCTGGAGGTAAGGTAGATAGGATTTGGCTTGGGAAGATAAGTCTCTGGGAGTGTGGCCTTTGGAATATATATATATATATATATATATATATATATATATATATATATATATATGTGTGTGTGTGTGTGTGTGTGTGTGTCTATGTATGAATAAATCCATATGAATGTATATATACATATATACATATTAATATATATGGAACTTTACTTCTTGTCACCATGTTCTGAACTCTTGTTTTGGACTCAAATGGACTAAAACCTTTGCAATCTTCATAACTGTGAGCAGATAAATCTCCTTTCCTCTGTGCTGTGGTTGTCAGGCAGTTTGGGTCACGGCACTGGGAATGCTGTCTGAATGCCAGTTTCTCATAGAGTAAGAAAGCTCAAGATCTATATGTTTGCAAATATTTGTGATAAAAAAAAACAGGCTTCAATCTTTCCATTAGAAAGAAAACCTTACAATTACTAGACATCAGCATGTCAATAGTCAGTATATTGAGCTATGGAAGCTTTACCATAGAAAGACACATTTATTCTTTGTGTCTATGGAGAGATCATTATCTGTCCTTGAGCCAAATTTCTAATCCAAAGAAATAAAGACAAGAAGGTGTTATTAGTAAATTTAACTCTCCTTGCATGCAATATTTTAGAGTAAAGTAGTAAAGTTTAGAAGACCAGAAAGCCTAAGTTTGAATTTGAGCCTCAAAAGTACTCAAAAAATAACACTTTACAAAAAATAATATTTAAGATTTCTTGAAAATGTAGAAATATTATAAGCCTATAAGTACTAGTTCTAAAATATTTTTGTATTATTTACTGAACCTGTCAAAACTAAAATGTAGTTGTCTATTAGAAAATGCTTTCAGGACTTATATGCAATTATCATTTAATTAAATAAAAATATTAGCTTTTTAGACAAAGAAGCACTATATGCATTGTTTTTGAGATAATAATTACATCTATATGTATTATTTATTTACATTTATTGAAGTCTGAATATGCTTTGGAATAGGAAAAATTATTTTTCTGTTGACATAAAATGTTTTCTTCTTGGATGAATATAGCCAGGTATTTTACTTTATTATTTAGTTACAGAATAGAAATGGGAATAAAAGACAAAAGGGTATTCTGGATAATATTTCTATATCTGTACTAATTAAACTGCCAAAATTCTAAAAACCTATTTTTACCTATATATTAAGAACATAAGAATTATACTCTCCCACCTTTCCTCATACTAGTTTATATAATAACAATAATACAGAGCACATATTATCTGGGTATATTGATACATGCTTTTAATCCATGTACTTGGGAAGTTGAGATAGGAGAATTAAAGGTTTGAGACTATCTTCAGCAACTAACTTAGGCCCTCAGCAACTTAGTGAGACCCTGTTTCAAAATGAAAGAAGAAAGAAAGAAAGGAAGAAAGAAAGAAAGAAAGAAAGAAAGAAAGAAAGAAAGAAAGAAAGGAAAGGAGAAATAGGGCTGGAGTATTACTCAGAGGTGAATGCTCCTTGGTTTAATCCCCAGTAACACACACACACACACACACACACACACACACACACTGATGATGATGATGATGATGATGATGATGATGATGATGATGATGATAAATAGAACATGTAAGTGTATACATAGTGTATATTAATGAAATATGTGTTTAATAAAAAATGTGAATTGACCACAAGATCTTAATCTATGTTGTTCTAATAAGAAACTGATCTGAGATGAAGGCAAAATGTTAATAATTCATCCAAAAACTCTAAATTTTTTCAAAAGTTATGAATCCTTTTCACTGAATTAGTTTATCCATATCTGTATTTATCAAACCATAATATTTTTTAAAAAACATAACAAGGAGAATCTGTGGATCAAAATAATACACAGATAATTCTCAAAGAAACTAAGTAGAGAATAATATTTATTCCTAATATACCTCAGTCAAGGGTAAAGTGAAGAGAATAACCATAAAACTATCATTAGAAATAGTAAAAATAATATACTTGGAAGACCTCATAACATCTCAAGCAACTGAGAAACTGATTTTATTATTTTGTAAGTTTCTGGCCAAATATTGTCTCCTCAAAATGCATAAACAGGAGTCCTGACCTCCAGTAACTCAGAATAGGACTATTTGGATAAAGCACATGAAATTAAAGCAAGAATTAATAAGTGGCATCTCTTCAAACTAAAAAGTTTCTTCTCATCAAAGGAAACCATCAAGAATCTAAAGAGGAAGCCTACAGAATGGGAGATCTTTACCAGCCACCACTCTGATAGGAGGATAATATCCAGAATATACAAAGAGCTTAAAAGACTCTGCACTAGCAAAACAAACAACCCAATAAAGAAATGGGCAACTGAAATGAATAAACAATTCACAAAAGATGAGATACAAATGGCCAATAGATACATTAAAAGATGTTCAACATCACTAGCCATCAGGGAGATGCAAATCAAAACTATGCTGAGATTCCATCTAACTCCAATCAGAGTGGCAAACATAAAGAAATCAAAGAACAACAATTGCTGGCGAGGATGTGGGGAAAGAGGAACTCTTTTACAGTGTTGGTGGGAGTGCAAAGTAGTTCAGCCACTATGGAGATCAGTATGGAGAATCCTTAGAAAACTGGGAATAGATCCACCATGTTAAGTGAGATTAGTCAAGCACAGAAAGAGAAGGGACATATGTTTTCTGTAATATGTTCAAGCTAGAGAGTAGTGGTAATACCAGAGGGACTCCAGATGATGGAGAAGAAATCTCAGCAAAGCTTGAACGGAAGGATAGGAGAGGAAGAAAGCTGAGGTTGTTCAATGGAGGAACTACATACGAATATGTGTAATAGCATAAAAACAACATGATTAACATGGACACTATTTATTGGGGGGGAGGGAAATGGAGGGGAAAGGGCATGAAGCACAATGTAAATGTACACCACTCTCAATATGTTCCACTTATAAAAAAATAAAAATTAAATTTAAAAAATTACACAGAACATAAAAAATGAAGTTTTTAATGTAATTAAGATAAAATAGTCACATAAGTGGTCCCTCATTCAATATAAATTCTGTCTTTATAAGATAAAAAGATTAGAAGGAAGACATTACACAGATTTAGAGGTGACTGCCTGAAGATATAAAAATCTACGTTTAACTGTAAGCCAAAGAGTGAATCCTCAAAATGAAATTGACACTGCTATAAATGTCAACCACTAAGTCAAGCATGAGAAGGAGGGTTGGGAGGGAATGGGGTAAGGATCGGGTAGGGACTAACTGGGCAATGTGTGCATGTATGTCTACACAAGTTTATTATTCCATTATGATGTATGAACAGAATGCACCAATACAAATTTAAAAAACCTACATCCTCTAGAATGAAGAGAAAATAAATTTCTTTTATTAAAAATGTCCAGGCTGTGCTGTGTTGTATGGACATTCTAAGTAGTCATACAACATGCATTTATTGTATTTTCTCAACTTTTACAAATAACAATCTAGTACATAATTTCTGGGAGCAGATAAGTATCAAAATTTTATAACAGGAGATGTGTATCTTTATTCCATGTGTATCTTGATTCCATGCTCAGCTCTAAAGTTGAGAATTTTTGCGAAGAAAATTTCAAAGTAAAACTTGTTTAATCATGGCAGTGCAAAATCATCACTTTGGTCAAGCCATGATAGAGCACAAAGTTAGACATAATCTTCCATCCATTTGTGTATTCCTCACATTAAGAGATAGATGACATTTCCTTTGATCTGGGTCTTGTGCCTTGCATTGTCTGTTAAGAAGCAGCAGGGATGACAATGTGTGGATTCCCAGCCTGAAGTGCTTGCATACTTTCTTTATCTTGTTTTAATTCTTTCTCTTCTCTCTTTTTCTCAAAACTACTCTCTTTCCCAAAGGTCCTTAACCTGCTAGATAGTGGTGGCTCAGTTATTTACTTCTCAGGGCACTACCATGAACCAATTGCCAGGCATTGGAATCAAGTTACATATAATCAGTAGCTCTTTCCATCCACACCTAACTACAGATATGTAAGAAGAATAAAGATTATGCAAGTGTGGTCCAGGTCAGCAGAAATGTCCAGCATATCTGCAGATTCGTGAAGGACAATTGGTGGTTGAGGAGGGAGATTATTCTGGAGCACTATATTAAATGCCATAGGAAGGTAACATTGAAGCCTTTCGTACTTTTAATATGGAATTTGACTTTTGCTTTATTATATTTTGGACAGTTTTACTGCCATTTAACTGAGGTTTTTGTATGTAAATGTAACCTAAGAGTCATTATATTTATCTATGAAAGTTATTTCTGTATAACAACATAGAATATGGTACTTACATATATATTTTGCTTCCTTGTCATAGATGTGGAAGTGGAATTGGTCACCAGATATTTTTTATGTGATTATTTAATATCCTTTAGTTTAAAGAACACATGGACACACACACACACACACACACACACACACACACAGAGTCATTTTTTATTATTCAGCACATTATTATCAAAATCATTTGTGAATGATAATTATAGGTTTTAATGGTTATTTTTTTCACTACTAACTGGCAACTGCTTTAGAGTTTTTATTCTAGAGTATATATGCATGGTTTATACTGAACCTGCATGAATTAATAAAAAACAAACTAGATGGCAACTTATCTGTTTTGTTTTATTTGTATTTCTACATAATTCATTGAAACTATAAGTACAGTAAAGATATAATTATACATTTTTATAAATATCTTTATAAAAATTTTATTAACCAGGCATGTTGGTGCATGCCTGTAATCCCTGCACTTGGGAGACGGAGACAGGAGGATTGCACAGGTTCAAAGCCAGCCATGCTGGCTTAAGAGACCCTGTTTCCAAATAAAAAAGTATAAAATAGGTCTGCGAGTGTAGCCTGGAGGTAGAAGGATTTCCAGGAGCCCCAGTACCACCAAAAAAAAAAAATAGTAATGTCTAAATACTTGAAATCTGACATTATAATTTACAAAAATGACAAATAGTTAATAACTGTGTACATTTAGTTATCAATAACCTCTCAAAAAATGGAAGCTAGTAGAGGCATCTCGCCATTCCAAACCACCTAGAATCTGTATTTATTTCCTTTCACTTCACTTCTAATGGCATAACTATTAAGATACTTTTATATATTTTAGATTTATTCTTTCTTCAATTATATGTTTGTAGATAAAATCCATTAGGACTCATTGTACTTCCAGTTATTTCTAACTATCTTAAAGGCATAAACTTCAGTAATTGTTCAAAAGTCAAGTACTCATTCAGATACATTTTCCCAATTAATCAAATGTTTAGATACACGGATTGGGCTGGAACTTGATTCCTCAACCATAGAATTGATAGACATTTTCTGAGTAGCTGTGGAACTACAAGCCTACTGAATTCTACTTTCCACAACAACTTAATGACAAGTTACTGCTATGATTAGCCTTACTCTTTATCCTGATCTTGGAAGTCTCCCCTAAATATACTTCTTTGAACTTGCCTTGACAATCTGTGTGGCACTTGAATCTCTGTTTCAGAACACAGCACATGTTTTCCATACTTGCTCATTGGCTATATTAGTTTTCTAGGGTTGCTCTAGTAAAGTACTACATACTGCATATTTTAAACAGCAGAGATCTTTTGTCTCACATTTTGGTATGCTGAAAGTTCATAATCAAAGTGTTGGTACCCTTGTTCCTTCTGAGGACCAAGTGGAAAGATGTTCCTGGCTCTCTTTCTTGGCCAAGTAAGAACTGACCATCTTGTCCCCAGGTCTCTTTATAACATCCTTATTCTATGCATGTTTTGATTGCAAATTTTCTCTTATACTTCATATGTATTCGCTATAAAAAAAAACTTTACCACTTATGTTAATCTTAATCATTTAGTAAAAAATACAGTAATTATTGCAAGGTGTTGTCTCTATAAACTTGTTTTTCATTCTCCTTTGCACAACTTTTAAAAATTAAGTCACTAAGTACAGCTCACCCTCAATATGGAAAGGGTCAAAGCTAATTTTCAAAATATACTGGTTTTAATAAGGCATCATGTTGCACACCTGTAATTCCAATACTTGGGAGGCTGAGAAAGGAGAATCACAGGTTCAAAGCAAGCCTCAGCAACTAAGTGAGAGCCTCTCCAACTTACTGAGACCCTGTTTCAAAATAAAACATAAAAGAGAGCTGTAGGTGTAGCTCAAAGGTAGAATGTCCCTGAATTCAATCTTTAGGAACAATAATACCAACAATAAGATACTTATTTTCCTTTATAACTTTGATACTATTATATGCAACTTTCTCTTCCATATTTGCTTATATTGAAAGTCTGAACATTTTAGATTTTCATTCAGTATAAACTACTTATAAACTTATGAAAGCAAGTAAATAACTTCATTTTTATCAAAGAAACATTTCTGTAGAATTTAGAAAAAATATGTAGGAATGTATGTATTTCTTTTCCCTTGAAATGCTGCATTTTGTATCATTTACTAAACAATCTCGAGCTTTTAACTCTCAGGTAGCAATCACTCCTGAGTCAAGCTTCACAAATTTAACATTTAAAGCTATTAATGATTTTCCAATAGCTTTATTTACCTGACAAAGTCAGAATAGGTAAATAAACATTGAAAAACCACAATTTTGCCTCAAGTGACATAAAGAAGTTTTTTCTCTCAACTTTCAGTACTCTTTCTTTAACTTATAACTTTATATACTGATGCATATTTTCAATTAACTAGAAGCCTAATTCTTTTCAATAATATTTATTAATACATTAATAATAGTGCTTTTCTATTTGAAAGATGAATTGCTTCAATAATTATTTTACATTTTCTAATCAGTCTAATTGAAGAAAATAACATTATTATTTTCTGCCCAATTCTGGTGGATTTGTTTCCAAATTAAGATCATCAATATTGAGCAATCCATATCACTTAAAGAGAAAATTTGATTAAAATGTTGTGAATCCAATGCTCAATTAGGTCTTTCTGATATGTCTACCTCAAAGATCCATTCTCTGGAGTCAATGGGTTTGGTAAGCCAAACTTATCCTGCCAAGATTAATCTGTACATAAAGGCAATGTTCTGGAATTTTCTGTTAGCATGTCTGATTGTAGATTGTACCTGTCTTAGATAGTATTAAGAACATAGAAAATCATTTCACTACAAGACATCAAATCAAAAGTTGACTACTTCCAGGTGTGGTGGTGCACGCTTGTAATTCCCGTGCTTGGAGGCTGAGACAGTAGGATTGCACAGGTTCAAAGCCAGCCTCAACTACTTAATGAGGCTCTCAGCAACTTAGTGAGACACTTTTTCCAAATAAAATATAAAATAGGTCTGGGAGTCTGGGAGTATAATCTGGAGGTAGAAAGGACCCTGGGTTCAACCCCCAATACCACAAAAAAAAAAAGGAAGAAAAAGAAAAAGAAAAAGTTGAGTACTGGTTTGAAATCCTAAATCTTCATACTAACCAAGATAACAATGACTAGCTTATATCAATTAGGTCTTCCCTGGGAAATTTGATGTGAAATAGAGAGAAATGAGATTTTTATAATTCAAAGAAGATATGCAAAATAAATCAAGACATAGAAGAGCTAAGTCATGTTTATGATAAAACAACAAACTGAGTAAAAAGCATGATTATTATGTATCTAAAATTGTCTTATATCTTCCCAATTTACATATAATATTCTGTATTCCATTATTTCTGTATAGTGCTACAGCTTGGTGGTTGATTTCATATATATATGAAATTTCATATATATATGATTTCATATATATATATATGAAATGTATATATATATATAAACATATATATGAAAAATATATATGTTTTTTATTGCTTAAATTAAAACTGATACTTGGAAAACAGTCACATACTTGTGTAAGTAGTTTACATAGCAGCACTGGATGTTTTTGCCCAATTCTGGTGGATTAGTTTCCAAATTAAGATCATCAATATTGAGCAATCCATATCACTTAAAGAGAAAATTTGATTAAAATGTTGTGAATCCAATGCTCAATTAGGTCTTTCTGATATGTCTACCTCAAAGATCCATTCTCTGGAGTCATAAAAATTCTTAACCATCATCTGGAATTTAATAATAATCATCTGGAATTTAATAACCATCATAAAAATTCTTAACCAGAGTAACATAATTTAGAAATATTTCACCAAAACTATTTGTTCCTTCATTTCTAGCAGAAATTAGTGCTTGCAAAGTTTAAATAGAAACACGAAACTGCTAAATGAAGAAATGCTTAGAATTCCCTACTGACTCATGTAAGCTAAAATGGGGTTTCCTGCCACTGTTGTAAAAATACCAATAAGCTATCTCAGCTTTAGAAAGGTCTAGCAAACTTGTTTATGTCACTCAGTAATCCAAAGAGTAACTAGCCAGGCATGGTGGTGAATACCTGTAATCCCAGTACTTGGGACACTGAGATAAATAGGATCACATGCTCGAGGACAACCTCAGCAAACAACTCAGCAGGGTTTTTTTGTGTATGAGTGTGTGTGTGTTTGTGTGCTCATGTGTTTGTGCGTGTGTGTGTGTGTGTGTGTGTGTGTGTGTGTGTGTGTGTGTGTTACTGGGGATGAAACTCAGGGGCATTCTACCTCTGAGATTCACCCTCAATCTTTTTTATTTATTCATCTTTGAAGCAGAGTCTCATTAAATTGCAAAGGGTCAAGCCAGCTATGGTGACAAACGGCTTTAATTCTAGTAGCTGGAAGGCTGAAGAAGGAAGATTTCAGGTTCAAAGACATCCTCAGGAAGTAATGAGACTCTCAGAAACCCAGTGAGTCCCAGTTTCAAAACAAAACAAAAAAACGGTCTGGGAGTGTAGCCCAGAGGTAGAATGCCCATGGGTTCAATCCTCAGTACCAAAAGAAAAGAAAAGCAGAACCAAAAAATATTTGTTAATTCCAACCAAGATACTATGGCAATTCACATTTTTTTTTTTTTTTGCGGGTCTGGGGATGGAACCCCGAGGCATATGACCACCGAGCTACAGCCCCTGCCCTATTTTTTATTCTTTACTTTGAAATGGGGTCTCACTAAATTGAAGAGGGCCACACTAAATAGCTGAATGCTGGGATTACAAGCATGCACCACCACACCTTTTTTTATTATCCATTTTCCACAGATTAGATGGTGTCTGTTCACATTGGTGAGGGCAGATATTCTTTACTCAATCTTGTTTCAAATGATAATCTGTTTTGGAAAAATCCAAACAGACCCACCTACAAAATAAAATTATTTTACCAACTATTTGGATATTATTTGACCTAGTCATTTGACACATAAATGAACATAAACACTGAGAATTAAAATTTTCATCCACAAAGTAAAAATGGTTTTTATATCACAGGGCTGCAAAGAAGACTAAATATGATATATACCAAATATTTAAATAGGATCTAATACTAACATCAAGATAATTTTTTAAATTTCTAAAATGTCACATTTAGTATACTTATTATTAATAACCTCCTGTTCTTATGGGCAATAAAATAGAGTAAAATTTATATATTATATGTAGGAAAACTGAATAAAAAGAATGATAACATGAATACAGGTAGAAATAAAGGATGGCAAAAATGAAAAATAGGAAGAAAAACACAGAATTCAATGTACAGAGTGGATAAAAGTGAGTTGTAGATGCTAAAACAATAAACCCAGATTAATGTTTCAGATATAAAATAGCAATGTTTATTGTATTTCAAAGTTAGGAGATTATGGAAATAAGAATTAGTCACATTTTTATTTTCTTATGACTGTACTTTGACCATAGATTTTATTTTTCTTTACAATTTGGTGGAAACAGAAAATTGAAAATTAAGTAAGATGAGAAAGCAAAGGGGGCCAATATCGTTTCAGAAAAGTCAAGATAAAAATAACGTGGATATTTTAGAGGAATATGGTAACAAATGCAGTTACAGTCTTAAAATAATGTACACTGAATTTTGAGGTTTTTTATTTCTATTTTAATCCATGTCTATCAGTTACTAGGTCAGCTAGAATGAAGCCAGAAAAAATGTGGCACTTGAAACAGCATAAATTCATAAGTGTGAACTATAGCAATCTACAGTAAGTGGTAGATATGGAAATTAATCTTGCTAGCTGGTCACATGGGTGCTATTTTCAGTGCCCTAAACCTCTCATCTACCTCATTTTTCTTCAGCTCACATATATTTCTCAATGGGAATAATAGCAAACCCACTCCAAATGTAGGAGGCATTGGTTCAAAGGATAAAACCAAAGGAAGAGTGATCTAGAAGTGAATTTAAAAGAGGTTAAAGCCATACATCAAGCCTGAGTGAATCTAAACGATGTTGCATTTTTATTCAGATTAGTACAACATGCAACATTCAGGAATACTTGTAGATATTTTAAATAAAGCATCCATGGAAGAATCAAGAGGCACACAATAGAAAAATGTGAACTCTGAGAACTTGTTTCTACGGTAAAAATTCAAATGTATCAAATTGTGTGAAATTAATGACTTCATATTTAATACAATGGATTTTTTTAGATTATCATACAAATCATGATTTTGGTATATTAAAACCATTTATAACACCCCCTTCATCGAAACAAAACACCGAACATTTTTAATCTCTTTAATCAGAATCTGTGGGTAAAAGAATATTTTTACATATAATCATTGATTATTAGATATATTGTTCAATAGCTATATATATCAAGTACTCTTTTCAGTTATACTTTCACCAACTTGAGTCAAGAGTCTATTCACCAGTACATCTGCATTCCTAATATCAATTTATTATTTTTTTAATATGCATTATCTGTAATGTATATGAAACCCATAGCCTAATTTATTGTTAACATTTTAATCGTTATAAATCCTTACATCAAATAGAGTAAAGAAAGTACAGAATCTAATTTCTGCATTGATATATTATCCTTAGTAGAGAATGTCAACATGTCTGATGTCTTATGGGTAACATTTTCCCACCTTGACTTGTATGATGTGACAAATATAAAAACAATGCACTAGTCACACCTCCTACTACAGGGAACAGAACTGACAGTCCCAGCAGCTGGTTCTCTGCACCTGCTACTGTGTTCCTGTTGAGGCTGAGCTTCTCATGTTCTGCTCTTACTTGACAATTGCTCAATGGAGACATCATAGCATATCTATTCCTGCAAGACAGAGACCTCCTTAAAGGGGAGCTTTGAGCTGGAGGAGTCCTTACTGGATTGACCAAATTTTTCTTGGAACTATGCTATATAGTCTGAGACACTTCCTACCCTTCCCTTCTTCTTCATATCTATCAGAATTGAAATTCAGTATTGTTGATCTGCTTGCCTTCTCTTACTCCAATAAAACTCAAGCACATAGAATTCTGCTTTATATCTGCTTCTAGAAGGAATCAAATTAACTTATTGTTTTTCATCACAAATCTTAATCAGAAACAAAATTATGCCTTAATATTTTTGTATGGGTTTCAATGAAAACATGTACTATATTAACATATCGATTATTTATATAATCAAAATTACTGAGGCCATGCCATGTGTTAGATGTATATGCAACTTTGCCTCTCAAGTAGTAATTCATATTACTAACATGGGCACAGAGTTGGCAGAACTGAATTGGCAGAAATTTTGAGCTTTGGTTTTATGATAGTCTAAATAACTCTAATCATGGAATATGTGTCCAGTCATTTAATTTAAAAAAATGTGGGCTTATACATGTAGCTCATTTAGGTATGACAATGAAACAAACACACCCTATTTAGTTTCCTACTTTTTTCATGAGAATTCTAACCTGAGTACAAAAATCTTATTTAGCTGTGTATCTTCCCAACAGTACAATAAACATTCCTTTATAGCTGACTTGCTCAAACCAGGCACTGTTGGGATTATGGAATAGATGATACTTCCTTGTGAGTTATTAGTCTATGTATTATCAGATGTTTGGCAGCATTTTTCCTCTACCCACTCAATAATAGACGCAACCTTTTCTTTGTGAAAATTAGACCAATCTCAAAGCATTTTAAAATGTTATCCAGGAACAAAAGTATTTGAAAATGATAAAAATAAAATTACATTGAATTGTTTACTAACTAGATAAATGCAGTATAAAAGATGAAAGAAATAGCAGAAAGAAAAGGAGAGAATCTAGATGGATAGATGAGCATCATAGAACGGGAATAGTAGATGAAGTTGAAGGTTTCACGAAGAGCACACTTGCAGTTTCATGAGGATCTAGTTTCAAATTATAATATGTAAGGTCAGACTGTCTGACAAAGGGCAGCAAATGTGATGAGAATGCAAAATATTTGAAATTTGTTTTAGAAAAGTATGCTTGGGATGTTCTATACAGTTCATTTTAATCTCCAATAAATCACATGTGGTTTATAGTAGACTTTAAAAGTCCCTCTTAGCTCTAACACACATTAATTTATTAAAATTAGAAGTTAAGAATAAGTCACTGAGAGAATAATTTCCTAATTATTCTATGTACTTTATCTACAAATATGAACATTTTTACATACATTCTGAATCTTATTTTTTTCCTTTTGATGAACTGGGAGTTGAATCCAGTGGCATTCTACCGCCAAGCTATAACTCCACCCATCCCTATTTTTTTATTATATATTTTAAGACAGGTTCTCACTAAGTTGTGGAGAGCCTAAATAGATGAGGCTGGGCACAAACCTGTGATAATCCTGTCTCAGTCTCCCAAGTACTGCCATATCTGGCTTTATTTTATTTCAAAACACATAGAAAGCCCAGTCTTCTCTGAGAACTCTTCTCAATGTAATTCTTTCACACAAATGCCAATAGCAGTAACATCATAAAATATTACATTACGAAGGACTTTGCCCAATGTACTTCCATAATTTTACATTCATTAGATAACAGGATGAAGCACTGATTCAACTGACATAGCATACACACATGTTGTTAAATATTTTCAATTATTTTATCAAATAATATAAAATCCAGAAACAGACTTGTGGGATAAAATCTCAGTTTTATGTACCTGAAACCCTTATCAAGTCATTTCACTTTATAAGAACAAGAAGATGCAATCTCTCTCTCTCTCTCTCTCTCTCTCTCTCTCTCTCTCTCTCTC
This sequence comes from Muscardinus avellanarius, assembly GCF_963383645.1. NCBI lineage: Eukaryota > Metazoa > Chordata > Mammalia > Rodentia > Gliridae > Muscardinus > Muscardinus avellanarius. Next base: position 21,492,910 of record NC_137790.1, on the reverse strand, counting down.
TCTCTCTCCCCTTTACCCCTCCTTCACACATCCAAACACATAACCACACACTCACAGACATGTAAATGCTTAGATACAAAATTAAACACAATACTTTTTTTTAACATGCCACATGCAAGGAATTGAAAAATTATATATCCCTCACAGTTCTGTTTTGAAATTCAAATCCCCGGAGTGATGATATTAGGAGGAGGGCATCTGGGAGGCCACTTAGAGCTGCCTGTCATTTCTATCATGTGAGGTAACAACAAGAAAAGAAAGAAGATTTCACCAAGTGCGAATCTTCTGGGTCTTTGATCTTGATCTTTGAGCTCCCAGAACACTGAGGAACATATTTGACTCCGTCTAGGGTATTGTTACAACAGCCCAAGTTCACGAAGATGCCAGGATCAACATAGGTGTAATATGTGAATACAGATGTGTTTCTGTCCATATTCCTCATATACACTTTTTTTCTTCTTGTACAAATTTGAATAAAGCCTTGGCATATTGTCACTCAGTAAAGAAAATTTAAAAAACATATCTTTTAACAATACACTTTATTTAAAAAATAATTTAGTTGTGCATAGTAGTCACACCTCGTAATGGAGTATAAGATGGTGGAGGCATACATGCACACATCACCAATCAGCCCTTACCCAATTCCAACCCTATTTCCTCCCTCTCCCACCTTCTTATGATTGGCTTAGTGATTGACATTGATGTATTTATTAATGCACATCATGTGCATTAGAGCATTTTCCTCTTCCCTTTTCCCATCCCCTCATTTAGATTCCCTTATTTGTTCATCTATGGTAATAGCATCTCCTTCTTTGTCTAGAGTTCCTCCTATCACCCATTTTCTTCCTAGCTTCCACATGTTGGGGGTAGCATCTGATTTCTTTCTTATTTTTTATGACTGACTAATTTCACTTAGCGTAACGTTCTCCAGTTCCATCAGTTTCTCTGTAAATGATGTAATTGTGTTTTTTTTTATGGCTGAGTAAAGTTTCATTGTGTACATATCCCACAATCCATTCATCCATAGTTTGGCAATGGTAAATTGTGCAGTTATGAACAGAGATATGCACGTATTCATTTGGTAGCTTGGTTTCCACTCTTTTGGGTAGAAACCCAGAAGTAATAACAATATACACAGTTATAGATTTAGACTGAAATATCTAGCATTCTTTCAAAAATATTTTAAAATAAAATTAATATAAAATTTGAAGAAAATGTAATATATTAATTATTAAACACTTCTATCCATGCCATTCTAGCATTTAACTTAAATATATTAGAAACCATATATATATATATATATATATATATGATGCAATAAAAATTAAAAAAGAGAAAGTAAAGTGTTTCTTCAGAAAAGCAGAATTTTCAGCCAAGTCTACAGCTGGAAACGGAGCCCTTTGTCTCAGGACTTCTCAATATCAAGTTATATTTCTCAAAGTTCAGCTCAAAATTATTTAAAAATAAAACAACCTTTAAAAGACCCAGTGAGGCACTATATAAGTATATATGCATTTCCACAATTTCTACACAATAATGAATATATTTATTGGCAGCTTCTCATGATCTCTTAAAATATATTTTCAAAATATAGTGTGGGATCTCAAAGGAACCATTTAGTGAAAGTTATATTCAAAATATAGATCTGTGAATATATGTGCAGTTACACAGCTACCAAGTGGCTCTTTGCTCTTGAAAAGAAAGATTTACCTGGGCAGTGATGAGTAGTGTTTCTGTACATTATTTTCAATCAGCAGTTTTTCTTGAATAACTTTCACCATATAGCTCATAATACACAGCCACTTTGATAGATTCTGTTATGAAGATAGAGAATAGTTATTCCTCCAGGCAAAAACATGCCAAGGGAGAACATGTAACAATAACAAGTAGTTCTCCCCCAAGTGATGAACGTAGAAAGATAAAAATTTAAAAAAGTAAATAATAATAAACAAACAGCATACCAAAGGGAAAAATTATAATGTGTAATGTTTGGTAAAAAATAGTCAGGTCATACCTGGTTAGAATATAAAATAATTAAGTATGCTTTTCTAGTCTAATAAATTTTAACACTAAAACAAAAAATAAATAAATACTCTGTAAGGATGTGACTAGTATAATTAAATGATTAAGATTAATACATTATAAGAAGTACTTAAATCGATCTTATCAGACATACAACACATTTATATTTTTTGCTAAAGAAAGCAAATAAAATAACACTTGTTCACCAAGAAATTGTGGTAGGCTATATATCAGGCAGAAAGTATAGTTCCAAAGACATTAATCTGCTTCTTTAATGCAAGTAAAGACTTTTATAAAAGAACCTTTAGGTTTTTGTGAGGAGTATGACATCTTCAAAAATTATGATTGAAATTTATTAATACTTAAAGCCTCTCACTAGAGAGCACCAGGGACCAATCAGGCAAAGAGGCCTATAGTCCACAGGGCATAGGACCCTAGTAGGGCCTTTAGAGATTCCCAAAGACACCAAATTTGTTGACTGTGGGAGAAGTTAGACCAATTCAGCCCTATCTGGAAAAAATGTGGACCCCTATATATACACTGGGTCTGGATCTAGGAGCCCCCACCTACATAGGTGGGAAGAGATACAGGCTTAGGGTATGTGGAAAATGTGGAGACCCACACTTAAAATGGGTCTGGCCCCATTGATGCCTGTTGCCTGCAAAGACAAAAAGAAACTCAGAAGCAGGCCCCAGGGAAAGCTCAGAACCCGGCAGGCATGAAGTGGGAAAGGCATCACTGTCACTAGGTGCCTGCAGGGACAGAGACACAAGGACAGGCTCACAGTCATTGAAAGAGATCAAAAACTGGAACTAAAAACTGAAATTATTGCTATAGAGCAATAACTGGTATTGCCACAGAGCAAACTAGAGCACTTGGAACATACTCAAAAATCTAATATAAAAAGTGAACCTTAAATGGCTGAAAGAATCCATGCAGACCCAGGAGGACTGCAGAGGTCAATTCTGCTCTGTATGCAGGCATTTTTAGAGTTGTTTTGTTTCATTGTAATTGTTCTTATTGTTGTTGTTTTGTGTGTTTGTGTGTGTTTTCTCTCTTCCCCAAACCTTTTTCAAGCTTCTTTCCTTTTTCATATTTATTTTCTTCTCTCTATTTCTTTGCTTTTCTTTGCCTTGTGTTATATCTACTTCATATTACTAAGCCTAAGTAGTCTACACTGGTTACTAGAATTCTCCTATATATTCATTATGTTCTATCTCTATTGTGTATTGCCTTACTCTACTCAAATACTCATTCTCTTTGATCCTACCTGCCACTTTACCCTATTTTTGCATTTACTAATCCAGTACCTTCTCTTCACTCAACCTTCAACACTGAATGAAACACAACTTGCCCTTGTATACACAAGCTGGCACCTACAAAGTGCAAGAAAGCTCTCAAAAGCAACAGAGATACAAACCTAAGAAACCTGAAATCATAAGAAGGAGGAATCGCAAGGAAATAATGAGCTCCCACAATTCCACAATAATAAAATCCAGCAATACAGAATTGCAGAAATTTCCAAAAGGACAAATCAGAACTTTAATAGTAAAAATGATACTGAATTTTCTAAATAAATTCAGAGAGAGCCTGAAAGAAATAAAGGAACAAATAAAGAAACTGACATGCTGACCAAAAATCAGAGAGAAGCTCTGAAGAAATCTAAGGATACAATGAATGAAGTGAAGGCAGTACCAACCAATTACAAACAGTAGACTAAACAACATAAAAATATATTCTTACTTTTAGAAAATGACCTTTCCAAAAATGAATATATAGTATATAAAAACAATCAAAAGCAAGAATTGGATATTAAATAGATATGGGCAAATTTTAAATGAGATAATCTAAGAAAAATAGAAATAAAATAAAAAATAGAAGTTAAAACCAAAGTGTAAAAACTACAAGAGTTTCCTCCATAAACAGAAAAAGACAAAGATGTACATTATCAGTACTTATTTTCAATATAATACTTGAGACTCAAAGAGCAATAAGGAAGGAGAAGAAAATAAAAGGGATACAAATAGAAAAAAATAATTATCTCTATTTACAGATAACATGATACTATTTTTACATGACCCAACATACCCAACCAAAAGGCTTTTAGAACTGATCAACAAATTTAGCAAAGTGTCTGGATACAAAATTAATCTTAATGAGAAGCTTTTCTTTATGTAAATCATAAAACCGCTGAAAAAGAAGTCCAGGAAACACTTTCACTCACAAAATCTCTCACTCACAAAAATGAAATACTTATGAATATAAACTAAAAGAAAGAGGTAAAAGACCTCTACAAGGAAATTTTTTTTTAAATTTTTTATTGGTGCATTATATTCATACATCATATTGGGGTAAAAAAACTTGTGTGTACATACATGTACACATCACTTATTTAACCCCTACCCAACTTCCACCCCATTCCCTCCCCATCCCTCCTTCCCTTGCTTGGCTTAGTGGTTGACTTCGATATGTATAAGTACATTGTGTGTTTTAGAGAATTTCCTTCTTCCCCCCTCCCATCCCCTCATTTAGGTTGTAAAGTTTGCTCCTCTATAGTATTTTCTTTTTTTATCTAGAGTTCCTCCTATGACCCATTTCTCCTTAGCTCTCACATATTAGGGAAAGCATCTGATTTCTTATTTTTTGTGACAGACTAATCTCACTTAGCATAATGTCATCCATTTCCCTGAAATGTAATTGAGTATTTTTTAATGGCTGAGTAAAATTCCATTGTGTACATATCCTACAGTTTTGTAATCCATTCATCTGTTGATGGACATCTTGGTTAGTTCCATAGTTTGGCTATGGTGATTGTGCAGGTATGAACATAGATACACATACATTCGTTTGGTAGTTTGGTTTCCTGTCTTTGGGGTAGATACCCAGAAGTGGTATTGCTGAATCAAATGGTAGATTTGTTTCCATTCTTCTGAGGATTATCCATACTGTTTTCCAAAGTGGTTGCACTAATTTGCAATTCCACCAACAATGTTTTATAGTTCCTGCTTCTCCACATCCTCGCCAGCATCTGTTGTTTTCTGTGTTTTGAATGATTGCCATTCTAGTTGGAGTTAGGTGAAATCACAGGGTAGTTTTGATTTGCATCTCTCTGATTTCCAATAATGTTGAGCATTTTTTCGTGATTTATTGGCCATTTGAATTTCTTCTTTAATTAAGTGTCTATTTAGTTTGCTTGCCCATTTTGTTATTGGATGCTTTGTTTTCTTAGTGTTGAGTTTCTTGAGTTCACTGTATATTCTAGATATTAGTCCTCTATCAGAAGTGTAGGTGGCAAAAATCTCCCATTCTGTTGGGTCTCGATTGAGGTTCTTGACAATTTCCTTTGCAGAACAGAAGCTCTTCAGTTTCATGCAATCCCATGTATTGATTCAGGTTTTAATTTGTTATGCCTTTGGGGTCATGTTGAGAAATTGTTTATCTGTGCCTGTGTGTTGCAATGTTGGTCCTACATCCTCTTCAAGGAGCTTCAAGATCTCTGGTTTGATTTCCAAGTCTTTGATTCATCTTGAATTGACTCTTGTATAGGGTGAGAAAGTGGGATTAATTTCCAGTTTTCTGCATATGCTTAACCAGTTTTGTCAACACCATTTGTTGAACAGGCTATCTTTTTAAAACATTAAAAAAAGATTTCCTACCTGGGCTTGGTGGCAAACTCTTGTAATCTCTGTGCTTGGGAGGCAGAGACAGGAGGATTGTGCAGGTTCAAAGCCAGCCACGCTGGATTAAGAAATCCTGTTTCCAAATAAAAATATAAAATAGATCTGGGAGTATAGCCTGGAGATTGAAGGGATTCCAGGAACCCCAGTACCACCAAATTAAAAAAAAAAAAATCCTAAGATGGGTGTGGTGGCGCTTGCTTGTGATCCTCATTGGGAGGCTGAGACAGGAGGATCATGCAGGTTCGAAGCCAGCCTCAGCTGGCTTAAGAGATCCTGTTTCCAAATAAAATACAAAATAGGTCTGGGAGTGTAGCCCAGAGGTTGAAGACCCCTGGGTTCCATCCCCAGTACCACCAAGAAAAAAAAAAAAAGAAGAAAGAAAAAAGAAAAAGAAAGAAAGAAAGAAAGAAAGAAAGGAGAAAGAAATAAGAGATTTCCTAAGGTCAAGAAAGATCTTAAGAAATGGAAATATTTTCCATATTTTTGGATAGGAAGAATAAATATCATCCACATATCCATTTTTCCAAAAGTGATCCACAGATTCAATGTAATACCCATCAATTTACCAAGGTTATTCTTAAAGACATAAAAAACTCTTTAAATTTCATTTGAAAAAAGAACAAAACAAACAAATAAAAATCATAAAACAAATACAGGATAGCCAATACTGTAGTTCTCAGCAACAAGAACCATTCAGTTAGCATAACAATACCTGACTTCAAATTCTACTACAAAGCCACAGTACTAAAAGCAGTATGGTATTGGCACAAAACAAATACATAAACCTATGGAGCAGAACACTCAGAAACAAATCTGCAAACTTATAGCCAATTGATTTTTGACAAAAGAGCCAAAATTCATACACTGAATAAAACAAATAGTGTTGGCAAAACTAGATAATCATAAGCAGAAAATTGGAAATAAAGCCTACTTTCTCACCCTACATAAGAGTCAATTCAAGATAGAACAAATACTTGAAAATCAGATCAGATATTTTGCAAATCTTTGAAAAGGACATAGGTCCAATACTTTAACTCCTACAAACAGGTATAAACTCTTGCCACAAGACTCAAAAGATAGAAGAAATTGAAAGGAGAATCCATATGTAGAATTACATTAAACTGCAGAGCTTCTGTACAGCGAAAGAAACTATGAAAAACCTCAAAAGAGTAATGACAGAGTGGAAGATTTCTTCCAACTACTCCTCTGATACAGGATTAATATGTAGACTATACAGAGAACTTAAGAAACACATTGCTAAGAAATCAAATAACTCAACTGAAAATTAGTAAGTTATCTAAGTAGACACTTTACAAAAGAAGAAATCCAAACGACTAATAAGTACACAAAAATGCTCAACATCATTAGCAATTAGAGAGATGCTAATCAAAACCACCCTGAGATTTTACCTAACTCCAATTAGAATGTCAATCTTTAAAAATATAAGCAACAACAAATGCTGTCAAAGGTGTGGATAAGTGGAGATTCTAGTACATTTTTGGGATTGCAAGTTAGTGCAACTATCTTAAAAAAAAAACAGTATGGAAGGTCCTCAGAAAATTAGGAACCAACGTACCATTTATCTTATTTATTTATTTATTTATTTATTTATTTATTTATTGGTGGTACTGGGGTGGAACCCAGAGGCTTTCTACCTCCGGGCTATACTCCCAAACCTTTTTCATATTTTATTTGGAAACAGGGTCTCACTAAGTTGCTGAAAGCTTCACTAAGCTGAGACTGGCTTTGAATCCATGCAATCCTCCTGTCTCAGCCTCCCAAGTGCGGGTATTACAAGCGTGAGCCAACACGCCTGGCTTCCAATTTAGCATTTAATCTAGTAATATTACTTTTGGATATCTACCCAAAAGACTTGGAAACCAAACTACCAAAGTTATGTGTATGTATGTATGTTCATAGCCACACAATTTACAATTGCCAAACTATGGAATCAGCCAAGATGTCTATCAACAGATTAATGAATTATAAAACTATAGGATATGTACACAATGGAATATTACTCAGCCATAAAAGAACAAAATTTTGTCACTAGTAGTGAAATGGATGGAACTGGAAAACACTATGCTAAGATTAGTCAGTCACAAAATGTAAAAAATAGGATGCTCTTTCTAATTTATGTAATCTTTGGAGAAAGTGAATCATAGGAGGAACTCACTCTAGAAAGTTTCTAGAAAGGAGAAACCACAGATGAGCAAATAAGGCAGCCTGTGGGAAATAGGGGGCTGAGGAAGAAAATTTTCTAATGTACATGATGTACATTCTCAAACATATCAATCACTAAGCAAACATGAGAAGGAGGGCGGCAGGAGGGAAAGGAGTGGGAGTTGTGAAAAGGCTAAATAAGTGATGTATGACTACAATGCACCAATAAAAAGTGCTAAAAAGAGAATATATGCAAAGGCTTTTTATTTTAGTCTTTAAACTTATAACATTTTATATTTCTCCTATCAATTTCATCTATTCTTATTTCTATCTCAAAATAAATTGCCATCTTTAATACAAATTTTCTAAAATTAAATTAAAATCTAAATATTAAAATGTAGAAATAAGAGTATCATTGACTTTGGAGAATTTTAAAATTGGTATAATTTTTAAATTAGAATACAGTTAGGATAGACTAAATTTTGTAGCTAGCAATACAACCTCAACAAACATACAACATTATTTTCTAAGCCTTTTTTGAAGCCATAAACATGGTATTTTAAGGTTACTAGCAATTTTTTTCTGTATAGAGCCAGAATCATATTGCAATTATAAAAATTAATACACGTTTGACCACATGAACCTTCTGCCTTTGTGAATTAATGTAGAAGGTTGTACATGGATAAAACTCCCATTCTATTAAAGGATGGACCATTTTGTTGAGTTTGCCTGGGGAGAAGGTAGTATAGTTCTCAGGAAAGCTTCAACTGGGGCCTGAGAAAGAGCTTATGCACTGTGATTGCTACCTTCACTCCAGGTCACATAAAAGTTTCAGAAGTTTCATAAGTCAGAGTGCTACTGTCTCCTAAAGAAAATAATATTGTAAACATCAGTCATTCACAAACAAACCAAGACACAATGCTTTAATCTTTCAAGCCAAAGAACTTGGTCTCTCTCTGAGTTCAAAGGATAAAGCCTGTAGTACAAAGAAGGACAAACAATTTTAACAGGATTCCTGAAAAGTGAAAACTGACTGTTGAGAAATTTTGAGAGGCTAGAGGAAATGGAAGAGGGGAGAAAACACAGTCGTCCTGGTGGAGGAGCAACACTGAAATCCACTATCCAGGTTTTCTGGTTGTGGGCATTTATTTTTTGCATTATTATTTTATTCCAATATAGGTGATTATTCTATAATTCATTTTCATTTACTTTTGCTATTTATACTACTAATATCTTGGTGTTATTTTGAGAAATGGCATGTATTTATATTATGTGTACAGTAATTTTAATTTTATATATATATAGATAGATAGATATAATTGGATATAATTTTTGTGACAAAATGGTATGGTCACAGAGACACTGCCTGGTGAGATGGTCGTATGACTAAAATGCACCAGTAAAAAAAAAATTAAAAAGAAGAATGTGTGTAAAACAATTTCTTTATGTATACTTTAAAAAAAATATTTAAAAAGAGCAACAACCATCATCACAGACTCTCATAGTATAAATAACAAGCAAGAGATGACAACATTATGGGATAAATTTTTTGAAGGTATAATCTTTTCTGAGTCTCCACACTATTACCAGGAAGAGGAGCCTATAAAATTAAGGACCTAATACACCAAGCATGGTGGCGGATGCTTGTAATCTCAGCATTCTGGAGGATCACAATTCACAGACAGCCTCAGCTACTTAATGAGGTCCTTTACAACTCAGTGAGATCCTGTTTCAAAATAAAAATAAGGCTGAGGTGTAGCTCAGAAGTAGAATGCCCCTGGGTTGTGTCCCAAGTACTGCAAAAAAAAAAAAAAAAAAAAAAAAAGTTAGGGACCTATAATCATCAGATAGGCTTACCACCTAAGTGATGTTCTAGATCATCTGATTCATCAAAAAGAAAACTTGAACGTTCTAAACTTAGAAGAGAATGAACCTCAGGTGGCCAATTTTGCCCATAGCCCTCTTACCACCTGCCAACCTAAAATTTCCTAGAAACATAATCAACATGAATCCCCCTATTCTTCCTGTTATTCCCTATAGTATTAATTATAAAGCCCCTGCTTTTCAACAAATCATTTTGCTTTTCTGAAATAACATATTAATCAGAAATAACATCTTCACATGGACTAGGATCATAATTGAAGACAAATCTTTAAAAATACCATAACCCCTAATCTTCAGATTTTTTATTTTAATTACCATACTGTATGTTTGTCTCTTTTTTTTTTCCTTGCTGTATTTTTTTTAAGTGCAAGACAAAATTTAGAGTCAATGAAAAGAAAAAAAAAGCTATTGATCTGGACTCACATTGAAAAGGCTGCCAGGTCAGTTGATTTCAACAGCTACAGATAAGAGATCTTCACTTTACACAGAACATTTGTAACTGTAGTACATCTATACATACAGCAGTTTCTCTTCAACATCTTAATCCCTTCTACTTATCATTCCCAGTGTACTATGGGTGATTTGTTTTTTCACCAGCAAGGCAATTTAATGTAAAATGAGGAGTCTCAGTCAATATTTCCCCCTGCTGTAGTCCAAACTGATCACAGAATTGGAAGGAAGGAAGGTATATTTGCTTACTCTTTTTTTTTTTTAACTCAGGGTTCAGTTCATGTGAGTAAAACATATGTGGAGTTTAGGGCATGGTGGCTGGACGAAAAAATGTGAAGAGCACAGGGGCTCTGCTCCTCACACCACAGAGGTCAGAAGCAGAGAAAGTGAAGGGGAGGAGAGAGCCTTATATAATCCCCAAGGCCACACCTATAGTGGTGCCTCCTACACCACCAGTTCCCTTCCAACATAGCTACCTAGCTTTCCTAAGGGCTGGGGGACATTCCAACACCAAACCATTACTTAAGGAAACAGTGAAAAACTGGGAATAAAACAGCTGACATCAGCTCATCTTCCAAGATGATAACAACTTAGGTGTCACCACAGAATTAAATATGTATTATTTTGGGCAGAAAAGTTGTATGCATCTATGTTGGTATCAAAATATGTTGAATTACTAAAAGGGGAAATGACCTTTAAATTCTATAGATAAAAAATGCAAAAACATTCAGATATTTGAACAAAGTAAAAAAGATTTTCTGTATATATGTATATATATACACACACACATATATACATACATACATATATTTATATATGTATATGTACTTACATATATACACATATATATATAAGTATATATATATATATATATATTCCTCCATTGCGTCATTATAATATTTGAATATTGTGTCAAATAACTTTTAATGACTTTATTAAGATAAAATTTAACAATAAATATTTATGTATTATATTATCTTGCACTCTATATATGAATATTTTGAATAACTCTCTTCCTCAATGTTTAAGAAAATTAAATCATGCTTTAAATAAGAAATTCAATTTTTAAAATAAAATATATAAAAATTTACAATTTTTTTAAAATGCAGCAGAGAATACTATGTATTTTTATTCAGATACTATTAATAGAGATTAAGCTATACTACAATATCAAAAGCAGAAAAGTGACCTTGGAACCATGTGTGTACAGTATGATTTGATTTCATAACATGTATAAACATTCTCCATAAGTTTTTTACACACGCTATGAATAAGATGCTTTACGCACACTTGTGCACATGCTTGCATACACAAATTAACACACACTATACCCATCTATCACCCCATATATATGTTTTATGTACATGAGAGATTACACACTTGTACACATACATTATACATTATTTTGTGATCTGATTTAATCTCTTTTTACTTTATAAAATGCTTATATTTTAGTTTATGTCCCTTCTTCACATTAAGATCATGCTGATGCCTTAAATGGCCTTAATGGCATGCAAAATAATTACATACTACTTCATAATCTACACTTAAACTTCCCCTGGTTATGTGACAATAAACAAATGGTAACACGTTTGAACTATTAAGAAAGAAGAAGAGCCAGGTGTGGTGGTTCACGCTTGAAATCCCAGCATTTGGGAGGCTGAGACAGAAGGATTATGGTTCGGGGACAGCCTTAGCTACTTAGTGAGGCCCTGTGCAATTTATGAGATTATGTTTCAAAATAAGGAATAAAATATAGGACTGGGGAATAGTGCTTGGAGGTAGAATGCCTCTGAGTTTCATCCCCAGTATCACAAAAGTAAAAAATAAAAAGAAGAAAGAAGGACTTTTTTCCCTTGGACAACTGTAGGATATTGCTAATATACATCTTTAAAATATAAAAACCAGTAATTATGGGTTAAGATTCTATGGTGCTAGATAAATTACATGTCACACAAAACTAAATGAGAATAATCTATCAGTGTAGAGATATTTTCTCTTGAAAAAATATTTGACATATTTGCCAATACACTGGAAACAATACTAACATACTCCATTGATGGCCCCTGAACACTTAGAAAATTATCAGTGCATACTAATTGAAGTAGAAAGGCCAGAATTATAATGTAATTTGAAAGAAATCTTAAAAAATTCAGAGAAGTAGGTTACAAAATTATTTCACTATGTCTCATATAAGAACCTAGAAGAAACTTTATCAAAGCAAAATGTGTTATGAGTAAGAAGGGCAGCAGAATTCTGGAGAAGTTCTAAAGTGACTCTTGTCCATAAAACTATAATAGAAAATGCACTCACCCCAAAAGAGTATCTAAAATATAATAACACATACTGCAGAAAAAAGTAGCAGAGATGTGAGTCACTTCTGAAATTTTTTACAATGTAGGGTCCTACTCTCTGTCAGACTTTAATTCACCAGTCTAGTATTACTAAAACTGGGTAGAACACAGTGTTTGATAGTGGACTATTGCAACTATATAAGTGGTCTTCTTTTGTAACACCTCTGCCAGATGAGGTAGAGCAAAATAATTTGGTTTCTGACACCTACTAAGTGTCTGATGATCTCATGAATGCATATATCTCCATCACTAATTGAAATCAGAAGCAGTCATTATAATAAAATATACAAATATATCTACCATGTTGTTCCAATAATGACTTAAACCTTGGTTATAATTTTGTCTAAATTAATATGGACTGTCTAATCAGTCCAAATAGCATCAAAATAAATTACTGAATTGATGAAATAATTATAATCAAACCATATAATCCAAAATGTTGTGGAAAAAGACAAATGCATAAAATTTGAAGATCCATCAGGCCAAGAGCCAGAGAGAAAACATAATTTTTATTTGGTAATCATTAACAAATGTAATGTTTGTAATAACCACATGGGCTTAAAAATACCTTGAGCCTTAAATGAGCCTAGATTTCCAGCCAACAGCCTATACAGAACACAGCTAGGTTGTGGCCAGACTATTAACTCTCAATAATGTTGAGACTTTAACTGAATATTGTCTTATGCTGTTAAGTTTGTGGCAATATTGTCACAAAGCAATCAATAATTAATACAATAAAATATTCTTCAAATATGAGGACCTGGTACTACTGAAATTTTCAAAAATACAATAACTTTAGTATTCAAAGAATTTGAGATACTTTAATAATGAGCCATATAGTAAATATTTTCAACTTGACAGCCCATACATTTTCTGTTATAACTGTACAATATTGCCATTTTAGTGTCAGAGAAAACATAGAACACACGTGAACAAATGACCATGAGCTGGTCATGCTGTTCCATTAAAATAAAGGAAATATAAATAAATAAATAAATAAATATATGCATATATATATATACATATATATATATATATATAATCAATAAGAAACTTAAAATCAGAATATTGCTGGATCTACATCTATAATTCTAGTACTTGGGAGACTTATACAGGAGAAACACAAGTTTAAGGCCAGTATCAGTAACTTAGTAAGACCCTATTTTAAAAATAAAAATATAGGACTAAAATGTAGCCTGGAGGTAGAATAGTCCTGAGTTCAATCCACAGTACAAATAAAAGTTAGTGTATTACTTTGTGTAGTTCATAATGTAATATAAGCCTCTTGAGCCATACAATCCTCTAGGCTTTATGGTACGAAGATGTTTTACAATTTCAAAGGTAATATGCGAAGTTTATTTTGAAGCTTTAAATCAAAATGTAGTTCCTTATATTTGGAGCAAGGCCATGCCATCTGCATCAGAAAATTATACAGCATTTGAAAATCAGCTCCCAGAATATGGGCTCTGGTGCAGATGGAACACCTGAGAAAGGATCATTAAATAATCTGCATCCAGAGAACACCATGTGAGCTGCTTTCAGTTGGGTCCACTAAGGCATAGGTTGAGTGGGAGTGAGCTGCAATTTGGTATGTATTAGAAGTAATGTATTTGGAATAAGAAACTAGAGTGGCCAAGGACACTAGTTATCTGAGTAGTAGCTACTCCTCGTTTCACCATCACTGGTTCACCAGTATCTTTAACTGCTCACATGTCCATGGTGATGTGGGATCTAAAAAGTCAAGCTTGGCTCAAATATGGGTCAGCCTGGCAAGTGTTTATGATCTATAGAAGGATGCCGTTTCCTGAATCCTCACTTAGAAGGTCTTGGAAGAATGTAGAGATGAGGGAAAAAATCCAACCGTGCTGTTGTGAGTAGTCAGTTTGTTCATTCAATATAGAGGAAAATAGAACTGGCAAATAACCACTGCATACATAAAGTTATGGGTAATGGATATTGACCAGCTTGGTTTTCAGAGATCATAAAGAATAAATAAAGAATTAAATAATCATAAAAATTAGTTGAGAGGAGAAGACATGTAGATGAAATTGTGGAAACTGTCATGAAGGATCTTTGTCACACATCTTTATAACCACCTGAAATTATTAACCAAAAAATTGAAATTAATAAAAAATGACTCAGTTATTTGACATGAGCCAACCTCTCTTATCTGCCACCCCATGTGCTAAGATGAGCCCATGAACAAGGTCAGTATTGAGTCAGGGATGATGGCCATGTGTAGTGTGGTAACATAGTTATTGCTATTGTCCCGTATTCAATTAACCAAGATGAAATGTTTTTCTTTCAGGGAATTCAAACATCTACTCATCAGCTAGCTTAGTACACTAAAGTTTTCAACACTTTAGATAGTAGTGAACTATTGATAACAGAATCAAATTATTTTATAGGTATGCATTTCCCTTTCTAAGCATCTTTCTGAGGAATTGCAGTACCATCACCACTGACATTACACATAATACCTTTAAGATGAAAGGACCTACTCAACAGCAAGGGAGAGGAAGGGAATTACATAGGTAATAATCATGGGATATTTTCTCTTATCACATGTCCCATCACACTGTATTTACTGTCTGTTATAACATCAAAATAACTTTTTAAAAATAAACTGGGATTTTATTTTTAAGAGGAATAATGTAATTAGACATTTTCAGGACAAAATATACTTATTTGATTATACATCAATACTTATTGCTCTGCTATTTTTTAAATTTTTGTTGGTGCATTGTAGTCATATATCTTAATGGAGTACAGGATGTTAGAGGCATACATACACACATCACCTAATTATCCCTTACCCAAATCCCACCCCAATTTCTCCCCCTTTTCATGTTTGGCTTAGTGATTGACTTTGATATGTTTGTGAATGTACATCATGTATATTAGGAAATTTCCCACTTCTCCCACCCATCATGCTCAGTTAGGTTACCTTATTTATTCATCTATAGTATCTCCTTCTTCATCTAGAGTTCCTATGACCCATTTTCTCCCTAACTTCTGCATATTAGACAGAGCATCTGGTATCTTATTTTTTGTGACTGACTACTCTCACTTACCATAATGTTCTCTAGTTCCATCCTTTTCCCTGTAAATGACATAACTTGGTTCTTCCTTATGGCTGAGTAAAATTTCATTTTGTATATATCCCATAGTTTTGTAATCTATTCATCTGTTGATAGACATCTTGGTTGGTTTCATAGTTTGGCAATTGTGAATTTTGCAGCTATGAAAATAGATACACATGCATTAGTTTGGTAGGTTGGTTTCCATTCTTTTTGGTAGGTACCCAGGAGCTGTATTGGTGGCATTCAACACTACCACCACCATGGAATGAATCTAGAAATTAACTCTAAGAAGACCCAGATAAAACACATACACATGTGGAGACTGAACACCACACTGCTGAGTGAAGAAAGGGTAATAGAAGAAGTAAGGAGTGAAATAAAAAAAAAATCCTAGGAAACAACAAAAATAGAAATAAAAAAATAGCAAATCCTCTGGGACACCTTGAAGGCATATTAAGAAGAAAATTTATAGCACTGAGTGGCCACATAAGAAAAAAAGAAAATCACCAAAGAAATGACTTAATGGCATACCCCAAGGCCCTTGAAAAACAAGAACAGTCTAACCCCTATTGTTCTATTATTAATACATTGAATACATAGATCAAAGGAAAGGAAACAAGTAGAGGGAAGAATGACAAGTTAACAAGGCTCTAATGTCACACAAAGGTAATTTGTTCATTCTGTGGGTCTAGATTTTCTATTCTAAGGAGGTTGCATGCTCATTAGGAGCCTTCTCAAATTTGCCTGGCAAGAGCTCAGACTTGTCAGTGATGAAGGCCTGGGTTACCCCATCAAAACAGCCACCTGACTGGACAAAGGTGTTAAATTAGGGAAAGAGAAAACTTAAAGTTAGATGGAAAGGGGAATGGTGACTATTATAAATGTCCTCAAGATTAACTGCAGCAGCATGGATTCTGTTTTTCTCCATTAAAAATTAAGATAAAACCTTGAATAGGCAAACAAAAATACAGTTGCAGATCTGAGCGGTCCAAGCTGTTCACTGTGGCAGATACTTTGGTTATTTATACAAATAACCCTCTTCACAGCTGACACATCCGTGACCCTGCTGTTAAGAACATCAGCTGCCAAAAGCTCTCAATTACATCCTTCACTGTGAATTAACCTCAGCCATAGGAAAGGGACTCAAGGAAATTTACAGTCCCTCCCAAGGTGGCCTTTAGTCAATGTCTGGCTGATTCAGTGCTACAAAGGCCAATTCACTTGGCTTCAATAACCCTCTTCTCCCTCTTTCAATTTTGCCTGCTTTTCAATTTCTTGTAGGTATGTCTCTCAAGAGCTGAATCTATAGAAACCTAATTCAAAACACAAAAATATAGCTTTATTTATGTTATGTGCACAAGTGCTTTAAACATATATATGTATGTGTATATATATGTATATGTATATAATAAAAACCCAAAATGTGCATGCAACAAATGTACATAGGCATATATGTGTATATATATATATGCATATATTATAAATATACTAATTACAAAAGTATTCATAGCTTTAGCTTTAGTATTAATGATCCATGGTTTTAAATAAAATTATTATAAAGTATATTTTACATTGTAAAGCGTAATTTGACTAAAACTCAGCTGAACAGATAAATTGATCTTTTTTTTCATTTAAAATCTTTATTATTTTTATGTACTTTTATTGGTACACTGTAGTCATACAACTTAATGGGGTACACGACGGTAGAGGCATGTATGCACAAATCACTTAGAATTTCCCCTCCTTTCTCCCCTCCCTTCTCATGTTTGTCTTACTGATTTTACTGATTGACTTTGATATGTTTATGAATGTACATCATGTACATTAGGGAATTTCTTTTTTTTAATTTTTTTATTGGTGCATTGTGATCCTCCGGTCTCAGCCTCCCAAATGCTGGGATTACAAGCGTGAGCCACCATGCCCGGCTAATCTATATGTAATTTTGAGTGGGATTTACTTTTTATAGCTTTCTAGTAATTTTAGGACTATATTAATAAAATGGTCTTTTACATGTTGAAACATGTATAACACTATTCTCTTTTTAATCCCCCAAAATTCCAGTAAAGGAAAGAAAAGTCAAAATCCAAAATAATCTTAAAGTAATAGTTTGAATATTTTTAAAATATTTTAAATCAGAATTGTCATATAAATATATGTTTTAATATGTTGGCATTATGATTTTAAATGCTTTTAATGTTGGCAAAAACAATGAGGGCCACAAAATAAGGTTCTTTTTTACTGAAATTAAAATTTCAAAGTTGTTATTGATCTTTTAACATCACATCCAAACTACTTTTTTTTTTTTTTTTTTTTTGGTGGTACTGGGGATGGAACCCTTCTACCTCTGGGCTACACTCCCAGACCTATTTTCTCTTTTATTTGGAAACAGGATCTCTTAAGCCAGAGAGGCTGGCTTAGAACCTGCACCATCCTCCTGTCTCCACCTCCCAAACATGGAGATTACTATTGTGCGGCGTCACCACGCTTGGCAAAAATACTTTGACTGGAGATCAGATAAACTATTGTCAGTCAAAAGTAAGTTCAGAAAAATCTTAGAGAGTGTGAGTTGGTCAAAGTGAGAAAAAAGAGAAAGTCGGGTTTTTCTAAAGAGGACTCTTAGATTATGCCTCTTTTGAAATGGCAATTTAGGAAACAAGATTGTAAATGTGGATCTTCCAAAGTAAAAAGTAGTGTCAATGCAGAGATCGCACCTCTATTAGACACCTCTGTTTTAGGTATGGAATTTTATAAGTCCTTCACTTTTAAATTAGGACTTTTATAAGTCCTTTAGATTAACAAGATTAACGAGAGATTAGCATAAGAAGAGATTAGCATAACAAGAGATTAGCAATAACTTTCTAGAGATTTTAGCACTCTTCAAATGTGAACAGGACACTAGAATGTCCTGTTTGCCAGACATAATCTCACTATTTAATAGGATGATTATAAGCATATCACCCTAGGAAGGTCTTAATTGTGCAATTACCAGATGTTTTATCCCCTGTAAAATATAACTCATGATCTGCTAAATTTCCAGGCCTAAAATTTCACTTATTGTTATGAGGTTAAAAAATGATAACACGTCAAAGACCCATTATTAAAATGAAATGTACTAAAACAATAAAATACTTATGATTCTTTTGTAAAATTTGGTAGATTAACATTAAAATCAACAATGCACCTAAAATATCAACTACCAGTTACATTGTGTTATATATAATTTTACAGGAGTATGGTGGATGGATATCAGAGACATACTACCTCCAAGTTACATCTCCAGCTCTATTTTTTGTTTTTAATTTTGAAACAGGATCTCACTAAGTTGCAAAGGTCCTCACTAAGTAGCAGAGGCTGTCTGAGAGTGGTGATCCTGCTGTCTCAGCCTCTCAAATGCTGGGATTACAAGCATGTGCCACCATGCCTGGCTTGCTATATATGTTATATATTGGGTACACATACACACACAGTGTGCGTAAGTCAGATTTTTGTCACTGTGAATAACTGAATAGAACAACTTAGAGGAAGAAACTCTTATTTGGCCTCAGAGTTTCAAAGACTCAATCCAAGGCTTGCTGGCTACAAGTCAGAAATATGGCAAGCATGTATGTGAGAAGAAAGCTGCTCAATTCACTACAGGAGGGAAACAGAGAGTGCAAGAGGAGGGGCAAGCTACTGACATAGTCCTGTAAGCCATCCCCTCCTCCCAGTACCTATCTCTGAACCTTGCTGCATCAGACCTCAGGCTTCAAGACATCATTGTTGGGGGCAATCCAGATGCAAACTATAGCACACACAGTGCTATAATATACAAAATTATATGTGTCTATACCCATGCATAAATAGGTATATACAAATGTGCACTTACTGTTTTAATCATTCATTTATATTTGTTCAACAAATACTTACTGAACTACTAATGTATGTGAGGTGCCAGAACCATGACTCAAGAAAGCCATTATAGCTGCCCTCCTACATCTTACAATTTAGTGAGAATAAAGAGAGATAACATTGATGGCTCTCCATGGCATATAAGTATACTAAATTAAATATAGATTTATTTATTTATATTATCTAGTATATTTTTCTAAGCTTATTGGTAAACAATGTAATTGAAAAATTGAAAATTGAGAAAGAAGACCTCCTAGAATCATTCAGTTGACATATAGCTTGAATCTAGATTCAAATTAACACAGAGTCTAAGTGTTTACCCAAAAAACAAAATATATAATTATTCAAACAATACAAGTATTTATTAATCATCATCAGCCTTCCAGAAACCGTGACAGAAACTAAAAACAAACATAACACGACAAATTATTTTCTCTTTTAGAGTTTATATTTTATTGTAGAAAATAAAAGATCAAAGTACTTAAAAATAATTTTAAGAAGTGATAAATTCTATAAGTAGAATAAAATGAGGTTATATGATAAAGAAGTCAGTAAGGAAATATTATTTTATTCAAGTTTCTCAGGAAATTCCTTTTTGAGGAAGTAGTATTTGGGAGGAGTTGTGAGAGGTGTAAAGATAAAATCGGTGCAAAGGAGGCAAAACATAGATGGGCACTGGAAAGGGAATATGATCCCTGTGTTTTAGAAACATCAAGAAGTCCAGCATCAAAAAAGGTGAATGAAAAAGGAGAAAAATAATGAGAGATAGGGCTGCAGCCATAAACACAGATTAATCTTGCTGACTGCAATGCTGTCATGATCAGGTTTGGATTTGCCTCAGCATGAAAGCTGTGCCTTTATTGATGATTTTACACTTAGCACTACTGATCAGTGCAGAATGAAACCACATAGCTGAAACAGCCACTGATCATAAAAGTAGAAGTAAGAAACTGGAGAAAGAAAGGCATCAAATCAAAATTATAATGCCGTGGCTGGGCGCAGAGTAGCATGGCCTATAATCCCAACACTTGGAAAGTTGAAGGAATGAAGATTTGAGTCCAGCTTGTGTGGTAACTTAGCAGGAGCCTGTTTCAAAAATAAATAAGCTAGGCGTGGTGGCTCATGCTTGTAATCCCCGCGCTTGGGAGGCGGAGACAAGAGGATCACGCAGGTTCGAAGCCAGCCATACTGGCTTAAGAGACCCTGTTTTCAAATGAAAATATATTTAAAAAAAAATAGGTCTGGGAGTGTAGCCCGGAGGTAAAAGGGCTTCCAGGAACCCCAGTACCACCAAAAATAAATAAATAAATAAATAAATAATAAATAAACATGTAAATACAAAATCTTGGGGTGTAGCCCAGCTTTAGAATGCCCCTGGTTCAATCCCAATAACACACATGTGCACAGCACACCCCCCAACCCCCAAACACAATTACAGTGCTCAAATTCGTGAAAAGTGTTTCAGATAATAACAATTAAGGTTAATAACAATGGTTGGAGCTGGGATATTAAGAGTGCCAAACTATGCTTTTTTAGTCACATCAAATATATTTTTGAAGTGGGGTATCTCCTTTTATAGGGTTCTTATCTAGTGAATTTTGACAAATGAAGTCCAAGGAATAATAAAGAGTGTAAAAATAGGAATAGAGAGTCAAGAAAATTCTAACACTCATCAAGCTGGCATCTTTAGGGTGGAGTAGACTCTTAGTTACAGGCTGTTGTTTATTTTTCAGTTGTCCACACTTACCCACAGGGGAAATGTCTGAGTGAATGCCTGAAGTGAGGACCCTGAGTGAATGCCTGAAGCTGCAAATTGTACTAAACCCCACAAGTTTCATTTTTTCCTACACATACCAATAATAAAATTTAATATTATAAATTAGGCATAACAGGAGATTAGCAATAACTTTCTAGAGATTTTAGCACTCTTCCAAGATGATTTTTTTTCTTTCCCTAATAAGTCAAGAAAATTTGCCTTTGCACTTAAAGTAAGCACTTATGAATTTAAATGTGGGTAGGCAAACTGTCAGCACTGAACAGGACAAAGATGTTTTTAAGGTGGTGTATTACTATGTGAGAGTCCATTCTGCCCTCAAACTCTTGGAATCAAACAATATACCTGCCTCCATCTTCCTGGTAGCTGAGAATAGGGGAATATACTACCGTGTACAATTGTCATATATTACATATATTTTCTGTTCTTGGTAATATTTATCTTGGGTTTTCTAGCAAGAAACTTGTCTGAAATCTTCAGTGAAACCAAATTCAAGATTCTATACATGTTTATGTTTCTGCAGCATTTGAACTACTTACTCTCCCTGTATATAAAAATAGCAAAGGAATTATACAGTAATTGTAGAGATTCTCTATATTTCAGCTCCCAGAATTGGCCATTATTGAGTTACATCTTCAAGGTCAATTAGAAATAGAAAGTAGGGCGTGGTGGTGCACACTTGTAATCCCCGCGCTTGGGAGGCGGAAACAAGAGGATCATGCAGGTTCGAAGCCAGCTGCGCTGGCTTAAGAAACCCTGTTTCCAAATAAAAAAATATAAAAATAGGTCTGGGAGTGTAACCTGGAGGTAGAAGGGTTTCCAGGAACCCCAGTACCACCAAAAAGAAAAAAAAAAAAAAAAACTTCATGGATTAAAGGTAAAAGCATGTACTAATAAGTACTATGAATATTACATTGTAATTCTCAATAAAAGCAAGGTTGAAAATAAAGAACCAGGATAGGTTTGCAGTATAAGTTAATATATTTTGTGCTGGTCTGTCATACACACATACACACACATACACACACACACATATATATAGCATTAGAAATATATATATTTATGGAAGATAGACTTTAATCTTTTTGGAACTTATTTTGGTGAACTTTATAAAAGATACATATTTATTTTATTTGAATGAATTAAACTATTATTATTAACTTTTATACCTGATATAGGTATCTGATTCTAAAAAACTATGTTATTCTATTAATTATATTGCATCAATATCAGTTGTTCACTGCATGTAGGTAAAACTTTAGTTATAATTTTAGTATATTTTATATCAAGTCAAGAGTATTTTTACTCATTTTTTCAAGGTAGTTTAATGGTTCTTGTCAATTTTCTCTTCCTTTGAACATCAACATCTTAACAAGATCTATGAAATTTCTGTTTGGATTTAGAGTAAGTTTTAATTGAACATAGAGCTTGGTAGGTAGATTGATGTGCTTAAACTTACTTTCAGTCATGTCAATGCTATATCTCAATATTCCAAAGAACATTCATTTCACTCTACTCAACATTTTAAGTTCTCCATATACAATTTATTCATGTTAAATTTATTCCTAGAAATTTAATAGAATATCTCCTAAAAATAAGATTGTCTTTCTTTGACTATATGTAGCTTTTATGGCTGTTTATTACAATACTATAATGTAAATTTATAAATTGATTTTGAATCTAATTTTTGTCCAAACTAATTTATAAGTTTCCAATATTGTGTATCTTAGTCTTTGTAGATATTACATAATATAGTAAGAATTTACCAAAATATCTTGATCCAGTAAACCAATATTATGGCAAACAAAGGAGAATGGCGATTTATAAGATATTCTTTTAGAAAATTGATTTGCCAGTTGAATTTTGATAAATCCTTAATTACCAAGGCTTTCTTCCCCCAAGCCATAATTTACAAAGCAATTATATAGAAAAAAATCATTATGTTTATCAGGTATCACTTAAGGGCACACAATGTAAGAACACAAAATCCTTCCTTATGCAATGTTACCTTTATACAAATTGAATGTTATTACATACAAAAAAATTTCAAGGAATTTTGATCTATCTTCTGTGTAAGCATATATATGTTTATATAATTATATTTATATTCATATGTTGAACATAAATTTATATACATATACATATAAACTCTACATATATATTTTATGTATATTTTATACATATACAAACATATACATTTATATACCTGCATATACATATATGTTTATACATGTGTTTTTAGTTATATGTTGATATAAATATCAACATATAACTAAAATTTACATATCCATGTATCATAATTTGCAGTATTTTATTTTTGCTGTGGTAATACAACAGAAAATAAAATAACAACTCCAGGAAAAGTCCTTTCTGTTGTTTGTACTTCTATTAGTAAATGACCTCAGTGGAAGTCATTATCACACCTAACAGGTGGCAAATGAATTCCTGTTGTGTAAATAATCAAGGAATAGCAAAGTAAACTAATGAAGCATTTGTGATGTTCCTGAAATTTAAAATGTAACAACTTTATATTTTATAAATTGATTAAATGATGTTTCTCTACGTACTAGACTGGATTTTGTTGAGGAAACATACTGTGACCATGGACTTGAGCCTATTTAGCAATGAGGATTATTTCAGTTTTTAAGATGTTTTAAGGGACTAATTGCCATATTTTAGTGGCTTGCTGTGTTCATTATTATAAGTTAATTTAATTATTAACTCTCTTTAAATTGTCAATATTTATAAGAGATTAATAGCCATCTCTCTAAGCTGTCTTCATAAGGCCAGCAAAGTGAACAACATTATATCACAAGACATAATCTGTGAAAATTATTAAATCTACTAGACCCTAAAGAAAGCCTCTTTATCTGTTTACTCTGACCATTTTTTAAGTTATACCACCAAATTAGATTTACTACAAATTATTTTTACATATTAACTATCAAATATGTGTTTTTCAGAAAAATAAATGTATTTCTCTCTCCCCAAGGACTTTTTAATTTAAAATATATTTATTATTTCTGTCCATAATATTAAAGAATTATATTGGCTTTTGATTTGTTCTTCATTGAATAAGCCTAGGTTATTATTTAGTATCCTGTACCATTAGCATCATGATTGGGTTATTTGTTTTCTTAGTGGTTTCTTGAGTTCTCTGTATATTCTAGACATTAGTCCTTTATTGGAGGAAGAGTTGGCAAAATATCTCAATCTGTTGGCTCTCAGTTGTGTTTCTTGATAGTTTCCTTTGCTTTACAGAAGTTCTTTGGTTTAATGCAATTCCATGAATATTATTGAATTTACAAAGACAACTTCAAAGTCTTTTTATAATAGTGTACATGCTTGTTTGAGTGGAATTATAAGATATTAGGTTAAATTAATTATCTATCTTACATTGAATATTTCTATCTTCTAATCATTATAAATCTTAAAAATCCCCTTAAAAAGATCAATTTTCAAAATCTCACTACATAATAACTGTTTATATGTTAGCATCTAAATCTAGATATTTTGTAGAGCCAGTTGCTTTTAAGGAAATTGATGAAATCCATGAAAATTACCTCCTTTCAAATACAGAGTAGCAATACACATATAACTCCAATTAAGATTTTGTATACATAAGAAGACCTGTGTGATGGGCAGGAATATTTCTTGAGTGACTTAAAAGCAATGCCTGGAAGACTAGGACACTCTGAAACCCAGAATTCTTTTCTTGTTATCATTATAATTAAAAGAGATTTTATTTTTATGTAAATTTCAAAGAAGACATAATACTTAAATTTAGAATGGAATATTCAAATGAGGATACTGAGGACAGATTCTGAGCACATTAGTTTGGTATCTCCTTAATACGTCCTCTATTAATTTTTATTCATGAATCATATAATTTCTCCTATCATGATTTATTAAAAATGGATTTTTCTGTATTGTCCTATCTTTAGTCAGATAAATTATCAGTAATATATATTTTATTGAGTGACTATTACATGAAATATCTAGATTGTTATTATATGATTCCTATAAAAGTTGAATCTAGAGGATTTGTATTATTATATAGCCAATCTTCTCCTACCCTAAGATTTGATGGGTAGTAGTTATTGTGTGCTTGTCATTTAACCACACATTGTACTTTATGTCAATATGATGTAGGAACAATTACTATTTTCTTTCTAAAAATGAGAAAACTGAGACATAACAGGTTTTTAAATTTGCCCAAGGTCATTCAGCTTTGAATCAGCAGAACCCAAATTTAATATTAGTATAATTGCTTTTGAATACAAGAATATTTTAGTGGGCGCTTCAACCTTAGAATTAATGCAATCTGAATTATTTTGTTGCTACAAACTCAGAACTAAAAATCTTTTGAGTCACTATTTTAAAAAATTGAAATTTATTTGCATGGTTAAAGAAGTAACTTATTGTTTATTAGTTTTCCATTAATATATTTGTATTATAAATAGCTGATTCCACCTAAAATATTAATGTGCCTTGTCATAATCATAAACCTTAATTTTCAACTTGATGCACAATATATTATATGTATAAACTATCATTGGATGAAAAGAACTGGAGTATAGCCTTAAAATTCCAAGGTCAAAGTGCTTTCTAATGGTCTATAAACTACATTAAAAAGGACTAACAGCTGAATCCACTCAAAAAATTAGCAACATGTGTCCCTATTGCAGAAAACTTCACAATCAATTCAGTTCAATGAGAAAAGACCCATCAATCAATCATCCAGACATTTAATCAAAACACACAATGAAAAATCTATCAAAACAAGGATATGAAAGGAATTAAACTTGATTACTTTAACACCAAAGGTGTGTGAGGTTTGAGAGCTGAGTTGCCTCATTGTCAAGTAAAAGATGGAGATGATTTATTTTTCTATGAACTATATTGCCTTAGGTGATTCAGAATAGAATTTGTATCAACCTATCAATTTTACAAGAGGAAATTATTTCTTCCCCAAACTGTACAAATAATCAAGTATGGAAGGTGAAAAAAATATTATACATATTTTGTTTTAAAAGAATTCTGTAAAAACTTGTGATAAATAAAAAATGAATTAAATTACCAAATGTCAAATGTGTATCAAATCAGAAACAAGATAAAATAAAATTGTACCAGAAAATTTGATTTCTGACATGTTCACCTAACCCCAGTTCAAGTAGCAAAATATGTTTTTCCTTATCTGAGTTTCTATAATATTCCCATTTCCACAAGCTTTACAATCTAGACAGCAACAGAAACACTAACATTTTTGCCACCTTACCAAACAACCTCACTAAACAATAATTATTTTTTTAATATTTCAATGAAGAACTGCTTTGTTTTCAATTAATCAATCCTAAAAATAACTATAAACATTAACTGAATATTACCTGATTCCTGAACTTCATGTTGAATCATTTATGAACAATTTGCATTACCTAAAATTGGCTGGATAATTATCCTCTATATGTATATGAAGAAACATTGGAGCATAAATTTGGACTTAAAAATTTAAATGAAGTTTGGAAAACACACTATTTTATATTGAAAAATGTTTCTGTCCAGCCTTTTGAAAAATACGTGAATAAAAGTATTTTCTAGTTACTTTTTACTATCTTGCACTGGGGTATATTACCTTGGAAATGACTGAAATGTGACCTACAAAAATTAAAGTTGGATATATACATATACTTCAATTAGACCTTTTAGGAGGAACATAGGAAGTAACTGCCTTTCTGAATCTAGGCCAGTGGTTAAGTCTAATGGACCACTGCTGTTACTAGGTAATAATCTCTCCTAGAAATCAATATTATAGGGCAGTACCTCAGCCCTTGCTTCACGAGATAATGGTTTCAAACAAAAAGCATAAATATGGAACATAAGAGGTTTACTTAGGAATTGGTGGCATAGTTATAAAAGAAGGCTGTGATAAAGGGGTCATATTCCAGAGAAAGAGACTGATTATATTTCAGATGAAGTTCAGAAAGGGATGCCTTCCTGGGGTCAGAAATGGAAGGAAACATAGAAGCTATGCTCAAAAGATAGGGTCTAAAATGTACATTACCAGGAATAGAAAACTGACTGGAGCTTTTGTTATGATGATTTATATTCATCCTGGAAACCTTTCCTCCAATGCATATGAATTTGGGGAGCTCACTGTCTCTTTACCCACTGGGGCTTAGTGCACATGCACTATTTTGCACTGTTGATGCTCTCTCAGGAAACTAAGTAAAACCCTGTATGGTGGAGGTAGACTCTAAAACAGTACCTACAACTCCCTATTTCTTCTTTATGAGGGCTGGTTGAATCCTCAATCCTGATGGGGTGTGTCCATACAGCACCTAAAGAGATGCAGCCTCCCTTGGCCTGAGCAGCCTGTAGCCTAAGGCAAAGCTTTAGGTAAAGTTTAAGAACTTCCTCAGTAAAATGATTCAGCAGAAAAGGGGCTAAGATGGCACCTGGAGGAAGCTATGAAGGTGTGGTTTCCACATTCATTCTGGGTGGGGAGACTGAGCAGTTTTTCCCTTTTTACCTTTAAAGGAGCTTCCGCATGGCTCATGTACTGGCCTGGGATTGGATGTGAACTACGTGCTAGTGATCTTTATTCCGATAGGCTAGGCTATTTCCCATGGGAATTTCCCTCGTGTTTTGGTGCTATATATATGATTGCTTGGAAAGGAATAAACGAGATCTTGCTTGACATATCTCCCAGCTCCATGTGGTGATCGAGCCTTCGGTACTCATCATCTATCCCCACTGCTGACGGGCTGGATCCTGATATAATCTCTTTCCTTTTTCTGCATTATTCATCTCTCATGTAACTACCTAATGATTTTAACAAAGGAAAAGGTTTCTTTTGGCTCACAGTTCTGAAGCTTATTGTTGGAAGTGACATGGACCTGTGCTCTCAGACTGTGGGAGTCTAATATATCATGACAGCTTAAGAAGAAGCAAAGTTGCTTATCTCTTTAAGTACTGGGAGAAAAAGAGAGACAAGAATGGGCAAGGTTCCCAACATCCTCATGACCCAACTTCTTTTCACTAGGACCCACATCCTGAAGGTTTTAACACCTCCCAACAGTCCTGAAATGGGGAAATCGTTTTTATAGGCTTCTTGTCCAGTGTATTTTGATTAATAAAATCCAAGGACTAAGAAAGGGTATAGAAATATGGAAGATTAGGTTAAGTCAAGGAGATATAGAAGACAAAGCATTTCCCCCTGCCTCCAAGCACACAGAGGGGACAGCCCCTGAAAGAACATAACCACAGAAACCCTTGTGAAGTGGGCTTTTAAACCTTATTGATATTTCCCATCTGGCCTATTATAATTGGTCAAAATTTAGTTTAGAAGAACCAATGTTGTTTTCTCAATTTAAATCTTTCATTTGAATTGTAATTTTGTGGGCAGGTGGGCACTGATTTTCTCATCACTGTCATTTCCCCCACCTCATGAATGGTGATGCAAATAGCTTTTTTTATTCACTCCTGTTCCCAGGTTTCTTCTCTTACTCATGCCCTCCCTCTTATAAAGTGAGCCTAAGGTCTAAGATGGCAACGGCCATGGTAGAAGTGGTGACCACGGCCACCGAAAAGGACATGCATTCCTCGGAGAAGCCATGGATACCAGATTTTGGTTTAGTATCTGATTGGGCCAACTTAAGGAGCCATTTCCATCCATGAATTCTTATCTAGAATACAGGAGAGAGAGAGTGGATAATGGCAGATTTAGAAGCAAGATGACAAGGAGACGCCTGTCATGCAAGAAAAGTGATTTTTGGAAGAACATTCAAGAAAAGATTAGAGAAAAGACTGCTTCAGCCGCACATGATGGAGACTCTTAACAACATACCTTGCAAGAAAAATGATCTGGGTGTGGTAGAGGGAGCCCAGCAACGCCAGAATGGAAGCCCAGCCGCACATCCTGGAGAGCTCAGTGCATCTGGATGCTGTGCTCCTCTATGCTGCGCTGGGGTTCTTGGTGCACTCAGACAGCAGTTTGTGCTCAATCCCACAAACTCTTCAAAACACACATACTGTCTTCTCTTATTAAAAAAAAAAAATATATTGGAGAGGGGCAAGACAAATCCTATTCAATTCACCTGGAATTTTTTGAAAAAAATCTTCACGAAGGGGGATTGCTCCTGCTGCACATGCTTAAGAATTCTGGACATCATATCATGTAAGGAAAGATCTCAGTAGAGAACCAGGAGGAAGGCGGTGGTGGCGGCAGTGGCTGTGGCCGTGGCAGCAGCGGTGGAGGTGGAGGCTAGTCTTTGGGAGAGGCAGAGAGCTGATCCAACCCACCATGATCTTCTGAAGAAATTACCCCAAAGATAGAATACTACCGCCGTGCATGTTTAGGAATTCTGGACAACATGCACTGTGGGAAATGTGTTTGGGAGAGAATTGAGATGGTGGAGGCAGTGGCTATGGCAGCGGCCAGTATTCAGGAGAGGCAGAGATCTGATTTAAACCACCTTAATCTTTTGAAGAAATTGCCCCAAATTTAGAATGCTACCACCATGCTGGTGCCTGCCATGAGGTGAGGCTGTAGCTGGAGCCAGCAAGGCTGGGATTGGAGCCTGCCATGAGGCAAGGCCGGTGCTGGAGGCAGCGAGGCTGGGTTCAGTGTCTGCTGGGTGGCCAGACAGGTGCTGGGGCCATCAATAATAGGATCGGAACTTGCAATGTGGCATACACAGAGAAATATTACAGAAAATAAAAATCAGATGCTTTCCCTAATATGCAAAAAACTAGGAAGAAATGGGTAATAGGAAGAAATCTAGTGGAAGAAAGGGCACTATGGAGGAAAAATTAAGGTGACCAATCAGAGGGGATGGGATGGGGGATGATGGAATCTCTTTAAAACCCATAATATATGTAAACAAATCTATCAAAGTTAATCACTAAATCAAGCATGGGATTGAGAGAGGGGGAGGGAGTGGGATGGGGACTGGATAAAGGCTAATTGGATGATGTGTTCTTGGATATCCTCACAAGTCTTGTATTCCATTGTTGTGTCTGACTACAATGCACCAATAAAAATGTATTAAAAATAAAATAAAATAAATTGACCCTAACTGATATTAGGAAAGTGAGGCAACAACTTCTCTAACTGCTTTGATCTGGTAGAAGTCAATGTTGAAGTACTGCAGTTGGAGTCTCAAGGTGTGGATGATCTAGAAGACAGTGGAAGAAAGAATTTTTCATATGAGGTTTTGTTATCATAACCATCTATCTATAGGACTGAAGGAGGGTTCAAAGTTATTTATGGTGGTTCAGTGGGCATCTACATAAAACTGATACATTAGTATATTATACAATAATCTAGATATATTGTCATAATGGTTTTATTCCAAAACTCCTTATCTTGGCCCACTCACCTGTTAACATTATAAATTGGGGACCAGATAACCAACTGTAATAGACCATGAGTTTATATATATAGTAAAATGTCCTTGTGACACTTTCAGAAAAAGCCTGAAAAAGAAAAAAAACAAGCATGTTGTTTTTTATTTACCTTAAACAGGTTTCTTGTCTGTAGGATTTTCAAGAGGACTAAGATCCTCCAGGACTTTACAGAAAGAGGAATCTACACTTTTTCTAACATTATTTTTGTGTCAGTCAAGAGTCCACAGGGTTATTCTCAATGACTTTGTGAGGTTTTGTCTCTACCAGTTGTATGATTTTTCGGGGCAGGTCATGCCTTTCTAACCATTTGATTTCCCTTGAAGCACAGAGAACATTTTCCTCTCTGATGACCCTCCTTTTTATAAATCTGTGCTGATGGCTTCCAATTTATGAGACCTTTATAATCCCCTTGTTTGAGGTGTCTGATGACTTACCAGATCTGTGAGTCCCTTTAGCAAAATTCCATTAGATTTGGGGTCCTATTTTATCTTGAAGGGATAGCACCAGAATATTAACTGTTCTTTCTTAGCTCTTTTATTTTATGATTGTCCTTTAAGTCTTAGTTATTGAATGAAAATCAGTTCATGAAAATCAGAAATTGAGTTTTACCAATACCTTTAATCTGCCTTTCAGATGGTAAATATTATCTCAAAATGGTGTTTCGGTATTATACTTATTTCATATGTTAACAGAAAACTGTTCCATAGCTTTATAAGAGAAACATAAAATAGAATTGTTAGGAATAAAACAGATCCCATTTGTGTATTTACATAAATAAGATAGTCATATGCAATTATAAACATATAAACCTAGAAAGGCCTTTACTATTCCTGGTTTGGATTAAATGCCATTTGCTCAGTGAAGTGTTTTCATAAGTTTTGTATATCAGAAGTTCTGTAAGTGTTGGGAACACAAATAACTGAAACATTATTGTCAATAGGCAGCAGGAAATGCAGGAAGTTATCTTAGTAAAATGTAAAATTTTGCCTTTCTCGGTTTGTTTTTGTAAAATTTTACCAAAGGTAGATCAATATCTAAGAAAATCAAATTGTTTCAAACACAGAATCAATGCATTTAATGTGACCTTTAGCAAACCCTTTAATTAAATTCTTTAACACTAACCAGGTTCATAACATATATTTTTCTATACGTTTTAGCTTTTACAAATTATTTTCAACTTTAACATTCTGTAACTTGATTAACATTTTGATTTTTGTTTTCTTCTTTCTTTCGATGAAATCTTGAAAAAAAGTTATTTCCATACAAAATAATTTTCCACCAAAAAGCATTTCTTTCTTTTTTTAAAAAAAAGACTTCTTTATTATAATATCCCATATGCCTCTAAGTATCTTCTTTTATTTTATATATTTTAAATGTATTTTTGTTCTTTTTTCTCTGGTGATATGATAAATATTTATCTGTTAGTGTGGTTAGAAGGATCACATCTGATTCATCTTGCTGGCATAGCTTTGGAATTTTGCTTAACATAAATTTTAGACTCTTTACTTTCCTCCAGCAAAACAGATCCAACAGCAAGATAGTTTATTGTTTACATTTTTCTCTGTTGGTCATTCTCTTTGTCTTTTAATCTATACTACCAATCTCAGACACAGCCTGAAGTATGCTGTTTGGGTTCTGAACCTGATTGCCATTCATGTATGTCCATGGGCAGGACACATCTCCTGGATTTATCCATGCCTGCCAATGAGACATAGTGCTGGCACCAGTTTATGACTCCTGAACACCTGCACCTGTTTCTGTGGTATTGCCTATTAAGATATAAAGCCAACACCTATTTCTGACTACTGGTCATGTATGTACTGCAGCACATCACATATTGTTGCCTTCCTGTGACTTCAGTTTCTTGTCAAAGGGAAGCATTTTTAGTCTATTTGTGTTTATTTTTTCAAGGTTCATTGTCAGTAGGCGAATTAATCTTCAGACGTATGGTTCAGCTTTTGGCATCATTATATTTCCAGTAAAGAGAACAGTTGTCCCCATGAAAGCAATGTATCCAAAATTACACATTTACCTGAACCTGAATTTCCAGTAAACTTTTCTGGATTTTAGAAAAGTCCCCAAAACAAAGCCATTCCAAATATTGTTTTTCTATATACAATTTAGGAGACCATTCAGTAGATTCAAATATTATTCTAGATTCTAAGAAGCCAAAAATAACTTAAAGCATTAATTACATTTTGTATTTAATAATTAAATTTTAGTTTACCCCAAATTAAAAAATCAAATAAATGTTATGTATCTTAAAACAATTTTTCTTCCAATAATTTTTTCCCATGGTACTGTTGCCTAAGTGGGATTATCCACCAGAAACTCCAATTAAACTAACTGGTAATGTCAATAGCAAAACTCAAAAAAAAAAAAAAAAAAAAAAAAAAAAAAAAAAAAAAAAAAAAAACCTCTGTAACTTTTTTTTCTGAATTTTTTGTAAAATAGAGGTATATGACTTTTTCATAAATTATTAATTAGTAAAAAATTAAAGCATAGTAGCTGTGACATAAGAATCAATCATAAAAGGAATGCCCAATTATTTGGTATAGTATCGAGTTATAGGAACATAGTATCATTCTCAGATAATTACTTTTGAGTTGAATGTTGCTTTGGTTAAGTGTTCAGAGAGAAGTGAGTGGTCTGGTTGCTAGGACTGACACTGTCAGGTGCATGAAGAAAACCTACACAGGAGGGAGGTTAGTGAGAATGCCTATGAGGAAAAAAGACTTTCCTGAGAAACAGGTTTTTAGTGATTTCACATGCTCGTCTAAGCTCTTGGTAACAGAAATAGAGAACTTCAGCTTACAGTATGAAAGAAGTCCTTTGGTTGCTTTTAAGAGTGATGAATATCTTTCAATCAGGTGCTGAAGTGGAATGCCATAACTATGAAGTGAATTTTGAAGGGTTATTTTTTATTACTGCATTGCACTCATACATTTTAATACATGCACACATAACCCATTTAGCCTTTACTCATGTTTGGCTTAGTACAATGATATGTTTGTTAAAGTTCATTAGAGAATGTCCCTCTTCCCTTCTACCATTCCCTCATTATATGTTAGGTCACCATATTTGCTCATCTATAGTATATCCTTCTACCTTTTGCATATTAGAGAGTACATCTCATTTCTTATTTTTCAGAACTGACTAATCTCACTTAGCATAAAATCCTCCAGCTCCATCTATTTCCCTGTAGATGATATGATTGTGCTTTCTTTATGGCTGAGTAAAATTCCATTGTACATATCCTATAGTTTTGTAATCCATTCATCTGTTGATGGACATCAAGGCTGGTTCCATAGTTTAGCAATAGTGAAATGTGCCGCTATAAACATATATGCACATACATTAATTTGGTATTTTGGTTTCCTTTCTTTTGAGTAGATACCCAGAAGCAGTAGTGCTAGATCATATGGTAAATTCATTCCAATTCGTCTGAGTATTCTCCATACTGTTTTCCAAAGTGGTTGCACTAATTTGTAATTCCACCAACAGTGTATTAGAGTTTCCATTTCTCCAAATCCTCTCCAGCATTTGTTTTCGTTTGTGTTTTGAAAGATTGTCATTCAAGTTGGAGTTAGGTGAAATCTCAGGGTATTTTTGATTTGCATCTCTCTGATTGCTAATGATGTTGAGCCTTTTTTCATGCATTTACTGGTTATTTAAATTTTCTCTTTTGTAAAATGTCTATTTAATTCACTTGTCCATTTTTTGATTGAGTTGTTTTCTTAGTGCTGAATTTCTTGAGTTCTCTTTTTTTTTAATAAATTGCTGGATGCTTCATACTGGAATCCAGTAGTTTAAAATTCATAGTAATTTATGTTATTAGCAATAGCACTACTGGAAAATGACTGACACTGGTTTTTGTCAGATCCTGTGGACTGGAAGTAAGTTGGGCTTTACTGATCATGCATGACTTTCTAATTCTATGGAAATATGTCAGCAGACTATAAAAAAATCTTGTTAAATATTATTGATTTTTTTTTGGAAAATGATGCCATTGGTAACAACTAAAATAAACTGACTCACATCTTAAAAATTATAAATTGTTTTTCCATGTAGTGCTTGCTAGCCAGCAGGAAAGAGATTTGATGAACTGTTCAGTGCTTTTTTAAAAAATATGTTGTGAATACAAAATTCAGTAGTATAAATTATTTTTCTAAAAAGGAATCTTTTCAAACAAGGAGACACTCTAATAAAAACAATACTTGTGAGTGCCGGGCATGGTGGCGCACG
The DNA here is from genome assembly GCF_963383645.1 of Muscardinus avellanarius. Classification (NCBI taxonomy): domain Eukaryota; kingdom Metazoa; phylum Chordata; class Mammalia; order Rodentia; family Gliridae; genus Muscardinus; species Muscardinus avellanarius. The sequence goes on along the minus strand of NC_137790.1, from coordinate 21,457,959 downwards.
CTTGTAATCCCCGCGCTTGGGAGGCAGAGACAGGAGGATCGCGCAGGTTCGAAGCTAGCCGCGCGCTGGCTTAGGAGACCCTGTTTCCAAATAAAAATGTAAAAATAGGTCTGGGAGTGTAGCCCGGAGATAGAAGGGCTTCCAGGAACCCCAGTACCACCAAAAAAAAAAAAAAAAAAAAAAAAAAACAATACTTGTTATAAGATTCTGATTCAGCAGATTTCTGTTTGTGAATAATTTCAATCATGTAGTATTTCCAGTGTGCATTGATTTAAACTACATATTGTTTATATCACACAATGCAGAATGTGTATATATATATATATATATATATATATATATAAAGTTATCTAATTGTCATCTTGAGATTATCTTAATTTTTAAACCTATAGATTTAACTTAATAATTTTAATATAAAAGGTCAATAATTTGTAAAATAGGGATATTAAAATAAAATTCTTGGGATTAGATATTGAACTTTATGACAAAATATTATTTATAGGAGCAATGTAGCAAAATAAAAATTATAATAATCTTTGTTTTGCTAGTGTAGAGTCTTTTGAGCTCTTTGTATAATCTGGATATTAGCCCTCTATCAGAGTGGTGCCTGATAAAGATCTCCCATTCTGTAGTCTTTCTCTTTACGTTCTTGATGGTTTCCTTTGATGAGCAGAAACTTTTTAGTTTGAATACCATCCCACTTGTTAATTCTTGCTTTAATTTTCTGCACTTTGGAGGACTTGTTGAGAAAGTTAATGCCTTTGCCTATATGTTGGAGTGTTGAGCCTATATTCTCCTCTAATAACTTCAGTCTCTGGCCTAATTTCTAAGTGTTTGATACATTTCAAGTTGATTCCTGTGCACAGTGAGAGGTAAGGATTTAGTTCCATTTTTCTACAAATGGATAGCCAGTTCTCCCAGCACCATTTGTGGAAAAGGCTGTCTTTTCTCCAGCATATTAGTCTGGCCCCTTTGTCAAAGATCAATTGACTGTAAGTGTGTGATTTTGTTTCTGTATCTTCTATTCTGTTCCATTGGTCTGTATGCCTATTGTTGTGCCATTACCATGCTCTTTTTACTACTATTGCTCTATAGTATAATTTGAAGTCAGGGATTGTGATGCCTTCTGCATGGAGATCAGTGTAGAGATTCCTTAGAAAACTGGGAATGTATTCACCTTATGATCTGGTTATACCCCTCCTGGGTATCTTTCCAAAGGAATTGAAATCAGTACTGCAGTAACAGATGCATACCTATGTTCATAGCAGCATAATTTGTAATAGTCAAAATCTGAAGCCAATCTTGGTCTCTTTCAGTAGATGAATGGATTGCAAAATTATGGAAAATGCATACAATGGAATTCTACTCAGGTATAAAAAAGAAGAAAAAAATCATGTCATTCTCAAGAAGATGGAAACCTGGTGAACATTTTGTTAAGTGATATCAGCCAAGCACAAAAAGAGAAGGGACATATGTTTTCTCTACTATGCCCAAACTAGGGAGTATTAGAAACACCAGAGTGAAAACAGGTAATGGAGGGGAAACTTTAGCAAAGCTAGAATGGAAGGGTAGGGGAGAAAGAAGGCTGAGGCTGGTTAATGGAGGAGCAGCTGTTGCTAAAGTGGCATTCTACACTCTTTTTTATTTAACATTAATGAACTCTTAAGCAATAGCTGCTCTGTAAATAGAATTGTTTCTCCTTTCTTTCTCTATATCCCTGTTCTTCCATAATGGTCTTAGGTAAAATAATGACCTTAGGAATTCTTGTGTTAAGAATGGTGACTTTGTATATGCCATATTAAAAATAAAGCTGACACATAGAACAATGGATTAGAATAGAATATTCAGAAACAATTTCACACACTTAAAGCTAATTGATTTTTTACAAAGTGGCCAAAAATATACACTGGACAAATGATAGCCCATCAACAAAACATGTTGGCTAAACTGGTTACCATATACAGAAAAATAAAAATAGATTCCACTTTCTCCTTCTGTACAAGAGTCAATTCCAGATTAATCAAACACCTGGAAATTAAAAGGTGCTTTTCAGCCGGGCATGATGGCGCATGCTTGTAATCCCCGTGCTTGGGAGGCGGAGACAGGAGGATCGCACAGGTTCGAAGCCAGCCACGCTGGCTTAAGAGACCCTGTTTCCAAATAAGAAATATTAAGTAGGTCTGGGAGTGTAGCCTGGAGGTAGAAGGTTTTCCAGGAACCCCAGTACCACCAAAAAAATTTTTAAGTATTTTGTAGTTACTTGAATACTGCATAAAACCAATATTTCAACATATAGGCACAAATAAAAATTTTCTCAACAAATCCCCAAAGATAGAAAAAACTAAAACAAGAATTAATACAGAGAATTGTGTTAAACAAAGAGTTTCTGTGCCATAAAGAAAACTACAAATAACTTCAACAGAGAGCCAACAGAATGGGAGATCTTTGTCATCCACCCCATCTGTCATAGGAATAACATTTAGAATAAACAAAAATCTCAAGAAGCTCACAGCCCAAAAATAAATAACTCAATAAAAATGACAACTGAAGTAAATAGAGACTTCACAGAAAAAGAAACACAAATGGCCAATAAATGTATAAAAAAATGTTCAAACGTGTTTGGCCATCAGAGAGATACAAATCAAAATTACCCTAATATTTCACTTACCCCAAATTAGAAGGACAATAATTAAAACAAAAACAACAACAAATTCTGAAGAGGATGTGAAGAAATAGAAACTCTGATATATTCTTAACAGGATTGGAAATTATTGCAGCCACTTTGGAAAACAATGTGGAAGGTCCTCAAAATAATGGGAATAAATCTTACCATATGACTCAGCTATACCATTTTGGGGTATCTACCCAAAAATACTGAAACCAGACTGCCATAATAACACATGTTTACCTATGTTTATGGTTGCACAATTCATAATTTTCAAGCTATAAAATCAGCTGATATGTCCTTAAATAAAAGAATGAATTAAAAAAATTATGAGATATATACACAATGGAATTATACTCAGCCATAAAGAAAAACAAGATTGATTCTATATTTTCAGGGATGGAACTAAAACTATTATGGTAAGTAAAGTCAGTCACAAAAAGTAAAATGTTAGATGTTCTCCCTCCTATGTGTAAGCTAGAGGAAAACTGAAAACAGGAGAAACTCCAGACATAGGGGAAACCTTGGGTGGAGTGAGGAGGGAACCTAAATGAAGGAGATTAGAATGGGGAAGAAGATCTGAAGAGGTCAACACTTCAGTGAACATGAGGTACATACAGTAAACTTATCAAGGCAAATCACAGAAGGTGGGAAAGAGAGGGAGTGCCTCTATCACCCTGAACTTCTTCAAGACTTCTGATTACAATGGACCAACATAAAATAAAATTGAAAATATCATAAATTTATTTTATAATTATTGTATATTTGAAAGTTCTGTATCATTCTAATTATTATCTTTTATACATTTATACATTTCACTTTAAAAATAACTTCTGTAGCCAAGCATAATGGCATATACCGATAATCTCAGTACTCTAGAGACTGAGATTGGAGGGTCACAAATTTAAGGCCAGCCTGGGCAACACAGGAAGCTCTTGCTTCAAAATAAATAATAATAATAATAAAAATAATAAAAAATAATAATAATAACAACAACAACAACAACAACAACAACAACAACAACTAGGGCTAGGATCATGCATCAGAAATATAACTTCATTTTTCGGTCCTTGGATCTCTTTCTCTGTCTCTGTCTCTCTGTCTCTCTTTCTCTCTCACATACAAACACACACATTCACAAAAAGAAGTGATTCCTGAATCTTTTTAGAATAAGAAATTGTGATTTCTATGGGATTGAACAGGCAGAGCGGTTGTGTTTCACTCCACATACTTTACAAGATCACTCATCCCTGAGTACAGCATTATAACCACAGTTTGCATCTTCCAAGAGAGCTAACAGGAGATGACACCTGATAATTTGTGAAAAGGCCTTGTATAAAATAGCAAAAAGTTATGAACAAAAATTTGCACTCTATATTAACATAGAGTTTTTTTTTAGAAAATTGTATAAAATGTTTGTGCAACTTAAAAATCCATTTTTGTACATGAACATTTAATTTTCTTTGAGTGAGATGAAATCTAGTGGATCTCAAACCAGTGGAAGGAACAGGACAAGAAGGAAAGTGAGAGGCAATGACAGATGTGGAAAATATAATATTTCACAAGAAATTATGGATATTAATAAATCTTTTTGAGTTTTAATGAACAAAATATGTCTTTAGACACATAAAAATGTATTTGAACATTGGTGGAAGAAAGATGGTTCTTCATTTAATGAACCCAGACTAAAATGCTGAACAATGCTTTGGTTAATTTAATTACTGATAAATAATATATTTGTAGATAGATGCTGGTTGAAAGGTGTACAATTCTATATAATACCTATAAAGTTAAAAATATAATCTCTTAAATTTGTGATTGGAAGAAAAATTTGAGGAATAAGTAGAGTTGACAGCGTCCCACTCCCATGCCTCCCTTTCCCCCACTGCAGATTGAGAAGCTTTATTTTCCCAGGCAAAGGAATGGGCGTATTTCTGATATCTGTGACCTGCTATTTATATTTATTTTCTCTTAGATAGAGTAGAGCATTATACCTTTAACAATTTACAGGAATGGATCTGAGGAGAATTATGTTTATAATGGGAAGTATGTTTAAAAAAAAAAACTCATGCCGGGTGTGGTGGTGCACACTTGTAATCTCAGTACTTGGGAGGCTGAGAAAGGAGGATTACACAGGTTCAAAGCCAGCCTCAGATACCTAGTGAGGCTGTCAGCAACTTAGTAGACCCTGTTTCCAAAAAAGTATAAAAAATAGGTCTGGCTGTGTAGCCCGGAGGTAGAAAGCCCCTGGGTTCCATCCACAGTACCACAATAAATAAATAAATAAATAAACAAACAAGCATCACTCATGAACACTTTTATAATTTTGGTATTTCTAAGTTATTTTAATACTTGTTTTGGTATTTCTAAGTTATTTTAATATTTGTTACAGATACGCATTTTTGTTCTTGTTGTTACTCGGGATGAAACCCAGGGGCCTTGTGCCTCCAAGCTACACCCCAGCCCTATTTTTGAGTCTTTTTATATTTGAAACAGGGTTTCACTGAGTTGCAAAGGTCCTTGATAAATAGCTGAGGTTGTCTGTGAACCAGGATCCTCTGCTCTCTGACTCCCAAATTCTGGGATTACAAGTGTGTGCCACTAAGCCTGGCCCTGCAGATATGCTTTTTAGTATTTTCAAATCAACCTAGTTAAAAGGGTAAAGATGGTACATATTTATCCACATTTTTATTTCTAATTTTTCTGGTGTATTCCATATTTCTTATCAGAATTTTCAGTTATTATAGACACTGCACAAAATGTAAGAAAATGCCCCATAGTGCATTGCATTCTTTGCTCTCTAATGCACCATCTCCACAGAAGGCATAAATAAAAATTGATTAGAAAGTGTTTTACTTACCATCTGGAAGTCCAATATCAGCCTTCAGTGAGTATCTTTCAACACTTGCAGACTCAAATATCCTGGCTTTATATGATAATATTCTAAGGGCAAATTCAGTTCATAGTTTTCTTTTTTTTTTTTTCCTTTTAGTCCATTAACCTATTGCAGTTTTTATTTCAATTACCTTGTAATGCATATAAAAATAAATTACAGAGAGAAAATATTACGGAGAGGTTTAACAAGTTAATGGTAAATTAAATGCATTCTCTTCTTCATTATGCAAATTTGCAACGCTGTGGAACATTTAGCACTCTCTCCTGGATAGCACTCAACATTTTATATGCAGATAAGTCAACAGCTCTAGTGAACTTTTGCCTTACACATGAATTAATACAAGAAATAGGTACCAGAGTTGTTTTTTTTTTTCCAATTGCTTTGTCAATCTATAGGTAGGGTAAAAGCCAATTCATTATTTCACATATGGCACCCATTTCTAATCATATCAGTCAGAATACTCTTTCTGAAAAAAATGTGTATTATGCTCAGCAGAAAGCAAAGAGATGATAAATGATTTAAAATTTAAATTTTAAATGCATTTAATTATTTCCTCATTATATTGTAAGATCTTGAAGCAAGGAAACAATAGAGTTTTTCTGTCATAATTAATAGATATTGCATTCTAATCTTACAATAGTTTCCACTTATCTGTTTTAATCCTGGGTTCTTCAAAACATAATACATCAACTTCTATTTATTAAAATTGAAAATTGTCCAAGACTCAGTTGTTTTTTTAAAAATAGCAATCTAAATCATATTCTAAACCTATTGTCCTCAAATTGGCTTACAGGTTTAGAGGAAGAATTCATCTATACTTCTGCTACCGTTTGAAAGAATTTGGTTTAAAACCGTTTTAAAGATAACAATAGGCTGGACGTGGTGGAGCACGCTTGTAATCCCAGCACTTGGGAGGTGGAGACAGGAGTATTGTGCAGGTTCAAAGCCAGTCTCACTGGCTTAAGAGACCCTGTTTCCAAATTAAAAACATAAAAATAGGTCTGGGAGTGTAGCCTGGAGGTAGAAGGGTTTTCAGGAACCCCAGTACCACCAAAAAAATTAATAATAATATATGCATATTTTGTATATTTTTACTTAATTTCTTATGCTCTATATTCAAATATCTTCCAAGAAAATTCAAAGATCTTATAAGTTTAATAATACAAATTAATATATGCAGAAAAAAGAGAAACAAGATGCACATTTTATGATGGATATGTATATTAGGTTAAAAGGGGAGAAAGAGGATGAAAGAAAGAAGGAAGAAGGGGAATAAAAAGAGAAGTAAGATGAAAGGATAGAAAGGGGAGAGAAAATGTTTTCCATGACCGCATTGGTGTTTAGATGCAGGAACACATGGATATAGCTATGTAAATGGAGACATATATAGTTACAGACACAAGTGAATGCAAGCTCAGCCAGTTACTCTGTTACTCTAAGTTCAGAAGTAAAGTTTGTCCAATCACTGCTTCACTCCCATCTACTTCCTTCATCGTCACCTTGTTTAGGTAGTTCACTCTGAATGCTTAGTCAGCACTGCCCCATTCTCAAGAAATATGCATCTCCATACTATGTCTCCTGATTTGGGCAGGTTACTGAGCTAACTGACTAAATACAATTTTTAATTTTTAATGTCACTTTGATTTTGATTACCTAATAAATATGTCATGTTCTCATTGATAAGTGTTTGGTTAGAAGATAGGCATGAAATATGCATATCAAGCCTAAATATATTTTTAAAGTAAATTTCTATCTCTAAAGTACACTAAAGAGAATGTAGTTTTCCAAACTTCAAGCTAAAAAAGTATAACTTAGGAACCAATGTTCATAATTTATCATTAAATTATTGCTGCAATTCTTATAAGTGGGATAATGTTGGTTCTCCATGTAATTCTATAAAAATAATTTTGAAGTGTTTTATTAAGATTAATAATTATAAAATATTTCTGCTCACTTAGGTTTATTACCTAGATTTTATGCACATACTTCCTCACATTTATTAGCCATTTTATATGCAGTTTTTGTATTTTTGAAATGAATAAAATAGCACCATTATTCATATATTTTTTCTTTTTTTTTTTCTTTTTTTTTCTTTTTTTTTTTGGTGGTACTGGGGTTCCTGGAAGCCCTTATACCTCCGGGCTACACGCCCAGACCTATTTTATATTTTTATTTAGAAACAGGGTCTCCTAAGCCAGCGCACGCGGCTGGCTTTGAACCTGCGCGATCCTCCTGTCTCTGCCTCCCAAGCGCGGGGATTACAAGCGTGCGCCACCACGCCCGGCCATATATTTTTTCTAATGTAAACTATAGACTGATCTTAACCTTATAAAACTGAAGGTTATTTGATATAACCTTGTTTGTGAACTACACAGGTACGTAGCAACTGGTAGAAGACATGAGATTTTGGGGTTAGAAACAAAAGTCACTCACAGCAACAGCAATCAATGAGGTATGCTCACATCCTTCCCTGAGACAAGATCTCATTGGGAAGATAAAGTTTGATGTAGATATGTACATGTACAGGGAGGAATACATAGCATTACCGGGAGTAATATGTAGCTTAGCGAATACATCACTTTATAGTAGTGATTAAACAAGACCACTTCTTATTGTGTGTGGTACTGGAGATAAAACCCAGGGGCCTTCTACCTTCAAGCTACATCTCCAGACTTATTTTTATATTTTATTTGGAAACAGGGTCTCACAAGTTGCCAATAGACTCACTAAGCTGCTGAGGCTGGCTTTGAAACTGTAATCCTTCTGTCTCAGCCTCCCAAGTACTGGGGTTACAAGGGTGTGCCACCACACCCAGCAAGTGAGATCACTTCTTGTTAGAGAGGGAAATGTTACTTCATCCATTCAATAACTAATGACAGTGCAAAAAGTGACCTGTGATATTTTCCAGGGAAAAAGTCTTATCTTGTTGCCATACCATGATTATAAATACCCAAATTTAAAATAAAAATTCAAGATGTAAACTATAAAATTTCAAGTATAACATTCTTTTGGCATCAACATTGCCTTTGCTATTTCTCCTGACATGTATGAGAAAGAGGTAAACCAAGAAAGATCACACTTGTTATATTTCAAGAGACTATCCAACTATAAGCAATCCAGGTATTAATTGAAGGTCTCCAACATGTTACTGCAGTTGAGTAATGGGATTTTATATAACTTTGCTATCTAGAAAAAAATTCTGCTAGGCATGGTGGCACAGGTTTGTAATCCCAGTATTCTGGAGGCTGAGAAAGGAAGATCACGGTTCATGGCCAGCCCTAGCTAATTAGTGAGGCCCTCTGCAACTTAGTGAGACCCTGCTTCAAAAATAAAGTATAAAAAATAGGGCAGGGGGTGTAGCTCAGAGGTCGAATGCCTCTGGGTTCCATCCCCAGACCTGCCAAAAAAAAAAAAAATCAGATGACCAGGAGATGGATCTCATTCCATCATACATGAGCAAATTAGGTGACTTAATTGAGAAGGATGGGAGGAGAAAAAGGGAAATTCCCTAGTGCACATGATGTACATTCACAAACATATCAAAGTCAATCACTAGGCCAAACATGAGAAGGAGGGAAGGGAGAGAAAGAGATGAGAACAGGGGCATGGCTAAATGAGTGATGTGTGCATGTATGCCTCTATCAACTTGTACTCCATTAAGATGTATGACTGCAGTGCACCAATAAATAAATTTAAAAATACAGTTGAATATTAATAGTATTAAAACAATTAGTTCAGTGTGGTGGCACATGCTTGTAATCCCAGTATTTGTGAGGCTGAGACAGGAGGATTGGGCCGGTTTGAAGCCATCCTCAGCTATTTAGTGAGGCTATCAGAAACTTAGTGAAATACTGTTTCCAAATAAAATATAAAATAGGTCTGGGAGTGTAGCCTGGAGGTACAAAGCCCCTGGGTTCCATCCTCAGTGTATACACACACACACACACACACACACACACACACACACACTCACACTCACACACACACACACGTGGAGATATATATGAAACCACATACCTAGTATCCTGTTGGAATATGATGCAATATATTAATAACTGCCGTGGGAAATGGAATGGTTCCTTTAGTCTTCTGTACTTAAGATGAGCAGAAGATGAGATCTACTGAAAGAGTAAAAGTATGTAGCAAGGGACTGAGGATCAACTTCAGAACCAACACAGTAATACTAAGTCCTGAATCAGTCTCAAGCAGTGGTTGGTAAGAGCACAAAACAGGAGCATTGTCTTGGGAACTTACATTTGACCTGAGAGATGAGTACTCCTGTTTCCAGTGTCACAGAGAAAGAAAATCTTTAGTTATATAAGAGTTTTTTCCTCAGGTCTAGAATGGTCTAGATACTTAAATGAGGCTAAATATATTACTCTTGATGAACATTTTTTGTGCTTTGATTAATGCCACTAAAAGAAGATGTAAGCCAAATATAGTAGTAGTGCATACCTGTATTTCCCATATTTGTGAGGCTGAGACAGGAGGATCTCAGTTCTGAGGCAAGTCTCATTAGCGAGACCCCGTATTAAAGTTAAAAATAAAATAAGATTTGGAGATGTACCTCAGAAGTGTAATATTCCTGGGCTTAATCCCCAATACCAACCAACTAAACAACATTAACAGCAACAACAACAAAACACACACACATTCACTCACACAAACAAAGATGCAGAGATAAATTCATACAGATTTCATGAAATTAAGGGATTATAAAAATTTATATTTCCATATTATGGACTGATTATTCCAAATTCATATATTTAAATCCTAATTCAGCCGGGCATGGTTATAATCCCCTTGCTTGGGAGAAGGAGACAGGAGGATCGCACAGGTTCGAAGCCAGCCACGCTGGTTTAAGAGACCCTGTTTCCAAATAAAAATATAAAAATAGTCTGGGAGTATAACCAGGAGGTAGAAGGGTTTTCAGGAACCCCAGTACCACAAAAAAAAAAAAAAAGAAAAGAAAAGAAATCCTAATCCAAGTTTGATGTAGTATGAGTTGGAGGCTTTGATGAGCGATTAGACAATGAGGGTGCCTACTGCACTTGTAAAAGAGATCTAAAGCTCTCTAGACCCTTTCTACCATGAGGGGACACAGTGAGAAGCTAGCATTTCACAACCAGGAAAGCGCTCTCGCTGGAACCCTACCATGCTGGCCCCCTGATAGTGGACATCCCACATCTGGAGCTCCAATAAACTTGATTTCTGTTGTTTATAAGCCACTCAGTCTTAGGTACATTTTAGGGTCTGTTCAAAGGACTAGCTACACATAATCTAGCCCCATAATCCCTTATCTGAGATCCATATAGTTATATGGATTTCAGAAGTTTTTCTTATGTTTTAGAAAAGTTATACAGTCCATCTGTTGTATATGACAAAATTCACCAGCAAAGTCAGGAAAAAAACCTCATAATCAAATACTTAAGAATTACTGAGGTGAAAACCATCAATAGTTATGGGGAATATAGTAAGCAAGATTATGTATATAACTGTGTCATTTCAAGTTAGATTTTCTACCAATTTTGTTAGGTTAGCTCAAGTTTTATCAAATAAACTCGGTAGAAAAGTTTCCAAGCTTTTTGTATTTCAGAACAGTTTCTAAGAAATTATTGATATAATACATTTGTCATTAATAATAAAAAATCAAGATACACTGCTGTGATTACATTTTAAATGATTCCCTAACAGCTTGTTGAAGGTATAAAGATCTGGCTCATTTGATATCATACTTATGAACAACAAAATAAATAACAGATGTATTACAAATGAGTTCTTCATTTTATAAATATTTATTTGTATCTACTTCCTCATGACTTTCAGGTCTTACCAAAATATGTAAATTGTTCTCTTAAAAAAAGGGCAGCACTATTTCTGAAGTATAAAAAACTCATAATAATGATATTTATTAGAGATTATTTCAGAATTCCTTTTTGTACATCAAAATATGTTATACTTGAAGTACTTCTATAACAAACATTTTACTCTTAATATGTTAATATTTTATAATAGCACAGTGTGGATAGAAACTTTTATTTCAGTATACATTGAATTGAACTCAGTTGCAAATGACAGAAATCCTAACTGAAACTAGTGACAATAAATGGTGAATTTTATTACCTCCTGTAGCTGATCAAACCAGAAGTCTCAGATATGCTTTCAGAGATGTCTGAATCTATAGCAGATTCTAAAACTCATTTAGATCCTAAATAACATATTCAAAATCTATTTCTCTGCCATCCCCTACTTCAGCTCATATCTACCCCTCAACTTCAGAATCTTCTTTGATTAAAAGATAAATCCCCACTGATTTGCACCCAGGAAAGTAAGGTGGGATAACTTTTCAAATGGCTCCCACATATGACACATGAACCATGTTTAGCCCTAAACCAAAGAGGCTTTGGGCCAAATCTCCATCCACATGGGCCGTGCATTTGAAATAGGGGCCTTGTGGGTTGAGAGTGGAAAGGTAGAGATCTGATCCTTAAATCAAATTTTTGATTTGTTACTGTATCATAAATATATTATTTGGGTAATAGTCATCTCACCTGATTAAAAATTTTAATCTCAAAGCATGAAGAAAAAGTTAAAGCATTCATATCTAAGCAGAACCAACATAACTACAAGTAAATAAAGTCAATTAATTTAAATAAAATTATTAAATTTATTATCCTTTTATCTGAATAAATCAAAGGGTAAGATGATTTATCTCATCTTTAAAGTATTTTCAAAATAGGCTTTATAATATTGTAATTTTACTTAAATAAGTAAAATTATATAATCACATTTGATTATTTTACACATGATTAATTTTGAATATGCTATTAGCTGACAGTGGATACTTCCTTTTAAAAAATCTGTATATTAATATATACCAATATCAGGGTTCTATCTTTAAATATGAGGAGTGAAAATCAGAAGAAAGAGAACAGTTTTTCATGGCTGTATATCTGGACATCTACAGTTCATTCTGGAATTGGGTTTAAGCACGAAGATACACCTGCATTTTTCCATTACGGTCCAAGAGTCACTTGTGTGTGTTGGAAATTGGCAGAGGCAGATGCTTAGGCATGTCTACAATTAAGTGCAGCAAGCCCTTTAACTGCCTGCCTTCTTGGATACTGAGTGCAGTGATGCAAGTTTAAGCCAATTTTCAAAATAGATATTCATGTGTATTTGCATGTTGATTTCCATACAGAAAACTAATCAGCCTGGAGTCATTTCTTTATTTACCTCTTTTCTCCACATTTATATTCCTGAATTAAAGAAGAGGTTAAAGGAAACCTTTGCTTGTACATAGACATAAAAAAATTTTGTGTTTCACTTCAAATGTTGACTTATTTATATAATGCAGATAGCAATTTAACCTTTTACCAATAGCACAAACCCAACTTGCCCCGAGGTATGAAACTTTAAAACATAGGATCATTGTAGGAGCACTGGCTACTGGATGAGCCTGAAAGTCCTGCATTTACTTTGCTGCTTAATTTTGGAACTCTTTTATGAGAAGACTAGCAGTTTTAAAAAATGTAAGAAACTGAGCATCATTAATTTCACTTTATGAAATACACATCATTTGTTACCAACATATTAAAATGGTGAAGGGGAGATGGAGGTGCACGTCTTACTGAAAATAAACATAATCTGAAGTGGATTTCTGACATATATATGGCAGTACATGAGAATTCGGTGTTTTTAGATAAAGGACAAGCAAGTTTGTGTGGTTCTCTCTCTCTCTCTCTCTCTCTCTCTCTCTCTCTCTCTCTCTCTCTCTCTCTCTCTCCTCTCTTGCATTTTCTTTTCTTTTTTAAATGAAGTTGTAATACAAGCATATGATAATAGCTCAATTAATGTTTATTGAGATAAAAATATCAAAATAAGGAAATAAGTATTTATTTCACCTAGTTGAAGAGAAAAATGTGCATGTCCTACCTCATTTAATCTTCAAACTATTTGAATAATCAGTCTGTTCCTATTTTCTAAGATGAGGAAGACCAAGTTCAGAGGTATTTTGTAACTTGCCAGCATCCCAAAATTTTATGCAAATGATGGACATTCTTTTTTTTTTTTTTTTTCTTTTTTGATGGTCCTGGGGTTCCTGGAAGCCCTTCTATTTTATATTTTATTTGGAAACAGGGTCTCTTAAGCCAGCACGGCTGGCTTTAAACCTGCGCGATCCTCCTGTCTCTGCTCCCAAACGCCAGAATTACAAGCCTGCGCCACCACCCCCAGCCAAATGATGGACATTCTAATTCTCCATAAAATATAACAGGTATCCTGTAGTGTTAAAAATATTTGGGGAAAAACAGATAGCCAAGCTTCTATTTAAAAGGATATTTAAATTTCACCTATTTTATTTTCACATCATTCTTCAAGAAATAGTATAAGCTTTCTACCAAACCATCACTTTTTTTAAATCTGAATTTCACAACCCTTTATGATACAGCTGTATGATATTCTCAATTGCTGTTTTAGACTATTTTTTTACTTCGTACTTACAATATACTTCAGATATAGAATTTGGAAAATAATATTTTTTACAAAAAAGTAAGAAAAATCTGTTTCTTATGTTGTTTTACAGTTTCACTGTTTACTAGTTAGCAGATACAATTAGTTTTGGCAATTAGACACCCATGTGGAAAATACAAAAGGAACAAAATAAGCTTAATAAAAAGAGTGATACTTTTTCTCCTCTTTCATGTTTTCTGGGATTAAAAAAATAATACATATATGTACCCTGATTCATGGTACATTAGGATTCCTCATTATAATCTCATTATATTTAAATATCGGCTTCTAGAAAAAAGTTAGTGAAAAAATCTACTGTGGACATTTACAAGAAGATTTTCCTTATTAGCAAGAATAATTTAAAGTCAATATATTTTTATGTTACAACTTAAAGAACTATAATATGTATGTAAATATGTCATGAATATGTAATTTTAATCTAAAATTTTTGAAATCAGAGTGTCTCCAGTCTGATAGGGTGAGTGGAATAATTTCAAAGTAGTATTTTGAGAAAGGAGAATATTTAGAATGCAGCACAGTCTGAAGGTAAATAATCATCCCCTGAAGCAAAAATTGCTGCAAGAGAAAGAAAAGGCAGTCAGCCTGCTCCTCCTTAGCTGCCAGCTCCATTATATGGTGTGGCAATGACAGAGTTCAATATAGCACATTTTGTGTCTGGCAGTGTCTCTGCTTTAGGGAGTTTTCTGAACAAAACTCCAATGTGGGAAGGCTCCTGTACTATTATTTATAAATGAAATATTATGTTTCCTTACCACCAACTATCACTGCAATGAATGAGGCCTGGGCACTCCAGTATCTGATAAGACTACAAATACATCTCAAATGGATGTCTTTATATGTTCAATTCTATTAAATAAGCCACAGAACATCCTAATTCATATAAAATGTAAGTCTGAAGAAACAGGCTCTTTGATTTATATTTTTAGACTTATATTTCAATCTTCTACCTTAAATCAAATATTGAGTTTCTTTCTTAAGCTTATCCTGAATTGAGCAGTCGGTACATTATCACAGAGCTCTGTTCATTGTCTCAAATGATGATGCAAAGTGATTGTGACAAAAGCTTCTCACATAATTGACTATTTTTTACCATTATCAAAGACATAGTTAATTAATGTGGTTTCTAATTTATTCTCATCTGGAAACCATGTAGCTATTCTATTTTCTTTAATTCTTCAGCATTGTTTCTTAACTGACAGCTTTTTACAAGAAGCCTAAATTTATACTTTCTTCCATAAGAAATGGTGGTTGGAGGTTCTGTGTAATAGTCTCAAGAATTGGGACTTTGTTTTATTGGTATAAAATACAGTTGAATAAGGGTAAACAAACTCATTGTTCTTTTTACCAAATTATGTTAACAAGTAGAATTGATATTTATAATAAATGATAAATATAAAATAAATATAAATTTTTTTAAATGAATTAAAGTTACAAATTACCAATGATCCTTGTTCCCACTAATAAAACAATGTTTGGAACAATCTTACTGAGTCTGTGTTTTGGGATAATTTTTTCTCTAAAACAATCACCTTAAATCTTTTGCAGCACCCTGAACAATTTATCAGTTTTCTTGTTATTAGCTATCAACTCTCAGCCTCAAACTGACCCTTCTTTGTTCTGCTTTATTATGGTTCAGAAATTCTGCAAAACACGCAACAATACACGCAATTTCATTTTTTTCCCAACTGGACCTCCATTTGGGGAGACATAGTTTCCATTTCTTCTTTTTCTAACAGCATGGACACAATAATACTTCCTCATAGGAACAAGAGGAGATGGCTCTAATACTTGTAGTTTTGCTGGTATTATTTTCTATATTCCAAAACCAGTCTTATTTCAACCCATGAGAAACAAGATGTCAGGTCTAAAGGGTATGAATCAGACTTCATGACTCCCTGTGGGGTCGCCCAGGAATTCATGCTAGTTAGCACACCATCTTACTTCACCATCTGAGGCCTCAAGCTCAAATATACAGTGAAACCCCTCTCCTAAGTCCCTGAAGCACACTCAAGGTGAGCAGTGTGGTTTTTCATTGGTGGTTGTGAATTCTTTCAGGCTGATGAATTATAACATTCTTGGGTTCTTTTGTTTGCCTAGTCTGTGGGGTAATATCTGCCTCCTTCCTTTTAGTCCATCTCTAGTATCCTAATGCTTCCTGTTTAAAATTTCAGTTTCCCAAGTTCTGATTAACAATTTCTAAATACTAGTAAGATTTTTTTTTATCTCATGATGGTAGATACTAATACACTATCAATAGTGGTCCTAGGAAGTAAACCCATCAATAGAAAGTTTGCAATTAATGTGACTATACTTTTGAACTTGAAACAATGATGAGTTTCTTGTCATAAGAACATGTGATGCTAGTAATCCTTTGGATGTGACACCATTGAGATTAATCAAACTGTCTTTTTTGGCTAACTGTGATGTCTTTGGATGAACACATCATTGTTTTCCTTGTCCTTTACAATAGTAAAGAAAAAAAGATAGGGGGAGGGGCTGATGGCTTTATTTTATTGTATCAGATAAAAAATGATAATCTCAGATCTTTAAATTCTGAGCTATTTATTCTCAGAGAACCAGAGCACTTCAACTGAAGCTTTTTTTTATTTCTTGAAGCAGCACAGCCAATTTCTCAGAAAAACAGATGAATAATTTAATTGTATTGGTTGCAACTTTACAATGTAAATTGAATTGACTTGCCGAATTTCCCTTGTGAAGAAAGGAGTTACAAAGGAGTTAACCCTGCATCATTCAAGGATCAATCAAAAACCACAGTACAAGGGAAATCAAGGAACTGGATTATGTGATAATGAAGATTCAATAAGCAAGTTTAAAATCCATGGGGCAGGCTAACAGAAAGGGTACACTAGAACTCTTGGTTAAAAGCAATATCCACAGAGGAATTTTCTTATCCAGAAACTTCAGTTCTTTTATGATCTTTCCTCTGACTCAATCAAGCATACCTAGTCTATTTAGGATAATCTCTTCTACAGAATGTCAAATGATTTTGAACTTTAATTCATAGCTACAAAATACCTTCTCACAATGCAGAGATAAATACTTGATTGTAAAACCATGCATGGCTATATATCAGTATTTGGGAAGCTGAGACATGAGGATCACGGGTTTTAGGACAGCCTTAGCAATGTAGTGTGACTCTCAGCAACATAGGGAGACCCTGTTTTAAGAAAAAAAAAATTTAAAGTGAAATAAAAAAGGCAGAAGGTATATCTCAGAGATAGAAGCTCATGAATTCAATCCTCAGAATCACAAAAAATAACCTTGAGATTACAGTCTAGAAAACTAGACATGTAAAACTGATCATATCATAGGTATTGAAATTGAGAATGTGGATGTATAAGTGTGCCCAAAAGAAAATGATAATTTTAGGAGTGGAGTTACCCACAGTCTCATTTTTTTAGTAAAGGTTCACTCTTCCTTGTCTGAGTATACTTGCTTCTTCTTGCATAAGGAAACTGCAGTAAACAAACCTGGGGCCATTGCCTTGTAAGAGCATGGATACTATTCTCAAGATCCATTCTAATCACACCTTATTAGCTACATAGCACTAACTAGGGTCAGATGATGTCATATTTCAGGGAAGTCTAATCAGAAAGAAAATAGTTTCTATTCCAAAAAGAATAATGAAGATTTTTGTTAACTTATGTTAGAAATTAATTTATGATGGGAACCTGAGGGATATATGTAAGAAGGCATTCCTAAATAATTGTATTAAGAAAGACTGAATGTATTACTCACTAAACTGAGATAAATATATTGCTATGAGCATACATCAAAAATATAAGTATTGCTCATGTTTAATTGAGTTATTTGTTTTTAGTGCTAAATTTCTTAAGTTATTTGCATATTCTAGATATTATTACTCTTCCAGATAAAAAACTTGCAAAGATCTCCCATTCTGTAACCTCTCTCTCTTTAGACTCTTGATAGTTTTCTTTGCTTTACAGAAGCTTTTCAATTTAATGCTTTCTTATTTATTGGTTTTCATTTTAATTTTATGAGCTTTGGAGGTCTTACAGAGGAATTATTTTTAACCAGTGTCCATATATAAGAGAGTTGGTCTTATGTCATCTTCTAATAATTGCAAAGTTCTGTTGTAATTCTCATCTTTGATTCATCTTGAGGTGATTTTTGTACAGGGTAAAAGGTTGGATTTTAATTCAATTATTCTACAAATAGATGAATAAATAGAAACTTCACAAATAAGAACTACACAGGGCCAATAAATATATTTAAAATGTCCAACGTTATTAACAACCAGGAAGATGCAAATTAAAACTATGCTGAGAATCTATTTAACCCAAATTAGAATGGCAAATATCAAGAATACTAACAATAATAAATTATGTCATCAATATGGAGAAATAAGAATCCTATTCACTGTTGGTGGGATTGCAAATTAGTTCAATTTCTGAGGAATCATATAGAGATTCCTCAGGAAACTGGAAATGGAGCCTCCATATGATCCAGCCTTAGTACCTTCCCAAAGAAATTTAAGTCAATATATTATAGTAGTAAATGCATATCTATGTTCATAGCAGCACAGTTCACAATAGATAAATTTTGGAAACAGCTTAGGTGCCCATCAACAAATGAATGGATTACAAAACTGTGGTTTATAGACACTCTAAAATTTTACCTAAACATAAAGAAGAACAAAATTATCTCTTTTTTTCAGAAAAATGGATGGAGCTAGAGAATATTATGCTAAGTGAGATTTGCCAGTTATAGAAAGTGAATGGTTTTGTTATATGTGGAGGGTAGAGAAAAATTGGGATTCAAGAGGAACTCCATATAAAGGAGAAGAAACTTCAGTGGAGAAATGTATGGGGTCTAGGGGGAACTTTGGTGAAGGGAGGCTTAATGAAGGAAACACTTCAAATGATGCTAGTTACATATATAAAACTATTAGTGCCAATAACATGTATGGCTAATGGAAGCTTTGGGAAGGATCTGGAGGGAAGATCACCAAGTGCTGTGTGCATATACATTCCTATAACTCTTAACTAAATTATGTTGTATGGTTATAATTATTATAAACATATTTAAAGTAAAATCAAAACAAAATTCTAAGTAGGATGTATACCCCATTTAAGTCTGAAGTGCATGGATAAGTTCATTTGGTTGTTTGGCTGAAACTTGGACTGAGTGACACCTATATTCAGTGGGTTTTATGTATTCAAATGTTCTTTCCATATGGTAGAAACAGAAATAGAAAGTAAAACAGAAAGTAAAGAGTAAATGTGTCACACTTAGTATATATACCATCGATCCTACTACCTTAACACCTGCCTACATTGAAATACATTGAGATGACATTTTTTACTACTGTGTTAAGTAATAAATTGGTGAAGAAATAGAAATGTCCTTAAAAAGCTTTGTGGTGATTTACTTTTTAAGGTTAGGTGTTGTGACCATTAAACTGGGCTATTTGATATCAGAAATAGATGCTGGAGGAATGTACCATTCCAATCTCATTTCAAAAGACAGCTCATATGAGTACTATAAGTATTAAGGTTCTACAACTTTGAAATACACAGCAGGTTTCACACCAATACCATAATCTTTATTTATTTATCTTTTGTTTTTAAACCTAGGTTTTTTTTAACTTTTTATTGGTGCATTGTAATCATACATCTTAATGGGGTAAAAGATGGTGGAGGCAGACATGTATAATCTTTATAAGCTGCTCATAGCCAGTGACTAAGCAAAGCATGACATTAGAAACTAGCCATTCTTATCCAGACATAGTAGTATATGCTTATAATCCCACTACTTGGTAGGCTGAGACAGAGGGACTTCAGGTTCTTGGTTAGTCTTAGCTACTTAGTGAGGCCATTCTCACCTTAGTGAGACCCTGTTTCAAAATTAGGAATAAAAAACAGGGCTGGAGGTGTGACTTATATGTAGAATGCCCCTGGGTTAAATTCCCATTACTGTTAAAAAAAAAAAAAACCCAGAAACTAGCCATTCTTAAACTATATCACATATCTGTAATCAATAATTTTCTCTAGGTTTGCATATAATTTTGGCAAATGGCAAATATTCTCTCAGAGCTGCATTATAACCTAGGACTATTTGTATATAATCCTTATTTTTTTCTTATTATTATACATAGTTGTTATATCTGCATATAGTCTGAAAGTTATCTCTGCCTACTTTGTCTGCCTCTGACCTTTATATTTCATAGGTATTTGCCACAGTGACTCTTTTAAACTTATAGTTCCATGTTGGCTTTTACTCTCTGAAGTAATTTGATGCCCAAGGGAAAGAAAGATCCCAGAGTGACAAATAACAATGGTAGAGCTTACCCACGGAGAAATGATGGAAAGAGCTATTGTAAGAAGCTGAAGGAACACAGCAATGATGACACAGTTCTTGCATGGTAGCTAATTGACTATGATGTCACTTAGAATTCAATAAAAAAATGAATAACCTGGTATTAATAGTGAGAAATTTCTAGTTTTGGGTGAATAATATCTGTGTCTTGACTAATGACATCTCCTATAATGGCCCATTGCCACTCACCAACCATGTTTTTCAGAAAGGTAGTTTTACAACCCTGAGTCCATAGTGGAAGTAAAGGTCAAGTCAAGTGAATTTAGAGAACAATTATGAAACACATTTTTAAGTAAATATTGTAAATTTTCTTCCAAGCCTCTATCAAAATGTCCTATGTCCTAGGACCATTTATTATTGTGACTACATACTAAGACAAGAGGAGATCTGACACTTCAAGGATTTTTAGAAATTTTCTCTAAGCCAATAAACATTTTTGTTGATGCCAAGGAAATTGAAATATACAAGTCAAAGTAAAAAAATTATGTTACTCCGAAGATTTTTGTGAAAATCTACATGCCAAAAGCTTTGAAAATCTAAAAGAAATAAAGAAATTTTTGAGAAGAGACACTTTACTATGACTGAATCATGAACAAATAGAAAACCTGAGTAGAATGATAAGAAACAAGATTGAATCAGTGATAAAATGTTTTTCATCAAAGAAAAGCCCATGACCAGATGATTTCACTGCTGAGATCTATGAAACATTTAAAGAAGAACTAAAACCAATTCTCTTAAGTTTTTTTATATACATAGAAGAGGAAGGAATTCTTTCAAACATACACATGAGGCCACTGATACCCAAATCATAAGAATAACAACAATAAAAAACAACAAACAAGAACAATAGGCCAGTAGCTATTTGTATTCCATCTTAAGGTTAGCATTTTCTTTTAAAATGTATGATAGTAAATATTTTAGGCTTTGTGGTCCAAGACAACACTCAGCATACAACACTCAACATAATTGTAGGTACACCCCAAACCATTTAAAAAGAGAGAAAGTAAACTGAGTATAGTGGTACATGCTTGCAATCCCAGAATTTAGAAGATTGATATAGAAGGATCAAAAGTTCCAAGCAAGCCTCAGGAACTTAGTAAGACATTGTTTTAAAATAAAAAAAAAAAATTAGACCTGAACATGTAGCTCAGAGATAGAATGTCTCATGTTTCCATTTCTTATACCAATATATAATAAATAATAAATTTAGAAAGCATTCTTAGTTCAATGATTGTACAAAAAGAGGAGGCTTGTTAAAAACAAGAGGCTACTTCGGAAAGATAACTGTGATATAAATATTCATTGGTTACAAGAGCATAATTAAATTGGCAAATTATATACCATTTGAAATGTATCATTTTTTATTACTCAATATGTACTTCTTTGTTTGTAGGTATCTGATATTGTTTATTTTGAAATATCCATAACCCAGTGTTGTGTACAGTATAGAGGAAGTTCTCAAAATATATTCAGTAAGTCATTCACCCAATCAGTTAAAAACAGAATTTTTAGTTCTCTTAACTGTGCATTATTATTAGTTTTTCATATTTCAAAAGTACCACTACCCAACAAATCTGCACAATTCTCTAGTAAAAGCAAAAATGTTATGGATCTCTAAATCTCAAACATTTGAATTTTACTTTTTTATTTTTTTAATTTTATTTTTATGTGAAACATGTTGAAAATGGCATACATTTAGACTGTGTTTGGTGCCCTCTCTCCCAACCCCAGTCCCCTTCCTCCCTCCCAACAATGAGTGTCCAGGGTAACCATACTATATTCATACTTTTACACATATTTAGATGTAGCTCCTCCATTAATCAACCTCAGGCTTCTTCCTCTCCTATCCTTTCATTCTAGCTTTTCTGACATTACCTCTCCATTATCTAGAGTCCCTCTGGTATCCCTGGGCATATTAGAGAAAACATATGTCCTTTCTCTTTCTGTGCTTGGCTGATTTCACATAACATAATGTTCTGCAGATCTTTCCATCTTCTTGTGAATGGCAAGATTTTGTTCTTTTTATAGTTGAATAGAATTGCATTTGGTGTATTTTCCATAACTTTGCAATCCATTCATCTGTTGATGAAAATCTAGGTTAGTTCCCTATTTTGGCTATTGTGAATTGTGCTGCTATAAACACGGGTATGCATATGTTACTGTGGTTTTCTGATTTCAGTCCTTTTGGACAAATACCCAGGAGTGGTATAGCTGGATCATATGGTAGATCTATTCCCAGTTTTCTAAGGAATTGCCACACTGATCTCCATAGTGGCTGAATTAGTTTGCACTCCCACCAACAGTGTAAAAGAGTTCCTCTTTCCCCACATCCTCACCAGCATTTTTTGTTTTTTAATTTCTTTATGCTTGCCACTCTGATTGGGGTTAGATGGAATATCAGTGTAGTTTTGATTTGCATCTCCCTGATGGCTAATGTTGTTGAACATCTTTTCATGTATCTATTGGCCATTTAAATCTCTTCTTTTGTGAAGTGTCTATTCAGTTCAGTTGCCCATTTCTTGATTGGCTTGTTTGTTTTGCTAGTGTAGAGTCTTTTGACCTCTTTGTATATTCTGGATATTAGACCCCTGTCAGAGTGGTGGCTGGTAAAGATCTTCTCCCATTCCATAGGGTTCCTCTTTAGGTTCTTGATGGTTTACTTTGATGAGAAGAAACTTTTTAGTTTGATACCATCCCACTTGTTAATTCTTGCTTTAATTTCCTGTGTTTTGGAGGTCTTATTGAGAAAGTTACTGCCTGTGCCTATATGATGGAGTGTTGAGTCTATGCACCCCTGTAATAGTATTACAGTCTCAGGTCTAATTTCTAAGTCTTTGATCCATCTCAAGTTGATTTCTGTGCATGTTGAGAGGTAAGAATTTAGTTTCATCTTTCTACAAATGGATAGCCAGTTCTTCCAGGACCATTTGTTGGAAAGGTCGTCTTTTCTCCAGTGTATGAGTTTGACCCCTTTGTCAAAGACTAATTGACTATAGGTGTGTGGGTATGGTTCTGTATCTTCTATGCTGTTTTGCTGGTCAGTATGCCTGTTCTTGTGCTAATACCATGCTGTTTTTATTACTATTGATTTATAGTATAATTTGAAGTTCAGGATTGTGATGCCTCCTGCATAGTTCTTATTGCTGATAATTTCTTTGGCTATTCTGGTTCTTTTCTTTCTCCATATAAAATTCATGATGGACTTTTCTAGATTTATGAAGAATGCCAATGGTATTTTGTAGGAATTGCATTGAATCTATATATCAGTTTTAGCAGAATGGCCGTTTTGAGTATATTTATTCTACCTATCCATAAGCATGATAAATCTTTCCATCTTCTAAGGTCTTCTTCAATTTCTTTCTTTAATGTTTTATAGTTTTCTTTGTAGAGGATTTTACATCTTTGGTTAGGTTTATTCCTAGGTATTTTATTGGTTTTGAGGCTATAGTGAATGGAATTTTTTATTTCTTTCATTGTGGATTCATTGTTGGCATAAAGAAAAACAACTGATTTCTTTAGGTTGATTTTGTATCCTGCAACTTTGCTGAATTGGTTAATCAGGTCCAGTAGTCTTATGTTTGAGTAGGATGGGTCTTCTAGATAAAGTATCATGTCATCTGCAAATAATGATAGCTTTAATTCTTCTCTTTCTATTTTAATTCCTTTGATTTTCTTCTCTTGTCTTATTGTTGTGGCAAGAAAATTGAGGACAGTATTGAATAGGAGTCAAGAGAGTGGGCATCCTTTTCTTTCCTGATTTTCAAAATAATTCTTGCAGTTTTTCCCCATTTGATATGATGTTGGCTTTGGTTTTATTTTATGTTGCCTTAATAATGTTGAAATACATTTCTTCTAATCCAATTTTCTGCAGTGTTTTTAACATAAATGGGTGATGGGTTTTGTCAAATGCTTTTTCAGCATCTATTGATAAGATCATGTGGTTTTTATTCTCAGTTCTATTTATGTGGTGAATAACATGTATTGACTTGAATATGTTGAACCAGCCTTGATTTTCTGGTATCAAACCAACTTGGTCATAGTGTACAATTCTCTTGATATGGTTTTGAATGCGTATAGCTAGTATTTTGTTTAGAATTTTTGCATCTATGTTCATCAAGGATACTGGTCTATAATTTTCCTTTCTTGAGGTATCTTTATTTGCTTTGAGGATTAATGTGATACTGGCCTCATAGTAGGAATTTGGGAGAATTCCATCTCCTTCAGTTTCCCGGAACAATTTGTGAAGTATTGGTATTACTTCTACACTGAAGGTTTTGTAGAATTCAGCTTGAAACCCATCAGAGCCTGGGCTTTTCTTTGATGGCATAATTTTTATTGCTCTTTCTATTTCTTTGCTTGCTATTGGTTGTTTTATGTTTTCTATGTCATCTTGGTTCAGTTTAGGTAGGTTATATGTGCTTACAAATCTATCAATTTCTTCCATGTTTTCCAGTCTATTGGAATATAAATTTTCAAAATAGTTTCTGATAATCCTTTGGATTTCCCCACTGTTTGTGGTTCTGTCTCCTTTTTCATTTCTGATTTTAATAATTTGAGTTGTTTCTCTCTTTCTTTTGGTTAGGTTGGCCAGGGGTTTGCCAATCCCATTAATCTTTCAAAGAACCAGCCTTTTGTTTTGTTGATTCTTTGAATTTTTTTTCACTATTTTATTTATTTCTGCTCTGATTTAAGTAATTTTTTTGCCTTCTACTGGCTTTGAGAATAGACTGTTGCAGTCTTTTTTGGTCCATAAGGTATGTCATTATGTTATTTACTTGGCAACTCTCTGTTCTTCTTATGTGGGCACTCAATGCTATGAATTTTACTCATAATACTTTCATTAAAGTGTCCCATAGATTTGGGTAAATTGTTTCTCTATTTTCATTTATTTCCATAAAATTCTTTATTTCTCCCCTAATTGTTGATGTGCTTATATTGAAACACTTTTGTTTATCCATCATTTTTTTAATAATAATTTTGCTGAATATAGCAATTTTGTTTGGAAGTTGTTTTTTTTCAGAGTCTGGAGCACATCATACCAGTCTTTCTTGGTATTCATTACTTGGGTTGTATAGTCTGGGGTGATTTTTTATTGTTTTGTCCTTAAATATCACCTGTCATTTTGATTTCACTAATTTTAAGATTCTTTCCTTGACCTCTATATTTGTCATTTTGATTATTACATGGTGTGTGGACGTCCTTCTTTGATCTAGTCTTTATCATGTTCTGTATATCTCCTTATCATGTAAATCCAAGTGTCTTTCCATGTTTGGAAAATTCTCTGAAATTATTTCTCTAAAGAGATTACAAATGCCCTTGGTCTGTACCTCTATCATTTCTTCAATGCCTTTTATCTGTAAGTTAGAATGCTTCATATTGTCCCATAATTGTTGGGTGTTTAGGTTTTGTTGCTGTAATGACTTATGTATACTGTTGACTGCTTTCAGTTTTGAATGAGCTGTCTTCTAACAATGATATTCTATTTCCTGTTTCTTCTAATCTTTGAGAATTTCTTTCAATTCCTGTCTTTATTTCATTTATTGACTCTTTCATTTCATTCAAGACCTATTTCTGATTTTTTCTTACTGTTTCCATTTCTTCTTTCATTTATTGTACACTTGTTTTGACATCTCTTACATTGTAGCTCAGGATTCAGATTTCTTCTTTTTGATATTCTTTTAGGTTAGTATTCATGATTTTCATTGTTTCTTCCCTATTCCTAGTTCTCGTATTTTCAAGGTTCTCAGGCTTGTTTTTTCTGGTGTCTTTGCATCTTTTTCAGGTATTTTGTCTAATACAAACTTAGTAGTAGGAATTTAGAGGTGTCAGCAGGTAAACAGTACTTTTTCCAATGGTGAAGGTTGAGTAATGTGGAAGAAGCTGGGGTGATGGGTACAGGAATCAGGTAAGATACAGAATATGATTAGGTTGAGTAAGAATTTAAGTATAATATGGTAGTATCTGGTTGCAAATGAGAGAAATTTAGGTAGTAGGACTTTTGTAGTTAGTAGAATATTTAAGTATGGAGATATGAAATGCCTTGAATATTAAACAAAAAGATACCATAAGGGAAAAAGAAAATTTTGAGAGAAGATAGTAGATAGGCTAGAGTGAAGAATTTTGTAAAAGAAATTGGGGAAAGGAGCAAACAAACACAAATAAAGTGACAAAACAAGATACAAAAACCTATTATACTTCAACACAAAAGTAAAAAATAACCAATAGAGCAAAAAGAAAACAAAAGTGTAAGAAAGAGAAAGAAAGGACAATAATAAAATAAAAACAACTAGCAACAGTGTGAGACAATAAAGGAAAACAAACAAACAAAAACAAATAAAAGGGAAAAAAAAGAACATTCCTACTAATTATGAATATGGGGCTGGGTCCATATAATATCTGAATGTCTGATTGCTGTAGTAGCTTATGCAGTATATTCCTATGTCTCTTATTTGCTCTGTATCCTATTGTCAGCCTTTGAACCCAATCCCTGAATGTTTGTACACTTCATTTGCCTCTAACAGCTTTGTGTTTAGGTGTCATGGCATTGAATGTCATTGTTAATGAGTTCCATTTAAGTCCTGGGTTCTTTGTCTTTCCAGCTTGTAGTCCACACCTCTGTACTCTCCACCCCTGGTTCAAGCCTGTGCTTACCTACCTACAGAGGTGGAGGGTGTCCACTGTAGTCTTGGAGCAACCCCCCATCGCCTTCTGCAGATACCATGTCTTGACAACCTTTCCCCTGTCTCTGGAAGCTCTAACTGGAATAATTCCCAGGTCCTGCAGTGAGTCCCACAGCTTTTCTGGGTACACTAAGTTACCTGGCTGCCATGGTCCAGGTCTCTGGATGGTTCACTGTGCCACTGAGTCCTGCTTTCTCTGGGCTCACAAGGTTACCTGGCTATCCTGGTCTGGGTCCCTGGATGGTTTGATGCCACACTGGGTCCCACAGCTTTTCTGGGAACACATGGTTACCTGGTCTTGTTCCGGGTCTCTGGAGGGCTAGCTGTGTCACTGTAGATGCTACCTCAGGTGCCCCCTCTAATGTGCACGCAGGTTTTTGGCTCAGGTGCTGCTTGCTGCTTGAGATGTTGGAACTCTATGGCCACTTTCAAGCTCTTGGATTACTTTTCTGTATTTCTTGGGGCTCCTGAACCAATGTCCACCAGGGCCAGGACTCGCAGTTGGGCCAGCAGCCCATGATGGCACTGGTGGTTGGCTCTGTCCACAGCAGGTCCATTGCATATCAGGCTTTTTTGAAGTGAATCTCATAGTTCAAGTTATTGTATTTCTTTCACTGTGGTTCCTGGATCTGTTTTGGTTCATGAGCTGTATTTATTTTGTTTGTTAAGACACTGCCTTCTGAGTAGTTAAACTTTATTTGTTTCAGCTACTGAGATGTGCTGTGTCCTGCATTTGCCATTTTGAATCTCCAACATTTGAAGTTTCACATTCTTAAAAACAAATAATGCATATCAGTGGAGTTTCAAATAAAATTTATTTCTTGAAATGAGAACATACTTTGGTCAATTATGAACAAATAATGACTGCAATAGGTTATACTTTTTTGGACTTTTAGCTGCCCTTAAATGTTTTTAGTTAAATAAAAACTCAAAGATAGTTAAATAGAAATGTCAAAGTTTTTATTTGTATGACTTGGTTATAATTTGAAAAATTTGTCCTATGACAATGTGTGTATAAATATAAAATCTTTAAGTTCTTCAGACATCATTTAGTAGAATATACCATTTTAAGCATAACACACATACCACCTTTTTCCTCAGTTATTTAAAAGAAAATATGAATAATCAATATTATTTCACTGAAATAACATAAAGAGTAAAGTGTTCATATATAGCTAAAATTTATTTGCAAAATTAAATTATGTTCTTTGAATTTCCCATAAAAATCTATATATACATATATAAACTTCATATAAGCAAGTTCATAAACACCTTAACTGTCATTTAAATTAATTCACAGCTTCTGTAATTTTACATGCCACCTTCAAAAACAAAAGAAAATATCAATATAATTTTCCTAAAAAGTAGGAATGAATTAGCTCAAGATAGGTTTAAATTATTATACCAGCTGTTCTCCATACAATATTTTACCTCTTTATAAAACCTAAGCCTCTCATCTACAGGGACAGATCTTTGCCAGTGACACATAATTCACGTATGTGAAGATCTGTATAATAAGAAAAGTCCCTAGAGATGACACCCACACAATACTTCAACTTATTTCAAAAGGCTCATGTGTTACCAGAGGGAGAAAAGCATGGACAAAGATAATTCTTTAACAGTGGTCTAAATCAATTACCACACTAAAAAAAGGAACTTCTTATGGTGTTTGAATCTGACTCTAACACCCACAGGGATTTCCAAGAAATGAAAGAAAAATTATGTTTGAAAAAAGGAACTTTCCTTTTTCAAAGTCATAGATTCTTTGACAAATTCCATGAAGAAAGAAGGAAAGGTAGCAGTTGGAGCAGACAGAGTCTATTTTGTGTCATTATACACTAACCTTTACCCCCTCAATCTCTTCTTTTTTTCCACTTTATACAGCTTAGTTAACTCCAGTTATACTTAAAAACAGGAGTTGGATTTTTACTGAATTCATAGCAAACATTTCCAAGTAAGAGATCTATATTTTCCCAAATCAGCCACAGACTTAAAAAAGGAACTCAAATTCTACCTAAAAGAAAAACTATGTTTTCAAAGTAAACTATAAAAATGTTAGAATATGATGGGAGGGAGGTGGCAGAACTTTTTTATATGAGAGATTGATATTTATTTATCTGTTAATTTTTGACTGGGGTATTTGTTTTTTTAATTTAATTTTATTTTTTGGTGCATTTTAGTCATACATCTTAATTAAGTAAAAGATGGTAGAAGCATACATGCACACATCACTCATTTATCCCTTCCACAATTCCAACCCCATTTCCTCTGCCTTCCTGCTTCTCATGATTGGCTTACTTTGAAATGTTTGTGAATGTACATCAAGTACATTAGAGAAGTTTCTTCTTCCTCCCTCTCATCACTTTCAGTTAGGCCTCCTTAACTAACAATACCACTTAAAAAATGGTATTTATGTATTATAAGTTACCCTCATTTTCATGCTTCTGAGTATCCTTCATACTGTTTTCCAAAGTGGCTGCACTAATTTGCAGTCCCACCAACAATGTATTATATTTCCCAATTCTTCACATTTTTGCCAGCATTTGTTATTGTTTTTGTTTTGAATGATTACTATTCTAGTTGAAGTTAGGGTTAATTTTTAAATAGTTGGCATAAAAGACCTTATTCAGAAGTGATATTTGGTCAGAGAATTAAGGTTTAGGAGCGTTCTGCAAGGTATAAACAACCAGAAGAACTACCCTGAGAAAGAAACTGGTGTGTTCCAGGCACAGAAGGAAAGCCACTGAGGCTAAACCTAAGTGAGCAAGTGGAATCATATTAGCATGTGAGGAAGATAAAGTAAGAAAGTCAAGATGTTAGGTTATGTTGCTTTTGGACTAACAAAAGAGCTCACAGTATTAATACAGTCAAAATAATATGTATAAACTGCTCTGTTATGTAGTTACATAACTATGGTTCTATATTTAACCTATGTTGAGAGATAATTGTCTTTATTTCTTTGATACATGTTGATGTCCTATAAAATAATACATTTTTCCCTTTTGGGTATTTCAAAGATATTTACTTTTAGATGAATTTTCAAAGCAGGTGGGGAGGGGGATGAGCAAGAAAATAACACCTTTGATTTTAGTAGACATACAAATTTAGGCCCCACTTCAGTTCCTTGGAATTCGACACATAAAAAATCATCCATGACATCTGCTTTACCAAGTAAACTTCTGTGTCATTCTGATGCATCTTTGAGATCCACTGTGATTGTTCTGATGGTAGGGGCAATGATAACAAGGAAAATCCAAGCTTATAATAAGATGAATGTTGAACACAGATGGAAAGATTATGAAGTAGCTCTATACTTTTAGGAAGATGATATAATCTCAGTCAACCTATTCTCCTAATCTACATAATAATAAACATATAGTTGGTGTGAGGATTAGAAAATAACTGAATTGTATATTTGAGCATCCTATAGTTATTATTCTAATATTTATTTAATGTATAGCAGTTACCCACAAAAGAGTTGATTAATGATGGGTGTTACAGTTATAATTCTAAGTCTGGGTTACCTGGGTTTGACAATATCAGGAAAGAGTGTTGAGTGCTATCTTTGAGGCTAGCACCAAAAAAAACCCCAAAAAACAAAGAAAGAAACAAACAAAAATAAAAACAACAACAAAAAAACTAAATTAGGGGAAATCATGTCTCTGAGTAATTTTTTTTTTTTTTAGTGTAGATGAATGTACAGCTAGGAGTAGAGATTCAAGAATCACCACCCATATTTAGAACATCTGTTTCTCTTCACCTGTGTATAAAGGTATCAACAGAAAAGAGAAGACAAAGAGGAAAGAGGTAGTGTATGGATTCCTGCAGCTACCAATCCAGAGGCACAACACAGTCCCTAACCGTTCTACTTCAGGAAAGAAAAGATTTTATTATTCCCTAAAAACTAACAGAAGTTCTATAGCAGCCATATTGTACCTCCATGGTAAAAATAAATTTAGTGTTCACTGGCTAGAGTTGTATTAGTTCATGGCTTGTGTGCCCAGATACCTTAACTTCTAATCAGATCTTTATTCTCTTCCTTTGCAGATAAGAGTCTTCTGCATTATGCTCTAAGTCAGTGGTTTGCAACTGCAAATGACTTTTTTCTCCAGAGATACTTGGCCAAATTTGGTGGTATTCTTGGATTCAGAACCCGGGATATTATTAGCATTTGCTAAATAGAGGTAAGGGACCATTCCATACAATCTAGAACCCCTGTACAACAATGAATTATCCAGACTAAAATATCAGTAACATTGAAACTCAGAAATTCTGCTTTCATCCAACAACGTGTTAATTTCTTGACCTCAAACTCGTGTCCCATAAGTTTTATAACAGCTGCCACACACTTTGTGGAAAATAATTGTAGGTTGACTGCAATGGTGATATATTTTCTTTCACTTTGACTCCAGCTGAAGAAAGTTAAAGGATCACTGTTACATCCTGGAAGTCTCCTCTTTCTCCAACTACAGCAGTCCCTATGGCCTGATTTCATAGATCAGTATTAAATCAATGGTTTATGTTCCTTTATGTCCTTTATATTAGGTCCACTTTGCTCATTTAAACTCAAATTTTATTCAGATATATGAATCAACTTGTTCAATCCACCAATTACAAACTGCATGTATATCAGTACTAGTGTTATAATATGTAATGTAGTGATCTTCAGAAAATGACATATTCTAGACCCCAGCAGCATATACAGTGTTTTCAAACAAGACATATGACTTCTTTATGTCCTAGTACTTTCTAAATTGTACTTTACAATGTTCTACTCATTTGACTATATTCTAAAATGAATTAGTTTGAAAACATCAGGAGGCATACTATGAATAGCTTGAGTTTATTTAATAGTACTTGGACATTTCTATGAAGTATGGAGTTAATATTATCAAAATACTAATGTCTCAAAACAAGAAATATCTCGTTGTGCCTGGAAAGGATCAAATTCTCATTTATCTCACCCTTACTTAAATATCCAAATGAAGGAGACTGCAATTCATGTACCCACCATTACAAGAATAGAAAAGGAGATGTGCTAAATCATAAACTGGCTTTAGAGCTCTCAGCCTAAAGGTAATGTCATGTCATTATCTTCAAGATCATCCTCAAGGTTCAGTGATATGCTAGGAGGACTCAGAAGACTAAGTATACAGATATAATTGTGACTCTATTACACCAAAAAGATCCAAAGCAAGAGAAAAGGGCATATAAGTCAAAATCCGAGGGAAACAAGGCACAAATTTCTACATGCCCTCTCTTAATAAAATCATATGGTATATGCTTAATTCCTTCATCAATAAATATGTAACACACAAATTATTTCTGACCACTGGAAACTCTTAATTTTAAAATGGCAGGATAGAGAAATACAATTGTACCTGACTGATGTCCTGGCACAGATCCCAAAATATTTGATACAAATTATTAATGATATCTCTGACATTAGTTGATGCTTTACTATGGCATTAAACAAAAGTAAATGTTCATAATTGATTTTTTGTGATCATCACAGCCTATTTGCAATACTTATTAAATATGTGCACTGTTTACATAATTTAAGCAAAAAAGTGCTATAATCTCAAAATTATATTTACCAATAAAATTTTTAAAGTTTTCTATGTTTTGCTGCAATGTCTACTTATCAAGATTTTATAAGAAATTAAATCATTTCTGGAAATGGTAATTTTTTTTCTACCCATTATTAGTATTTTCTTTGAGAAGTCAGAGATGAATGCCATCTGGACACAGCATTTTAGTATCAGATGTTTTAATTTCTTGATCATCTGTTCTGGCAAGATACAGTTTTCATTCAGTGTTTATTTTCACCGTCCTGAGGACTGTTTGTTGCTGGCATCTGTTCCTCCACCTTTTTCTGTTAACACAGAAGCAAGAAAAGCTTTGGGTGTTTTAGCACTGCCTCCATCTGCTACAAGCACATCACTTTTCCTATGTTTTGTAGCTGGGCTCTTTGCAAAACAGAGCAGCACAGGGCAATCTACTGACTGAGGTTGAGTATCCAAAAGGTAGGTTAGCATGCTCCCATCAAGCCAGAAAGTCCCAATTGGTGTCTTGGAAAGAGGTTCATTGTTTGACTTTTGGTACCTACTTTGACAACCTCCTTCCTGCAAAAGAAAGTTTCAGGTTTGAAAGGTACACTCTGGTTAATTTTTAAGTATGGTAAGAAGAAGTTGCTTAGGCTTCCTCTTGAGTTCTCAGTCTTGATTTTCACTTTCATGTATACAGGGCTTATCATGTCTCGACTTTTGCTTCATTATGTGTCCTCCATTTCATACACCATCCTCCCTACCCTTTGAGTATATGTTGAAATCTTTACTCATGTCAATATATTTTCATTTGGACATTTATCATGGCTAAATCTGCATTTTTCTACTAATACATGAAGAAATGGCAGCCATCTTGGTATTGGTATCATTTATTCTATCATTTTTTTCTTATGTCTTTTTGCTCCTTTTTCTGGTTTTTGGTTTTCTGTTTCTCAATTTAAGAAAGCATGTTTCTTTTAATGTTTTCTCTCTCTTTAAATGATGCATTTTAACTAGTTTGCCAGAAATTTGAGAATGAATCACAATGCAGTACTTTAGCCTTTATCGAGAAAGTACTTTTCAATTTGTTCATTGCTGTGCAGTATATATACCATGGTTTGATACCATATTTTATTATATTATGTAATACATATGCATATACCTATATGTATGTTTGTGCACACACATGGGAATGTGTATATCTAACATATACATACTAATTGCCTCTTAACTGAAAATTTTTCACTGTAAATAACACTTAAAAATTCTCCCCAGAGCTCATTATGTGCTGACCTTTAATACTCTGTTAAAAAACTGAATATTAAAGGGAATATTCTCCCCAACTCTACTGCCTGCCAGTTCTATCTTCTCTGTCCTTAAAAGTGGACATGAAAATATCCTTCCTCAATTAAGATTTTTTATCTGATGTGTGAAGAGCTCACTGCCTCTTTATATATTTCTGAGTTTGAATAAAATATTGATCTATGATATTTTTTATAATTTCTACCTGAAAATATTGATTTAGCCATATAACATGATCATAATTTGTTCTTACTTTGAACATATATCTAACATAAAAAAAACTTATTTTTGCTCTGAGAACTACTTAATTAGATAATTACTTGCTGTTAAAATTGTTTCACATCTACACTTTGTGGTTTTATATGAAGTTTGGAAGATTCTCAAAAAGAACCTGGCAATGTAGTTTCTATCTTAAGTTGCCAGGGTGTTACTAAGGGAATAAGAACTTGGCTAAGTGATAATTTCAAAATGGAAAGCAATTTTAAATCAAACCTTAAATATAAATAGTTGTTTCTTGGGAAGTAAAGTTGAGCAAAGATATAAAAATACGATGAAGCAGAAAAATCTATTATTACAGTAAGAAATTTAGTTAGTAAAACTTTATATTTATTCTCAGGAAGTGAGGAATTAGGAAGTAGTACTTCAGTATTTATTAGGAGACATGGATAAATCAGAATAATTAACTTGGGCTGGGATATAGAACTTGGCTTCCCTGTAACAGGCCCTCAGTGATTTTGACCACCAACATTCTCCAGCCTCCCCCACAAAAAAATAGATGAAAACTGTATACATCAGTTAATATTAAGATCTCCACATTTTAATTGATGATAATGAACTTCAATCTATTATACATTGTTTCAAGAAACTCTATTGGTGAATATCATAGCAAATACTTACATCAGCCTTTTGTAAAATATGTTATTTTATGTTGCCATTTTGTAGAGGAAGAAATAGAGGCTTAGAGAATTTTTACAAGCACCTCAAAATTACACACTAATAATAGAACCTGTTGTCAAAACTAAGTAGCCTGAATCTAAAATCTAGGTTCTTACCCATTTATCCTTATGTATTTTCCTTTTAAAACTGAACTCATAGAAGGCTTATAAATAAAAACAATCTAGGAATGGTGTCACACAACTGCAATCCCAGTACCTGGGAGAAGTACTGATAGTAGAAGGATCACAAATTCAGGAGTAGCCTCAGGAATAGCGAAACTCTCAGCAACCTAGGAAGACCCTGTTTCAAAATAAAAATGGACCAGGAGTGTAGCTCAGAGGGAGAATGTCCCTGGTTCCAATCCCCAAAACACACACAACTAATAATACAAAATATAATCATAACTATTTTAAAATGTGAAAGTTGGGTTCAAAGAGGATGCAGATAATAAGATATACATTTAAATATTCTCAAAAGATGTTGGACGGGAAACCTCAGCGAACCTGAAAGCGAAGGGTAGGAGACAAAGGAGGCTGAGATTGATTAATGGAGGAGCTATATCTGAATATGTGTAAAAGTATGAATGTAGCATGGCTAACCTCGACTCTCATTGTTGGGAGGGGGGAAAAGGGAAGTGGAAGATGGGAGAGAGCACCAAGCACAGTCTGGATGTATGCCATTTTTAATATGATCCACAAAAAAATAAATAAAAACATAAAGATAAATAAATAAATAAAAATATTCTCAAAAAAAAACTTTATACTTTAAAAAAATATGAGGAATTTTATGGGCTTCCACTACACACTTTTTTAGATGCCAGATTTTTTCACTCACATATTCCATTGATGAAATCATATGTGTTCAAATATCAAACCACTTTTCTGTTATACAACAGGTTTTATTCTTTTTTATTACTGAAAGTTATATACCTAATAACTTTGTTTTTCACATCATTTTTATTCTCTTTTAGAGCATTTCTATGATCATAACATATACTATTATTCTTTGTTTAAAAATAAAATAAAACTTTAAAAAAAACTCTGTTCACCTCATCATCGACACCAGCTATTTCCTCAGTCCCCCCTGTACCTCTCTCTGCTTTGCAGCAGCATGGCAAAAAGAAGTTGCCTATCACACTTTTTCTATTTCCATTCTTCTGTACACTAGAAACAGGTTTTTGTTTTCAGTGTGATAAAATAATTGTTCTTGGTTAGCCATTTACAGTTTCCTAAAAATAAAACCAATATTTGCAATCTTATCACATTTCAATTACAATATATGAAATCTTTTTTACTTTTTTATTTTTTGAAGATTTAAAGAAGTTTATTAAAAAGATAGAAATACAGAAGACAGTTACAGCCCCATGCCATTCAAGAGTGGCATGAGGGGAGGGGTTGAACAAATTAACCTCAAAAATCTTTTTTAAATCATGATGTTCAAAACAAATCAAGCTAGCAATTTTCCCCTATGAACACACCTTCCTATCTCCAAGGTAGGAATTTTTGTTTGTTTTGTTCAATGATGTAAAATCACTTAGTAGGTATTCTAAAATACTTGTTTAATGAAAAAAAAAGGACAAATGATACATGAATGTGTGACCAAGTAACTCAATGAATAGTTATATTTTAATTCACTGGCAACCAAGAATCAAACCAGGAAGTGTTTTAATATATCATGATTCACTTACCCATGATTATATTTTACAGATGTCAACTTTGAAGGGAAAGATTCTTAATGCAATCAGTAAACTCTCTTTCTTAGGGCAGGTATCCAATCATCATTTTTAGATTTCATCTGTCTTTCACATGTCTTATAAACCTCTTTAAGTATTTGCCAAGTAACTAAATGAATGAATGCAATTTCAGCATTGCAATGAAAATTAAGAGGTAAGTGTATGCGATTTTGGAGGTGTTTACTCCTGTAATATTTTTTTTTTTTTTTTATCCAGTACAATGCCTTTGTGGTTCACAGCTTCAGGTATAAAATTGGGGGAGTGAAAAAATCTACTATCTAAAAAAAAAAAAAAAATGACAAAATCCTGGTTAACTTAACTATATCTTATCTATATATGTAATTGCGAAACAAAAGCCCAAATTCTATCCGGAAAGAAAACGATGTCTCTAGGGAATAATTTTCTTAAATAGACACAATTTAGGAAGCAACTAAAGTCATACTGTAGACAGTTTACACGGTAAAAAAGGATTGCTGACGGGATTTGAGCTGCTTGTGTTCAATTAAACTTGGCTCTTGGGAAGGGAAAAGGATATTAGTGAGAAGTCCAGGGGGAGGTTTAGTGGTTTCAGTGCCCCAGGAATTCACCGATAAACAATGCACTTGGTTTAACAAATAAGGATTAAAAGTGAACCCTTAGCCCCCCATGGTGGCCCACACTTGTAATCCTGCGCTTGGGAGACAGAGACAGGAGGATCTCGCAGGTTGGAGCCAGCCGGGCTGGCTTCAGAGACCCTGTTTCCAAATAAAAACATATAAAAATAGGTCTGGGAGCGTAGCTTGGAGGTAGAAGGGTTTCCAGGAACCCCAGTACCACACACACACACACACACACACACACACACACACACACACACACACACAGAGTGAACCTGTAAACTGAAATGTATATTTCCAAACTGGCCTCTGCAGACTTTAGCAGTTTAGAGAAATGTGTGTTGGGACTGATTGTGAATGGAGGGGTATAGTAATGCCAGACACAAATGGGACTTTGGAACTCTAGGATCTGCTTCTAACAGTGAACTCTTCCCTGCAAGAAAACAGTAACCTTCTGAAGCACACTGTTCTGGTTTATGTTTAACAACAAAGCAACCGGGAATTCAAGTTAATTTCTAAGCATGATGATTCCCTAAAAAAAAGTATTTTATGACATCTTAAAGTCTTTTACCTCATAGATGCCAAAGTTCCAAAGTTCCAAAATCTAAGGTTCTAAACCTTTATAAAGAGTGCATGTATGCCTCTACCATCCTGTACCTCATTAAGATATATAATTTCAATGCACCAATAAATTTTTTAAAATATAAAATAAACATAATAGTTTCACCTGATTTTTTCTATCATTTAATTTAAAAAGCTACAATTTTATAATATGCCTAAAATTACTATTTTCATCTTCACAGTCTTAAAATTAGGTATTCTTTTTATTACTAAAGCCATAGGAGTTTACATTTTAGATTCTGCTACTCATCAGCAGGAGTTATTAAAATGGACCATATATTTAAACATTTCACATAAAACTGAAGACCATGTAAACATTTTACCATTAAGAATTGATTTATCAATCCCATTCTGTAATACCTACAGTACTCTTAAATGGATGAGGTGTGTTTCCTCAGATATAATTTTTTTAAGAAAAGTTAATGTAGTATTATAAAAATATAATTCAATTTTTAGCTTTGTCTGCCATGAGTAATAGGACTGGCTGAATTAAGTTTTGTCTTTGCTATCGGCATATTATGCATTTGAAACCTTTACAATTTCTCATTCTCTTCTTCAATCACATGTAGGCTTGAAGTTTCATAAGAATTTTCAAACCCACATAGAAACCTACAGTACCTCTAAGCACTGTAATGGATTCACCTAGAACAGTCTCACAAGTGACTTACTCCCATTACATTTAATTTTATTTATTTATTTATTTATTTTTTATTGGTGCACTGTATTCATACATCATAGTAGGATACATACTTTTGTAGACATACATGCACACTTTTCCCAGTCAGCCCCCACCCAATCCCCACCCCATTCTCTCCCTATCCCTCCCACCCATGCTTGGCTTAGTAGTTGACATCTAGTATTATGGCAATTTATCTAAAATTAAAAATGATAATCTCACATAACAGTTTCATTTGTCTGATACCAAGCTTTTGATGACTTAAAGATAACATTTCAATATTTCTTTTTGCTTTCTTTCTTACCAGAGAATATTTTTTTCTATTTTTTTGGTGAAACTATCATATATTTATATATTTATTTTTCAGAAAAAAATCTATCCTAATATGGAATATGGACTCTAGGTACCCAAAACGATCTTGAAAAAGAACAAAGCTAGAAGATATATATTTTCTGATTTCAAACCTTATAAAGCTACAATAATTGAAACAGTGTAGTACTATTCTAAAGGCAGATATATAAACCATTGGAGTTAAATAAAAGCCTAGAGCTAAATTCTTCCCTATATTGTCAAGTTATTTTTGACAAGGTTTCCACGAACATTTGGTGGTGGAAATATTAATCTTTTAACTAAATATTGTTAAAAAATAATACTTACATCGAAAAGAATAAAATTGGACCCTTACCTAATCCCATATACAAATATTAACTCAAAATAGATAATAGACCTAAATATAAATCTTAAGACTATAAACTTTTAGGAGAAAATCTGGGTCATTAAACCTCACAACATTGAAATTGGCAGTGATTTCTTGGTTATGATTTCAATGGCACAGGCAACAGAGGAGTATACAAACTCCCTAAAAAATAAAAAAACAAAATATTGTATATCCAAAGACAATGTACACAGAGTTAACAGTTACTAATAGAATGGGATAAAATATTTCCAAATGCTATATCTGAAGGTATATTAATATTCGAACTAGAAATCTTAGAAATTAACAACAATAAAGGCAAACAATACGCTTTAGAGATAGGTAAAAGACTAGCATAAGTACTGAATCTCCACAGATAACCAATCTTAGTTGTCTGTTGGATGGAAAATCTTGTTTCTCTAGTTCTGGAGTGCGTTACCTATTTCATCTTTATAGTTAATCTCTTTGAGTATTTTCTCTAGCGCTGGTTTTGAAGACATAAATTCCTTCAGTTTCTGTTTGTCATGGAAGCTTCTTATTTCTTCATCTAATTTGATAGAAAGTTTTACTGGGTAGGAAATTTTTGGCTGGAAGTTGTTTTCTTTCAGAGTTTGGAATATGTTACTCCAAGCCCTTCTGGCTCTCATGACTAGGTTTGGGAAGTCTGGAGTGATACTAATTGGTTTGCCTCTGAATGTCACTTGGCCCTTTGCTTTTGTTGCCTTTAAGATTCTCTGCTTGGCTTCCACATTGGTCATTTTGACAATTATGTGGCGTGGGGATCCTCTTCTCCTATCCTGTCTAAAGGGAGTTCTATAAGTTTCCTGGACCTGTGTATCGACCTCTTGCTCTATGTCTGGAAAATTTTCTGCTATTACTTCCTTGAAGAGATTGTTGATCCCTTTGGTTTCACTTTCTTTTCCCTCCTCTATTCCAATTATTCTTAGGTTAGCTCTCTTAAAATGGGCCCATATTTCTTCAATATCAGATTCCTGCTGTTGGATATTTTTTTCTAGATTAGAAACTATGCGTTTATTTTTGGTTTGCTCATCTTCTAAGAGTGAGATTCTGTTCTCCATGTGTTCAAATCAGTTGTTTGTGCTTTGAATTGAGGTCTTTACTTCATTAATTGCATCCTTTATCTCTTTTTGGCTCTCTCTGAGTTCTTTTTGAAGCACCTCTATTATTTCTCAGTTATTTTCCTGATTTGATCTTCTAGAAATCTCTGATTTTCAGTTTTATCGGGTTCTGATGTTGTGGGGTTGTGGGCATTTATTGCTCCAGTATTATTCCTCTTTCCCATGATTTTGGAAGTTTGTGCCTTCTCTGGGTTCTTCCCTTGGATCACTATGACTTCACTTAAGGTGCTCTGGATCTCGAGTCTGTAGTATCTCAGACCCCACTACTCCTTTACTGGGTTGTATCACAGAGTCTCAGATCCAGGGAGTCGATAGAGGCTGCTTTAGACTGTGGGGGGTGCCAGGTTGCACGTTCTCCTATGGTGTGATATCTCTGCCACCGCCCCTCCCCCCACTGTGTCAAGTCCCAGGGAGTACATTACTGGGATTTCTCCTCTGTGGCCCACAGTTTGACTCACTGTTCTTGAGAACGCAGATGTAGCTGTACTGGCCTCGCTGAATTCAGTACTGCTGCCGCCGGTGGCAATATGGCACCGCTGCTACGCCCTCGGCTGTGGGGCTGGTTTTTTTTTCTTGGTTTTGATTTCCACTCTGAATCCCTGCAGCGTGTGCTGAGCTCGGCCACTGGGAGCTTTAGATGCTCTCTGCGCGGAGAAATCCCGCCTGGCTGTTCCGCAGTGGCTCACCTCGGCTTGCTGTAGCCGTCCCGTGAATTCGCAGGTGCCGCCGGCAGTATGGCGCTGCTGCCGCGTCTGCCGCGTCCTCGGGCGTGAGGCCGGTTATCTCCTCTGTGGCTCTGTTCTCAGTCCGCTTTCTCTCTGGAGCCTGGTGATTTTTTGTTTCACTGGTGATGGTGTTTTCTGGCTATGAAAGGCGCTGATTTTGTGGTAATGGAGATTTGTTGTTAGCGGGGCTCTTAAGCCCCGCTTTTCTCGGTCGCCATCTTCCCGGAAGTCTCTCCCATTACATTTAAAAGCTTACTTTAATTTTTTTTTATTTTTATACTTTTATTGATTTATAATAGTCTCACAAAATAATGGAGTTATAGCACTAGTGACATATATGCACACAGCACTCAGCCTCGCATGACAGCACATATCTGTAAGCTCAGTACTTGGGAGGCTAAAACAAAAAGATCACAGTTTTGAGGACAGCCTCAGCAAATAGTGAGACTCTTATCAACCTAGTGCTAAACTGTTTCAAAAATAATAAATATAAGGCTGAAGGAGTATCTCAGAGGTAGAATGTCCCTGGGTTCAATCCCTAGTAACAAACATACACATAAAAAAACAGAAAAGAAAAGAAATAAAATCCTACTTTTTAAGATGATAAAATTACGCTGGGCGTGGTGGCGCATGCTTGTAATCCCTCTGCTCGGGAGGAGGAGACCGGAGGATCTCGCAGGTTTGAAGCCAGCTGCGCTGGCTTAGGAGACCCTGTTTCCTAAAATAAAAAAGTATAAAATAGGTCTGGGAGTGTAGCCCGGATATAGAAGGGCTTCCAGGAACCCCAGTACCACCAAAAAAAAAAAAAAAAATTAATTGCTACCTATTATCACTAGTAATGTAAAAATTTGAATCATAATTTAAAGGAAATGATAGCATGCATCTAAACTTTTTGTCTTACATGAATTCTACTATGCCATATGACCTTCATGAAACATATGATATTCATGAAACATAACACATATAACAGGATATGGTTTCTGCTGCAATCTCGCCTATTTCATGGCATATTTCTTTATAAAGAAATAATTATCCTGTAAAAGAATTGCATTTATTAATATTAACTTGCTGATTTTTTAGACTGACCCCAGCCAAACCTGATGCTAATTGTGTTTTACATAAATTCTGAATGGATTTATTATTATTTCAATTACTAAATCATTTATGTCATAGTAGTAATAGTAGACATTTTTTTTTCTGTTTACTATATGTTAGGGACATTATAGCTATTCTATTATTTGCTTTTCATACTTATCTCATGATATTCATCTATTATGTATTCTTTTTTACCATAAAGAAACTATATTATAGACAGTTTTTATGTTTTACAGGGGAGAAGAAAGGGACCTGAAAGTCCCAAGGGCTCAAATTCAAGTCACATCCTGAATTAAGAAATGTAATAACTATGCTTCAAAGTGGAATATTCATTAATTTTTGTATTGTTTGATAAAAACATTGTGTGTATCTGTATGTGTGTTTTTTTGGCCTTGTTTTAATACATGCACTTAACTCTTCTCTTACTTAATAACTATTATATTTTCACAATATAGCACAAAAAAAGAATACCTTGCTTTTCTTATCCAACAAATAGATGCTGTGAACTTGAATTCAATACAAATTACTGTGTATCTAATTAAATACTATGTTTTTTTCCTCTATCAAGGTAGGTTTGATTGAAAAGATTGAAGTATACACTTGGTGTGGTAATACACATTTATAATCCCAGTACTTGTGAGGTGAGACAGGAGGATTAAAGGTTCAAGACAACCCTCAGCAACTCATTAAGACCCTGCCTCACAAAGAAAAACATAAAGAATATTAGTGTAGCTCAAAGATAGAGTGGTCATGAGCTCAATTCCCAGAACAGAGAGAGAGAGAGAGAGAGAGAGAGAGAGAGAGAGAGAGAGAGAGAGAGATTGCAGTATGGTAAATGTATGTGTTGTGGGGAAAAGGCAAAGACCATCTATATGAGGACAAGTAAGGAGGATAATTATTTGGAAATTTTTGTATTGAGTAAGTCAGAATTGTCATTGATATGTGACAGAGAATCCCAGGCTATAAGAGGGTGAAAAAGCATTTTACTGAAAAGAAATGAAACAAATCAGAAGTCTTTAGAGATACTCCGATGGCAGGTAATTTTGATGGGGAAGATTGAGGCATTCTAAACAGATGCAAATCATAGTATTTGATTGATTTGGAGAGCATATTTGGCTTTCTTTGGATTTTCTTGAGTTATAATTAAAGATAAAATAAAGAAAATTGGCAGTTATTGATCACATCCTGACAGTCTGACCAAGTCCTGGCAAGGAGTCAAAAATCAAAAAGGCCGCTGTTTGATTCCTTGGACCGGTTGCCAGAACTTGAGGTCTGGTGTCTTGAGTATCTAATGTGGTTTCTATTTTCATATGTGGTTTGGTCATTACCTCTTTGTATAGTAAGTCTTTTATAGACTTCTCTTTCTTTCTCCCTTAGTTTCTACCCTCTATCAACTTAGATTTTTAATCTGTTAGAGATATAGCACTAGGGAAAAATAGTAGAAAGATGAGCGCAGCCTTTATGAATCTACTGCTGGCAAGATCCGATATGAATGATGTCTGGGAATGGCAGGCCCCCAGGGCCACCTTCAGAATCCAAAATGTGATCCTTGGTCAAGAGCATCAACATCACTGTGAAGTTTACTAGAGCTGACTGAATAATAGCCTGCATTGTATCCAGATGCTCAGGTAGTTTGTGTGTACAATAACATTAGGAAGTACTGATCTAAAATGCTCCTGTGAATTTATCTAGGTTTTTCAGTGACATCATTCAATTGCAATCCTCATAAAATTGATGACACTCCTCCACAGACTGCTTATTTTCACCTCAACCCTTGGGATTCATTTTTATGAATATGTGAATGTATTCATTTTATGTTTGTGCACTTTATCCCTTAGGTAACACTATTTGAAGTACCTTGCAGGAAAAGTC
Source organism: Muscardinus avellanarius (assembly GCF_963383645.1). Classification (NCBI taxonomy): domain Eukaryota; kingdom Metazoa; phylum Chordata; class Mammalia; order Rodentia; family Gliridae; genus Muscardinus; species Muscardinus avellanarius. The sequence goes on along the minus strand of NC_137790.1, from coordinate 21,413,892 downwards.
CAAGCAGATTCAATTCCTATCCTTGCTTACTTATTGGTAGAAATTTATCTCTCTCTCTCTTTCTCTTTTTCTCTAATTGACTCTATAAATGGCCCTTTATATACCCGTTGCTATGTACTATATATTAGTGTTTCCCCAATAATGACATGTTGAGGTGGGGCCTTGAGAAGTAATTAAGTTTAAATAAAATTATGACTTTGTAACCCTGTATGATGGGAATAGGGTTCTTATAAAAAAAACACTAAACCATTTCTTCTCTCAGGCATTTGAGGCCACAGCAACAAGTTAATTACTTTGCATATTATTCAAAATATTTGGCACACATAAAGTGCTTAGTGATTTTTGTAAAATTATTAAAATGTCCACAATGAACACATTGTATAATACCACATTAATAGAATAGTTAATAAAGAAAGTGAACTCAGATTTTTTCAATTTATTTGTATTTGCTGTTAATCCACTCCTTTGAATAACACATTAAAAGAGAAAGAGAGAAAAGCTATTATAGCCATAACTTGTTTTTAGGAACTTTGGAAAATCAAGATGAAAATTTAGCTAAACGCACATAAATAGTTTTTGTTTTATTGGTTTTGTTCTTTAGTTTTATTTAAACAATCAAGGTAACACTCAATATTTACTAAGGCTCTTACTCTTTGAGTCACATACTAATACCTTCACAAATACAAATACACACACCATTTAATTCAACATTACTGATGTGGCTGATTGACTTTACATAATGAGAGAGTCAATATAATGTTTGAGTTTCCTAAACTTAATTGTGTGTTTCTTATGATTGTCTTTACTTCATTTTTACATGGTCATTTAGAATTTTAAGCATAGCCATATATGCCAGTACTTGCAGAACATTTATTTATTGATAGTATACAATGCTAATTATACAATTTGTTTTAGCAAATATACAATTTCATATACATTTTCCAACCATTAACAATCAAATAAGAAATTCATACTGTGATAATTTTATGGAAGTAACAAAAGGTATTGTCCTTCACATTTACAAGCAGATTTTCTTATCAGAAATTCAAACCTATCTCTCCATTTGGAAAACATGTTGAAAAACTGTGCCTTTTTTAGGAAGCACTTGCTGCTTAATCTTGAAGTGCTGTTTTATATTTGTTTTCTCTCTGTATTCTAGAAGAAAAAAATTTCTCAGAAGCTACATTGTAGTGAGAAAAGTACAGTACAGGGCTGAGGCCAAAATGTGAATGGCTAAATATAGGTAAAGGCTATATGAAAATGTCTTCTATTCTTATGATGTTTTTATGTGTGAACTACACAATACACAATGTAACAAGAATGCATGAATAACTATTCAACTATTAGATTATAAAAAATTAAATGAAAAAATTCATTTTTATACAATTTCTATATAATACCTATCGCTGGAGCCATATTCAAGGTAAAGTTTGGTAATGAAGCTTTTAATCACTAAAATAAAAAAAAAGATAGTGATTTGATTTAAAGCACACATGTATAATAATATCAAAACATAATAAAATATAAGGATAAAACAACTAATAAATTCAATAGAGTAAGCCGGGCATGGTGGCGCATGCTTGTAATCCCCTTGTTTGGGAGGCGAGACAGGAGGATCGCGTAGGTTCGAAGCCAGCCATGCTGGCTTAAGAGACCCTGTTTCCAAATAAAATTATAAAATAGGTCTGGGAGGGTACCCCAGAAGTAGAAGGGTTTCCAGGAACCCCAGTACCACCAAAAAATAAAAAAAAAAATTCAAGAGAGTAAAGAATAAAATGGAAAGAATAATACTTTAATTATTTAAGAAAATGTATAAATATAAAAATAAAAAATATAAAATAATAGCTAGACAATTTATTTTAAAATTATATTGAGTATCACATGATATTTTGGTAGAAATTTGCAAATCTAGAGGAGACAAAATAGTTTTATGGAAATATTAATGATCAATTTCTACTTAAAATTATTAGGGAAATGTTGCTAAATAAACTTTTATATTTTGTATAGCTTGATTTTAAAGTATTGCTAAACTTATACATCAGAGAATCTCAAAATATGGTGAATATTCACAACATTTGAAAGTATCTTTATGACAGTCTTCTTTTAAAGAGATACTTTGTGCAATATAAGAGATTCTATTTAGGGCCTTACAAACACTTTACTATATTATATAGCCATTCTTTAATTACCAAAGCTTTCTGGATTGTATAAGACAAAACATGATAAAAAATATAGACAAACAGTAGTTTAAAATAATGTCCCTATGCTGAAAGTTATGAGAATTACTATTCCCAGTTGAAAATATTGTTTTGCCATTTTGGAAACTGGAAGAGTAAAACTTAAAGTATAATTATTTTCTTGGGGGTGTAATGGGAATAGAAACCAGAAATATTCTGCTTCTGAGCTACATTCCCATCTCTTTTTTATTTTTTGTTTTGAAATAGGGTCTTCTGTCTAGGTTGCTGAGGTTGTTCTCAAACCTGTAATCCTCCTGTCTCAGTATCCCAAGTACTGGGACTACAGGCATGAACCATCATGACAAGCTGAAAATGTAATTCTAAAATTAAGATTAAACAACACATGTGTAAAAATTAACAGTTAATTTTAACCGGTCGTGCTGGTACACACTTGTAATCCCAGCATTTGGGAGGCTGAGAACAGAGGATCATGGTTTGAGGACAGCCTATGCTACTTAGAGAGGCCCTCCGTAACTTAGTGAGACCCTGTTTCAAAATAAAGAATAAATAATAGGACAGTGGGTATAGCTTGGAGGTGAATGTCCTTGGGTTTCATCCCTAGACCCACAAAACAAAAACAAAAACAGAAACATAATTTTATATCTAAAGGAGAAAGAACAAAATAAAAAAGGCTACTTACCCAACCTGATTTTAAACTTACTTTTAAAGTAATATAACAAAAACAGAATTGAGTATAAAATCTGGAGAGAATCAGATTCAGATATATTTGGAAACTTAATGTATGCTAACAATGGCAGTTCAAATATTAGGGGGTATTAGAGAAAATATTTTTTGTGTGTGTTTGTGTAATGCTAGGGATTGAATCCATGGACATTTTACCTAGTAGTAATACTAGTAGCTTTATTTTGTTATTTAGTTATTTGGAACAAGGTATCATTAAGTTGCTGAGGATCTCAGTAGGTTGGTAAGTCTAGCTTTGAACCTGTGATCCTCTTGTCTTAGTCTTCCAAGCACTTGGATTACAGTTGTGAACCATGGCTCCTGGCCTAAAAATTACTCATGGTTTTCTTGGGTAGTTTGTAGTCAGTTCAGGTGAGACCTGGTACCAGGGATCTCAGAGAAAGGAAAAGAGAGAGGCAGAGAGAGATCGCAAGCCTTAGCTATCATACCATAAAGGTTTAAAGCAACAGATACCAAGGAGAAAGGAGAGGAATTATATGATCCCTAAGGCCCAAACTCTACGGATCCCTCCTTAGCAGCTAAGTTTCACTTCCAACATTGCCATCTTATTTCTATGAGGGCTAGTGGGACATTCTAAATCTAAACCATTATATTCTGCCCCTGGCCCTCTAGTCCCTATGACCACATAACAGTGCAAATTGCATTTAGTCCATCTCCAAGAGTTTCCATATTCTTAACAGTTCCAGCATCACTCAAATGTCTGAAGTCCAAAGTCTTTTCTGAGACTCCAGGTTAACTCTTTACTGTGAGCTCCTGTCAAAAAAAAAAAAAAAAAAAATTACATACATCCAATGTACAGTGGCAGAAAGTAAACATTTTCATTCCAAAAGGGAAAGATGGGGTTGTAAAAATAAAAAATAAGATCAAAACAATATTACAAATCCAATAGAGCAAACATTTGATCCCTCAGTTCCATTTCTAGCATCCAGAGCACGTGGTGGTGAGATATAATCTCCAAGGGTCTTTTACAATTACGCATCTATGGTCTGGTTGATTGTAGTGTCAGCATACTGGATCGTTTAGCCACTTCACAAATTAAACCATTTTGGCCCGCTTTCCGGGATTTTGACCCTGCCAAGCAGTGCCTGATTTCTCAGGCCTTCTTTTGAAATTTGAGGGATCCAAGAGAAGGAGAGCACATTTCTTTGCTATTACATCATGGAGGACTGAAGGAGTAAAGAGCAGGGAAGGAAACAGACCTTAAGTAACCCCTAAAGCCACAATCCAAGGGACCCTTGTTGGTGACCAAGCCTCTTTTCCAACATTGCTACCTTGTTTCTGTGAGGGTTAGGAGAATATTCTAAATCACATATATGTATATGTATATATAAACATATATATGTCGGAAGCATATTCAGAACTTATAGAGAAGTCGATTCTAGATTGATACATTAGGGAGAATAAAGTATGGAGTATAGCAGAAAATACCTGATGAGTTTTGGAGAGACCCTTGAGACAGAAGACATATGATGGGTTATAGTTACCCCATACAAATACCATATCAATATCACAAACATATGACTGGGTCAGTCTTAGACTCTATAACCTGGCTGTCATTTAAGTGTAGCCAACAGGCAGTTGAGCACAATTAATAATATGTGGAACAGAAAGTAGTTCCTTTATAAACATGGCAACGGACTTACACATGGATGATAAAGTGGTTACTGAATTGAGTCTTATTTGAGTGGTAGAAATTACACAGCAAGAGATAATCAAAATACTAGGAACATCTGTTATCTTTTTATCTAATGGCTTCATTAATTCATAATAAATCTTTATGAAGTAACTATTTTATGATACTGGCAAGATAGTATTTTACAACTATTTTTCCTTACATCTTTATTAGCTAGATTATGGTAAAGATATTTTTACACAACCAACAGTTTTTCTTTATTCTTCAATATTTTCTAAGGAAGATAGAACACTTACTTTTCTCTTTTTAGTTATCAAGCCTTAGAATAAATTGTTGATAATCTGTTTTTAGAACTTCCCAGTGATATTTTAATTTTTACTTTTCTCCTTATTTCATTTGTTTACAATCAGGAGACTGTAAGTTTTAAACATTTATCATGTTCAGTCAAGTGAATTTAATATTTTCACTTGTTTTGTCCATAATTTAAAAAAAATGTTTATGTTGGGATTAATTTTTAACTTAATTGTAATGATTACCTTTCAGATTTTTTAATAATACAGTTAGCCATGACAATTTTTATATAAGCAGATCTATTCTTGGAATTAGAATTGCTTCAAAGTACTGTTTTAATGCAGAACATGATTGTGAATGCATATGGGCTCTTGTCACTAGTTTGCCATCATTTTTTAAAATTTTTTCAGCAACTAACGGTAGGAAGCATGTCTTATAATTTAATTTTTATTCCATTCTAGAAGTGATAAATTTTATTAGAATATTTCAAACTGTCTTCCAAAGGAAACTTTAAATCATTCCAACTTGTTATGCATGCAACTGTCATCACTCCTTAAGAACATAAAAATAATTTCAATCATTACTAAAACTTGCAGGCTTTACATAGTCAAAATACTCCAACATATTTAATCTTCCAGTCATTTTAGATTGAGTTTTCAGGCTACCTAAAAATAGTAAAATGTTATATACCTTTTTCTTACTTTTCCTGTTGTATAGATCATGGCCTACCTCTCCTTCCTGACTATAAATTTACAATTAAAGCACAAAATATATATTTACTTTTAATTTATTATTATTATTATTATTATTATTATTATTATTATTATTATTATTAAATTACTGTTTGGTAAAGGATGTTATGCCTAGGAGTATTCTACCACCAAGCTGTGCTACCAGCAGAATTTTAATTTTTATATTGAAAAAAGGTCTTACTTGGTTGCTGAGGCTCTCACTAAGTTGTTGTGGCTGTCTTCAAACCTGTGATATTTTTGTCTCAAACTCCCAAGCATTGGGATTATGGGCATGTTCCACCACTCCATGTTTTTTTTATTTAATATATTTTTATTGGTGTACTATAGTCAAACATCTCAATGGAATACAAAGACTTGTATGTATATAATAGCACACATCATCTAATTAGCCTTGATCCCATGCTTGATTTCGTGATTAACTTTGATATATTTGTTTATGTACATTATATGCTTTAAAGAGATTTCATCTTCCCCATCCCATCCCCTCTGATTGGTCACCTTAATTGTACCTCCATAGGGCCCATTCTTCAACTAGATTTCTTCCTATTACCCCTTCCTAGTTTTTGCATATTAGGGAAAGCATCAGATTATTAATTTTCTGTGATATTTCTCTGTGTATGCCACATTGTAAGTTCCAATCCCACTCTTGAAGGCCGCCGCACCAGCCTGGCCACCCAGCAGCCTTCGATTCTGGCCTCGAGGCCCCGGCACCAGCCTTGCCTCATGGCAGGCCCCGATCCCGACCTTGCTGTCCTCGGTGCCGGCTTCACCCCTCAGCAGGCTCCTATCCCACTGTTGGAGGCCCCAGCACTGGCCTCACCTCATGGCAGGCTCCAACCCCAACCTTGCTGGCCCTGGCGTCAGCCCTACGCAGGCTTTGATCCCAGCCTTAGAGGCCCTGGCACCTGCCTCACCTCTCGACAGGCTCCGATCACAGCCTCAGAGGCCCTGGTACCGGCCTTGCCTCACAGCAGGCTCCAATCCCAGCTTCACCGGCCCTGGCACTGGCCTCACCCCTCGACAGGCTCAGATCCTGGCCTTGGAGGCCCCGGAACCTGCCTCACCTCTTGGCAGGCTCTAATCCCAGCCTCACTGACCCTGACACCAGCCTCACCCCTCGGCAAGCTCTGATGTCGGGCTTGGAGGCCCTGGCACTGGCCTTGCCTTAAGGCAGACTTCTATCCCAGCCTCCCTGACCCCAGCACAGGCTTCACCACATGGTAGGGTCTTATCCGGGCCTCAGAGGACCTGGAACCAGCCTTGCTGTGTGTAAGGCTCTGGTCTCTGTCACTATGAGCAGGTCATCTACACATGTGCCCTTTTTTTGGTTCCTGGAAACCCTTCCACCTCTGGGTTATTCTCCTAGACATATTTTTTTTTAAATATTTTTGTTTGGAAACAGGGTATCCCAAGCCAGAAAGTCTGGCCTGGAACCTGTCATATCTTCCTGTACTGCCTCCCAAGCGAGGGCATTACAAGCCTGCCCCACCAATGCCCAGCATTCTTCCATTTTTTTTTTTTTTTAATATGAGAAAGGAGTACATGTCTTTTGCAAAATCTGGGACCCCAAATACCTAGTGGCAATGAATTTTGTCTTCCCTCCAAAGGCAGAGGTCCACAGCTTCACTTCTGGGAGCAGGCTCTGCTATTCCACATCCACACTGGCCTCCCACTCTGCACAGAGGAGTGCGGTGTCCATGAGGGCTGATGACTCCCAGAACACGCAGCATGCTGGCCCATCCAAGTTTTATGGGGCTACTTCTGCTAACCCCCAAACCCTTTTACCAATTAGCATGTTGTCTAGAATTCCTGAGCTTGCATGGATGGAGCAATCTACTTTTGGGAAGATTTTCTCAAAAATTCAAGGTGGCTTGGACTGGATCTGTCTGCCCCTTCAAATACCGGTGACCACCACTGCCACTGCCACTACCACCATCTCAATTCTCTCCTGAACACTTTTCCCCCACAGTATGATTTCCAGAACTCCCAAGCATATGCAGCAGTAGCAGTCTACTTTTGAGGACATTTCTTTAAAATTTTAAGGTGGGTTGGATTGGATCTCTGACTCTCCCAAATACTGACCACCGCTGCTGCTGCCACAGCAATCTTGGTTCTCTTCCGAGCACCTTATTCACAAAGCATGTTGTCCCAAATTCCTGAGCATGTGCACCAGTAGCCTTCTACCTTTGGGGCAATTTCTTCAGAAGATCAAGGTGGATTGAATCAGATCTCTGTCTCTCCAGAATACTGGCCACCACCATTGCCACTGCCTCCACCATCTCAATTCTCTCCCAAACATTTTTCCCACACAGCATGTTGTTTAGAATTCCTGAGCATGCGCGGCAGTAGAATTCTACGTTTGGGGCAATTTCTTCAAAAGATCAAGGTGGATTGGGTCAGATCTCTGCCTCTCCCAAATACTAGTTGCTGCCGACACCACCGCTGCCACTGCAACCATCGCTGCCACCAATTGGATGGGGTCTTTGCCTCTCCCAAATGCTGGCCTCTGCAGTCCCTGCCACTGCTGTCTTTCACCTGGTTCTCTACTGAGCTCCTTCCTTACATGGTATGAAGTCCAGAATTCTTAAGCATGTGTGGCAGGAGAGGTCCCCCTTCACAGAGATTTTTTTCCAAAAGTTCAAGGTGGATTGGTAAGGATTTGTCTGCATCTTCTGAATCCTGGCTAATGGTGCTGCCATCTTGGCCCCTCTCCAATATTTTTTTTTTAATAAAAAAAAGACAATATGTGTGTTTTGAAGAGGTTGGGAGATCAAGCACTCAGCAGCAATGGATTTTATCTCCCTTCCATAAGTGGAGGCCCACAGCCTCACCATGTAGAGCAGGATCTGCTGTTCAGAGACCATCCCAGGCCCCAGCGCAACATAGAGGAGTGTGGTGGCCAGGCGTGCTGAGCTTGCTGGGATGCATGGCTGGACTTCCCACCAGGCGCTGCCGGGCTTCCTCCAGCACTCTTGGATCATTTTTCTTATGAGGTATGTTGTTAAGAGTCCCCAGCATGCGCAGCTGAAGTGGTCTTTTCTCTAATCTCTTCTGGTATGTTCTTCCAAAAATCATTTTGCTTGAGTGGCAGTGTCTCCTTGTCATCTTGCTTCTAATTCTGCCATTATCCACTCTCTCTCTTATATTCTAGATAGGAAGTCATGTCACAGCTGGAAATGTCTCCTTAAGTTATCCCACTCAGATATTAAACCAAAATCTGATGTTTAGGGCTTCTCTGAGGAAAGAATGTCCTTTTTGGTGGCCACGGTCACCACTGCAACTGCAGCTGCCGCCATCTTCCACTTCATATTTTTTAAGTTAAGATTATTATGTTATGGCATACATAAAGTAATATTTCCCATTTTTACTTACCATCCTATGAGTTTTGAAAAACACATGCAATTGATCATATAACCACAAGTGTAAAAGTATAGAAAAATAACATCACTGAAAAAATATTAGCGGTTCCTTTTGTAATATTTTAACTTCTAGAGGCAAAGCCCTGACAATTACTCATCTATGTTTTCTTTTTATGGCTTTACCTTATTCACCTAGATTATGTTAATGTAATGCTACAAATCCTCAGAGAAAGCTTCAACTGTTAGTCTAACCACTCTAACTTAGACACTTCAGTAAGGTACAGAGGAAACTAAGATGTAGAAAAAAAAAAGAAGCAGATGTGGTCATGCAACACAGAATTAAATGTGGGGCAAAGAAAACCTAAGAACAGATATCCACTACCACCTGTTGAAGACAGGGATGGTCTCCCTAAAACAAGGCCTACTCAAATGCTAAATGCTGGCAGGCATACAATGCAAAACCGATGTGACATAGACAGCCCAATCCTGGGAGCCGGAGAGCAGGAAGCATTTTGCATATTTAGAATATATTTGGAATATTGGAAAAGTTTTCTACTGGATGGGCAAAACAAGCCAAACCATAAATGTGCTGAATTACCCTAAGGAACCTCCCACTTTTTCTTAGGTCTGAGAAGGTACAGCTCAGCTTTGGAGCATGACAACCTCACTCATCTCTAGAGTGTGTACTTTCACTGTGCAATAAACCTTTAATATAGGACTAAACCTCTACTGTGTCTTCAAGTTATTTTTTTCCAGTATGTTCAAAAAGCTGAAGAACTCCAGTAGAGTAGAGGTCTCCCATGTGTCTTAAGACATCCTGACACCCCTAACTAATAACAAGACCACATTGTCAGAGTAGGCATTTCTTTGGCTGTGTCTGTGTAGGCACACTTTTTAAAAACAAGCCACTTTTCTTAACTTGCATCAGTTTTTGGTCTTCTTTATGAGTTCTATTCTAACTAGCAGAATATACTGCTGATTTTAATGTATATTTCTTCTTATTATAGTTAAGGATTTTTCAATATAATTTTAAAATCATATCTTTTGTATTTAGGCTTCTGTCACATTATTTTAAAAAATTTTACTATTTATTGTTAATAATTTGAATTACCAATAATTTGAGTATCATTTTTATCTCTTAAAAAGAAAAATATTATTAACAGTAAACTTGGCTAGAACTTGTTTTGGGAAAGTTTTTTTTAGGAATATTAATTAGAATTTTTATACATAAAAATAGAAACTGCTTCCTTTTTAAAATTTCAATCAATTGTTCATCTTCCAGCTGTTAAATGCCAGAAAATGTCAAATAAATGGAATCATAAACAATGTAGCCTCACATAGGTTCCTTTGCTCTTGAAAACATTTGTATTCAAGACACTACTTTTTTTTTTTTTTTTTTTTTTTTTTTTTTTTTTTTTTGGTGGTACTGGGGTTCCTGGAAGCCCTTCTACCTCTGGGCTACACTCCTAGACCTATTTTTTAATTTTTTTTTTTTTTTTTTTAATTTGGAAACAGAGTCTCTTAAGCCAGCGCGGCTGGCTTCTAACCTGAGCGATCCTCCTGTCTCCGCCTCCCAAGTGCGGGGATTACAAGCGTGCGCCACCATGCCCAGCAAGACACTACTTTTTCATGGATGTAGAAAATGAGTTAAACATTGACTGGCAAAGGGTAACTTTTCAGATATGACCATACACAATTACAAGGCTTCACTTAGCAGGACTCATAGTGGGGAATTTGCCCTTCCCACATTGCATGTGATACATTAGCATTTTCTGAGCTGTTGAAGTTGATGATTCAATATCACCCTTGAACCTACCCATCTACTCTTCTTTTCCCATTTTCTATGTATATCTGACTTCCTAGGCTGGGTACCTCCTTTAGAAATTGTCATTATTGGGACCTTGGCTGACATATTTCTTGGTTATCTCCACCGAGGCCCTCTTTATCAGGAAATCTTGGATAAATCACTTTTTCTGACAATAATTTCCCATTCTCATGCACCCTAGCAACATAAAAAGGCAAGAGTTTCTCCTTTAGGGTTTCTTGGTGGTGAAAGAGCTTCCTCACACCACTACTCTCCTTGGCTGTCCTATCATTTTAGCTCTCACCCTGTTCTTTTCCACAAATGGGAGGGGAAAAAAAAGAAACATCTGGCACATTTTTTTTTTTTGTCATCTTCATAATACTATTGCAGGAAACAATTGAAGGCATAATTGGTATTTTGAGCCTGGCTCACAGTCCTAATGGACCACCTCAGCACCTGGCAGCTTTCCTGATTTTAAGCCACAAAAGGTATTTGTATGTGGGTTTGAATATAAAACTAAGTTTTTATTTTTATTTAGTAAACACATAGGAATGAGATTTTTGGGTGCTATGGTATTAAAAGATTTTTAAGCTGATGGCAAACTGCAAAGCTGAAAGTTCCAGGTGTTCCAAATTCTTCCTATTTTTGGCATTTTTATATTTTTCTCTTATAATCTCTTCCTTTTCATTCCATAAATGGAGACATTTGTGTTATTTCAAATAAACTTGTTTCCTTTTCTTTCTAATTTGTATTTTTATTGATATTTTTTGTCTTGTACTACCTAAGGCTCAGTGTGGTGATAAAAAATAGTGTGATAGAAGAAACATGTCTTTTTCTTATCTTACAGAAAAATATTAATTATATTAATTATTCAAATATGTTTACTATTAGCTTCAACTAGTATGCATATGACTTTTAGCAACTTGATAGAATTTGTTTGACTAAAAATTGTCTTAGTATTTTGTTAATTGGGGATATAATTTTAGTGTAATATATTTCCTGCATCTAGTGAAAAGTTCATGCTATATAGTTCTATATAAAATATCCCATCAAGAGCTCATTTATTAATATTCAGGGTATACATAGTGGAGTCATGAGGGTAGTAATTCCAACAGTGAATAAATCTATAGTAGTCAGTTTACCTGGGTGGTACCCAATAGGCCAGTAGAAAATGATGGGAGAGGTGGTCACTGGGTGAGGTCTTAGGAATTATATAGTTTCACCTTCCTCTGCTAGTTCTCTTGCTTCCAGTTTCCATGATATAAGCACAGCCTTTTCTACCTTCCACCACAATACCCCAAGATATGTGGCCCCCAGCCTCACACAGACTAAACCAGAAACTGTAAGAAAATAAATTTTTTTTCCAGTAAATTACATGGTCAATATTTTAGAAATTTATCTGTAGCAACGCTGATAAAACAGGTTACCTGATTCTCCACACTTATTCTGTTAATATTTTGGATTGATGGATTTTTAATGCTAAACTAACCTTATATTTCTATGATAAATATATCTTATTCCATATGAAATATTTCTTTATTTGCTGCTGGATTAAAATTTTAGCAGTTTTTCTAATTATATTTAAGTTCATGATAAATATCAATCTGAAAGTTTTCTCCATAATATTTTTATTTTTCTGCAAATAAAAAAGATGTGCCAAAAGAAAAAGCTGGAAAATACTTTCTACTCTTTCATTTTATCAAAGAATTCATGCAAATTTGGTATTAGATTTGATACAACCTACTAGGTAAGCTCTTTGGTTCTAGATCTATTTTTGTTGTTGTTGACTTTTCGAGGTGTTAGTGGGTAACAATTACTCTGTGGTCCTTGCTTCTCTGAGCAGAATAAATTTCTATGGAGGAGTAGAAGTTTATTTAGATAAGTGAATATACAGTGTAAAGAACATCTTGATGAGTAGAAGATTAAGGTGTTAGAGAAAAAATATCTGAAATTGATTGCTTCCTTGGGGAAAGTTATGACATGGAACAAAAATAGTTATACTCTAGGAGAGTAACTTTTTTTATTTGGAAACAGGGTCTCTTAAGGAGTATAACTTTTTAGGTGTGGAACCTGGTGTAGATTACTCCATGTGGTGTGATTCATTCAGTCTGTAAATATTTCTCTGTGTCTATGATTTTGGGAAAGTCACTATCCTTTTCCATGCCACAACTTAGTGAGTTGCTTTCACTCAGTCCCTTCCCACAAGAAGAGTATCTAAGTGAGCCCCTGCAGAGTGTTTAGCCTCCCAATATCCCTGGAGACTTTTAACTGCAGCCATTTTCATTTGAAGGGCCAGGCATGGTGGGGCACGCCTATAATCTTCTTGAAAGGCTGAGACAGGAGGATTGCAGACTTGTGGCCAGATTTAGCAACTTAATAAAACCCTATTTCAAAAAATAAAATAACTGAAATAGGGCTGATGCCATAGATAAGAAATAGAATGTCACCTCTGATTCAACTTCCAGTACCAAATAAATAAATTAAAAATAAAAGAACTGATTATTCTCTTTCCTAAGATGTTCCAGGTTTGGTTCTGTTTTAGTCCGCTTTCTTCTCTAAGTATCAATCTGGGGGACTGTATTAATTACAATCTCATTCACTTTAGTAGAAAATAATGCTATGAAGGACTTCTAGTTTTGTGCTACTACAAATCAAGGACTTAGAAAGTCATCAGATTTATCTTCACAACAATAAAATAGATAAACAAGTTGAATGCCATGAATTATTTTTAGATTTATCACAGCTATGTTGCAACCTGCCTGGATCACAAGATTCATAAATTGGTAAGAACGCTTAAATAGCATTTTTTTTGTGTGTGTGGTACTGGGGGTTCCTGGAGACCTTTCTACCTCTGGGCTACACTCCCAGACCTATTTTTATAATTTTTTATTTGGAAACAGGGTCTCTTAAGCCAGCAAGGCTGGCTTCGAACCTGCGCGATCCTCCTGTCTCTGCCTCCCAAGCTCAGGGATTACAAGCGTGCGCCACCACGCCCGGCTTGAATAGCATTTTTAAATAGTTGCTAGAAAATTAACTTGCACTGCAGTGAAAGGGAGAAACTAGCGGGAACTCAAGTCTAAAGGAGTTTCCCAAACAGTTTTCAGTTTTACCTAACAAAATCCCACCAATTCTGATGAGATACTGGAAATTTTTTGATGATTATGCTATAGAGTAGAAAAAAGGAACATTTCTAAAAAATATATACATTGTACTCTCAATAAGGATGATGTACTCTGCATATAAAAATATTTACCATAGTCTTATCCCATCTAAAATGAATCATATTTCTTTTTCTAAAAATGAAGTAACAAACTCGGAAAAGCACTTACAAAGATCACAAACCCCAATTCTGGGCAGACCCAGTATACATTGAAGATTAATCAAAGAATAGTACAATATTTCTCCCCTTCTACATTTTACCACTGCATAAAAGAGTGATTGAGATGTAAATTTTTCTCTTATATGTAGAATCTATGGAATAATACTAGAGTGATTACTCAGATAATAGAGGATAAACTCCAATGAAGACAGGGAGGTGGTCTAGGTGGAAAGGGATGTGAAGAGAGGGAGAATCAATAAAGATACAACTTCAATTGATATTATGTATGCATGGTAGAGTGTTAATGCCAATTATCTCAATATTTTTATGAGGAAGGGGGAGTGGGGAGGAAGCCAGGGGGAAGCCCAGAAAGTGTTCTGCGCATGTATCTCACTATCACTATGAACTGCATTATGATGTGAGGCTACAATATACACCAATAAAAGTAAACAAACAAACATTTTTTTGTGGAGAGGAATGAAAAAAATAGAAGAGATAAAAACAAAAAAAAGAGAAATTCCTAAATCTTACAACTAAAAGTAAAGTTCTATATAGCCTAAATTTAGTGTATATTAACAGAAAATCTCATGCAGAAAGGCTACTTATCTCATTTCCTCCTATGTGATACAACATATCTGGCTTAAAACATAATTAAAAGGCACAAGAAAAATTCACAGGAAACTAAAAGGTGAATCAATATGTGGCGTTGGATTAAACTGAAGAGCATTTCTAGAACAAAGGAAACTATCAAGAACTTCAACAGAGAATTAACAGAATGGGAGAAAATTTTTGCCAACTATTACTCTGATAAAGGACTAATATCTAGAATATACAGAGAATTCAAGAAACTCAACACTAAGATAACAAATAGCCCAATCAAAAATTGGCATGTGAACTAAATTAACACTTCATAAAAGAAGAAATTTAAATGGCCAATAAATGCATAGAAATGCTCAATATCATTAGCAGTCAGAGAGATGCAATTCAAAATTACCCTGAGATTTCACCTAACTCCAACTAAATGGCAATCATTCACAACACAAACAACAATAAATGCTGGAGAGGATGTCGAGAAGTGGGAACTCTAATATATTGTTAGTGGGATTGCAAATCAGTGCAACCACTTTGGAAAACAATATGGAGGATCCTCAGAAGAATGGGAATAAACCTACCATACGATCCAGCAATACCACTTCTGGTTATCTATCCAGAAGAATGAAAACCAAATTACCAAACGAATCCATGCATATCTATATTCATAGTCATACAATTCACCATTGTCAAACTATTTAACAATCCAAAATGTTTATCAACAGATGAATGAATTAAAAAACCATGGACTATGTACACAGTAGAATCCTACTCAGCTATAAAGAAGAACAAAATTACATCATTTACAGGGAAATGGGTGAAACTGGAGAACATTATACTAAGGGGGATTAGTTAGTTATAAAAAAATAAGAAATCAACTGTTCTCCCTAATATGCAGAAGGTAGGGAGAAAATGGGCCATAGGAAGAACTCTAGACAAAAAAGGAAAAAATATAGATGAGCAAATAAGGTGACCTAACAGAGGGGGAGAAGAGAGGAATTCCCTAATGTGCATGATGTATATTCACAAACATATCAAAGTCAATCACTAAGCTAAACATGAAAAGTAGGGACCGGGGAGGTAATAGGGTGGGAATTGGGAAGGGGCTAGTTGAGTGATGTGTGGATGTATGCCTCTACCATCTTGTATTCCATTAAGATGTGTGAGTAAAATGCACAAATAATATTAAAAGATAAAGAGAAACATGAATATGCATAAGAAAAGAATCAGAGAAGAAATAAATAGTATTTATAAAACCTAAAAATAAAACATTATATATTTATTCTATTACATTTCAATAATTTTGTCCATTTATATCAATGTTTTTAGTCACTAAGAAAGTTCATAACAATGCCAATTCTCCTTTTAATATCTGTTGAACCTGTAGTTATATCCTAATTTATTGTTAGTGATAAAAGTTCAGGTTTTCAACTCTTTTTGCTTGATCAATCTGACTACAGTTTTATCAATTAAAATTTTATTTTATAAATTTAGATGTTGGTCTCATTTATTTTCTCTATTGGTTTCTTATTTTTTTAACTTCTATTCCTACTTATTAATAGTAAAAGGTAATCTTAAAATAAAATATTAAATTTAAATTGGTATTTTCATTTACCATTTAACATTGAATAAATTTTAGTTAGTATATGGAATTATTTTATATTTATGTTCATTTTTAATATATTGCTATACTTAATCCTTAACATTTTCTTATAATTTAATTTTTTATAATAGGCAAAATACTGAATCCATTTGTATTTTTGTTAAAATATATTTGTTTTTTAAGGCATACCCAATTATAAATGTTAGGACAATGTATTGGTTATTTTATTTTATTTTTACTCATTTATTTTTATTATTTCATAATACATACATTTTAATGGGGTACAAGATAGTAGAGGCATGCATTCACACATCACTCATTTAGCCCTTCTAACTTATAAAGAATCTTGCAATTTTTATTTTATTTACATGCTTATATCATTTACTTGATTATCTAATACCATAACACATACAAAAAAGAAAAAAAATAAGTTGTATTACAATTTAATTTACTTTTTAATTTTTTATAGTTTTATGTATAAATATTTATATTTTCTAAGACCAAATTATAAAGCAAAACATTTTCCAATATTTTTGTTTCTTATATATTTTCCCATTTTAAACTTTGTTTCTTATACTTAAATATTTATTTAGATTTTGGTTTCTGTTTTTTGTAATATTTTAGTTTATAAAAATATATAATACATACAAATACATGAATATTTTCTTACACATTTGTTGGTTAATGCATACATGTGTGTATACGTATTTTTATGTACATATACTTATCTATCATTGCCTATTTGATTTAAACTACACATTGAAGATGTTATAAATGGAGTTTTTTTCATCCATTTTAAGCAAAAATTATGTAATTATGTGCTTGTACCAATAATGTACTCAGCGATCTTCTTTATTGATCACTTATATGACCTCCAAATAGGGCAAAATCACACAGGCATTTTCATCTCAACAAATCTAAAATAAGTTTTGAACTACAATGCAAACTTCAAATTGATATTTTTTTATTTTTATTTTTTGAATACATATATATATATATATATATATATATATATATATATATGCCTTGTAGTCATATATCATCATGGAATACAAGACTTGTGAGAATACACAAACACACAGCATCCAATTAGTCCTTATCCAATCCCCATCCCATTTCTTCCCCCTACCTCGATACCATGCTTGATTGATGATTAAATTTGATACATTTGTTTATGTACATCATGAGTTTTAAAGAGATTACATCCTCCCCCATCCCATTCCCTCTGATTGGTCATCTTAATTTCTCCTTAATAGGGCCCTGTCTTCAACTAAATCTCCTCCTATTACCTATTTCTTCCTACTTTGCATATTAGAGAAAGCATCTGTTCTTTTATTATCTGTGATATTTCTCTGTGTATGTCGCATTGCATGTTCTGATTCCACTCTTTACGGCCCTGGCACTGGCCTGGCCACACGACAACTCCAATACCAGCCTCTCTGGCTCCAGCACCTGCCATGCCTCATGGAGGCCCTGATCCCAGCCTCGCTGGCCCCGGCACTGGCCTAACCCTTCAGCAGGCTCCAATCCCAGCCTTGCTGGCCCCGGCACCAGCATAACCACTTGGCAGGCTCTGATCCCAGCCTCGCTTGTCCAGGCACAGTCCTAAACCCTCAGTAGGCTCTGATCCCAGCCTCAAAGCCCCAGGACCAGCCATGCCTCATGGCATGATCCAATCCTGGCCTCACTGGCCCCGGCACCAGCCTCACCCCTCGGCAGGCTACAATCCGGGCCTCAAAAGCCACAGCACTGTCCTTGCCTCACAGTGAGCTCCGATCCCAGCCTCACTGGCCCCAGCACTGTCCTCACTCCTCGGCAGGCTCTGATCCTGGCCTCGAAGGCCCCAGAACCGGCCTATCCTCAGGGCAGGCTCCGATCCCAGCCTTGCTGGGGCTGGCACCAGCCTAACCCCTCATCAGGCTTCGATCCAGGCCTCGCTGGCCCTGGCACCAGCCTAACCCTTTGGCAGGCTCTGATCCCGTCCTCCGAGGCTCCAGCACCGGCCTTGCCACACGGCAGGCTCTGATCCTGGCCTAGCTGGCCCTAGCACTGGCTTAACCCCTTGGCAGGCTCTGATCTTGGCCTTGGAGGCCCCATCACTAGCCTTGCCTTACGGCAGGCTCCCATCCTGGCCTTGGAGGCCCCAGCACCAGCCCGGCCTCATGGCAGGCTCTGATTCCGGCCTAGCTGGCCCCGGCACCAGCTTAACCCCTCAGCAGGCTCTGATCCAGCCTTGGAGGCCCCAGCACCAGCCTTGCCTCACAGTGGGTCCCAATCTCAACCAGGCTGGCTCCGGCATTAGCTTCACCCCTCAGCAGGCTCTGATCCTGGCCTCAGAGGCCCCAGCTCCAGCCTTGCATCATGGTAGGCCCTGATCCTGCCTCGCTGGCCCTGGCTCTGGCCTAAGCCCTTGGCAGGCTCTGATTCTGGCCTCAGAGTCCGCTATACTGGCCTTGCCTCATGGCAGGCTCCATTCACAGCCTCACTGTCCCTGGTCCCGGCCTCACACCTCGGCAGGCTTCGATCCAAGCACCCTCTTCACACACAGTATGTTGTCCCAAGTTTCCAAGTGTGCGCGGTGGTAGCATTCTGCCTCTGGGGTTATTTCTTCAAAAGATCCAGGTGTGTTGCATCAGATCTCTGCCTCTCCTAAGTACTGGCTGCTGCCGTTGCTGCTGCCTCCACCATCTCAATTCTTTCTCAAACTCTTCCCACACTGCAGGTTGTTCAGTATTCCTGAGCATGCGTGAGCGATGGTAGCATTCCACCTTTGGGGAAATTTTTTCAAAAGATCAGGGTGGGTTGGATCAGATCTCTGCTTCTCCCAAAGAGAAGCCTCCACTGTCACCGCTGCCAGCGCTTCCAACACCGCCTTTCTCCTAGGTGTCCGCTGAGCTCCCTCCTTATAGATGATGTCCAGAATTCTTAAGCATGTAAGGAAGAAGCAGTTCCCCTTCACGGGGAATTTTTCCAAAAGTTCCAGGTCAGTTGGATATGTTTTGTCTGCATCTCCAGAATCCTGGCTGCCGCCACGGCCATCATAACCCCTCTCCAATATTTTTTCTTTTCTTTTTTCTTTTTCTTTTTCTTTTTCTTTTTCTTTTTCTTTTTCTTTCTTTCTTTCCTTCTTTCTCTTCTTCTTCTTCTTCTTCTTCTTCTTCTTCTTCTTCTTCTTCTTCTTCTTCTTCTTTTTTGAATAAGAGAAGACAGTATGTGTGGTTTGAAGAGGTTGTGGGATCAGGCACTCAGTAGCAATGAATTTTTTTTTTCCCTTCCAAGAGCGGAGTACCACAGCCTCACCAAACAGAGCAGCACATCATGGCCTGGCACAGTACAGCATCACTGAGTTCCTCAGTACCCGCGACTCAGTCTCCCGCCGGGCACTGGGCCTTCCCGAGAGCAGACCAGGATGCCCGCGCCCGGCCCAGCACCAGGTCTGCCATGGAGTGGGTAGAGCCGCTCATACCCAGCCCACCTCCAGCCCTTCCCCCGAGTGGGCCATGCCTCCTGCCCCCAGCCCGGAACAGGGCCTTCCTGGGAGCTAGCCAGGCCACCTGCCCCCAAACTTGAACCAGGCCTTCCAGGGAGTGGGCCAGGCCACCTGCCCCAAATTGATATTTTAAAAATATGTCAGAAATCAATATCAGCCTTTTAAAAACTATAAAGGAAGTTGGTTTTCTAATCTTACCTACATTAAGCAAAATAAAATGAATTTTACATGTTTATCTTATGCATATATGTATTTGGTGTATACACCTATATCTGGTTATATAGGTATGTGTACCTCCATCAATTTACCAATTAATCAATCATATATTTACCTATCATCTGTCCATCATGTGTGTGTGTGTGTGTGTGTGTGTGTGTGTGACTTTCACAAATTTTTTTCAATTGAACAAGGAAGTAGAAACTTCCAAGGACCCAATCAAAGAGCAATGATTAAGTAAACTTTGTATAAAGTTTATGTATTAAAATGTATATATAGTTTTATGTATGTTACTATATATTACATGATAAAACTAAATTAATTACATTATAATACCATTTGATTTCATTGTTTTACATAATAGTTTTGATTTGCTTATGTTTGTTTATATTTACCTATCAAATAGTTAAAAAAATAAATCATCAGTAGTGGCAACTACTATATATGTATCTTCCCATTATTTGGACCAATGCAATCAACTTCACTGAAAGAAGTTTAAATTTGCACTCAAAGCTGTAATGCAACAAACATGATCATTGGTTTCACTTAGACAGCAGAAATCATAAATTCACTAACACTTTCCACTCTAACTCACTGATAACAGCTATTGAGAAAATTAACCTTCTCTGAGTCACCAGGCTTCCTGACACCACTTTGATCTGAATGCAGGGTTGACAGTCTAGGGTAAACACTTTTCAATTAGATGGGGGAGAATAGCTCTGAAACAGAGCATCTTAGAGAGACATTTTCTTTACATCTGTGGTTAAAGTCAGACAAAGGTCTTCATGACAAAATAATTTTTAGCTGTCTTGAAAATTATTTTGCTCAACAAGATATAATTCTATCACAACACATTAAAGTGGAGATTTTGATGCAGATATCACAGTCGAGTAAATTAGAAATTCTAACAAAGTTCACTAACAAACTGAAAATTAATCATATTGCCAATATAATATTAAAGAATAGATTTTCTAAAATGTTTTATATTTTTTCTTCAAAATATTAAGGAAATGCTATGCCATAAATCTAATTGTAGATTTTTCTAGTTTGATAAAGGTCATTCTAGTTTTCACCTAACAGCTCCACAGAAGTGATATTTTCACCATGTTTTTTTTCTCTGAAAGGCATGTTCTAGATTGGAGAGTATAAATTATATTTCAACTCATTATGTCTACTTCACAGACCTTAAAATTACCAGCCCTATTTTTTCCCTTTGGGCCTTTGAATTAAATGATACTTTAGCCTACAATGCACACTAAAAGTAATTCAAGTCACTCTCCACCATCTCATTAGATTTTAGCTTAAATATTATCTAAGATGTTTTTACTTAGTTTGCCATTTATACATAAACAGAACTAAAAACAACACAATATAGAAGAAATTTATTTGTCCATTCACTACATAGTTAAGAAATAACAGTAGCTGGACTTGGATGGATGCCAGGAAAGAATCAAAGTGTTTTTTTGTTTTTGTTTTTTTTCAAAAAGACATCTTTAGGGATATTCCCTTGAATTTCATTGCTGAAAACTATACCTAATGCACAACTCTTAAGAGGAAAAAAAAAACAAAAAAATGAGGATATTTTACAATATGTATTGTAGTTCTGAAAATAATTGGAATATATTAGTATATCAAAAAGGGAAATGATATAAACAAATAGTAAAAATGTAGTCTGGCTAAACTTAAATGTTCTTATCTTGCCTCACACAGAGTTATTCTTTATAGCATCTTCAATTTTTCATAGCATGTATTGCTATTTGAAATTTCTTTGCTTATTTATTTGCTTATGTTTATAATCTACCCCATTCCACCTCTATCAGACTGTGAACTTCATAAAAGTTGAAATTTTATGTATCTTATATAGTGCTGTGTTTTCATGCCTTGATCAGAGTCTGGCATAAAAAGGAATCTAAATAGTTGTTTTGAAATAAATAGCTATATAAACAACTGAGGCAGTACATACATGATTGAATTAAGAGTCAATTACCATGGTAGAAAAGATGGTATTGCTGAAAGATATCTAATCACAGTTTGACTATTTATAGCTCTCAGTTTGACTATTCATAGACTTAATCTAAGCATAAGAGTCAACAAAATAAAAAAACTATTAGAAACAAAGCATTGTCATAACTGGACTGATGATGCCAGGTACGATTTAATAATTAAACATGAAGAAAATTATTGGAGAGTTCTGTCTATCAGGGTTGGATTTCTAAACTCTGAATTTAAAAAGAATTTCAGAATATGATTTTGGTAAACATTTACAGGAGTTTGACAACTCAACTTGTTAAATTTACAATTATACACAATACAATTTATTATATATTTCTTTAAGGCAGAAGTCTAAAATAGATTTGACTGGGTTAAAATCAAGGATTAGAGTTAAATTTATGTTACAGTCTTTTCTTCTTCTGGATGATCCCTCAGTTCATGGAATCCTTCCATTCTAAAACAAGTCATGACCTGTCAAATTTTTCTCACATTGCCTCATTCTGACTGTAAAATAGTAAAAGTATTTTACTTTCTTCCATATAGGCACCTTTAAGATCACATTGAGTCCAATTATGTAATTCAGAATAAAACTCCATTTTGAGGTCAACTATTTGCATTGTCATTTTCCCTTTTTCTATGTAATATAAATACAAGTTCCAGTGATGGACATTTTTGAGGGACATTTATTCTGCCTACCACAAAAGGTACAAGAGAGAGAGAGAGAGAGAGAGAGAGAGAGAGAGAGAGAGAGAGAGAGAATACAGAAGAAAAGAAGAAAGTAATCCTGCTTTTAAAATGAAGAGCTTACCTTTTCACTTTTCTCTGTTCCAAACAAATTACATGTAGTCAACTTTGGAAAGGACCTAGGTGGACCTACTTTAACTCTCTCCTTTATGGGCTACATTTACCTCACAGAAAAATTTTATAAATCCCTTATCTACATTAATACCGAGAGAGTGTCCTGTCTCTTGGTCTATAGTGATAATTCTAACTCAAGACCTTTGAATTTCTCATTGAATTACATTCATCAGGCTTGAATTGACTACAGTCACATCCCTGAGCCTTATTCCATCCCACCCCCTTCCACACATTCACCCCAGGAAAACTGTAGCACAATAGTGATTCTCCATGGAAAAAGTCCTCCAACAATTGAATTTATGCATTTCATACATTATTTTACTCTGGCTACTATAACAAACTATCAAAAATGAGTAACATAAAACAAATTTTTTTCCATCAAAGTTTGGAAGTCCAGAAGTCTGAAATCATCAACACTAAGTTTAAATCAAAATATCCACTAGCCTGTGCTCTATCCAGAGTCTCTAGGGGAGACTCATTTTTTCATGTCTTCCATTTCCTGATTGATATCTGAAATTCTCTCTTCATATCTCCATCACTTGATTTTTTGTTTTGTTTTGTTTTGTTGGTGGTACTGGGGTTCCTGGAAACCCTTCTATCTACAGGCTACACTCCCAGACCTATTTTATATTTTTTATTTGGAAACAGGATCTCTTAAGCCAGCAAGGCTGGCTTCGAACCTGCATGATCCTCCTGTCTCTGCCTCCCAAGTGCAGGGATCACAAGTGTGCACCACTATGCCCGGTGTCACTCAAATTTTTAATTTCAGCATCTGCAAATTTTTCTTTGCTTTATTTTCATGTGGCATTACCCTCTGTATGGATGTTATATATCTTTCTGTTTCTTTCTAGTTAAGGAAATATATTTTCGCACATAGGACCCTCACAGGTATTTATTATTATTGTTTATTATATTGTGAGTATATTATACTCACAGGTATTTATAATTATTGAGAAATGGAATTATTTATTCTTTGGTAGAGGGGAAAATTTAAGCCTATCACACTTAATTTGAATGAATGGTCAAAGAATAATGATTCAGGTTTTTCTAAATTGCTTTTTAAATTTTTACACATGAGTTGACCTGAACACACTCTTCAGATATATATAGAAAAATACTGATAACACTTGAATAACTAACTCTATAAGCATTTTTACCACTGCTCTTATATGAACTTAATTTAAATATTGTAAAACTAGGAAATGTCTTAACTTTGTTCAAATGCTCAAAATTTTCAAGATTTTACAATGATTTTCAGGTATTACTGGTTTTCTCAATATATTTAGATTTAAGGCATATTACATATAATAAATACATACAATATTGTATATGTGCATAAATAATAACTATATAGACACAGTTGTATGAGTGTGTGCATATGACCAGTCCCCCATGTTATAAAATATTGTATGGCTATTTTCTTTTAATAGCAGGACACAGAACTATTATGAGCTTTCTAAGATTAAGAAATATATGCAGCCTGAGTAATAGTTCAGATTGCCAACCTGAATTATTGTCAATCTGCAACTTAGATAAGTGTAACACCCAAAGAAACCCTAGATGTTTCAAAAACTAAAATTACTTTAGTTCATTGTCAGTACCATGACACTGCAGTAAAATTTTTCAAGTTATTTCACATTTAGTTTTTTTTTTTATTTCTTAGGACAGACAAATGTTTTATTCAAGAATAAAAAATATATTTGATAGTTGACACTATGATTATATAAAAACCACACTCTTCAGTATTTTCCAAATGAATTAGCTTGAATGAATTTCCTTCAGTTTTTATGCTAATTCATTTGGAAAATACTGAATCAGCATTAGTCAAATGCTCCATTATCAGTATATAAGTTTCAATAAGAATTGACTTATTTACCTATAGTGGATTCAACTTTATTTTAATAATATAACTGATATTATTCTTGTTCTTTTCTACTTTAATTCACTAGGTTCTATGGTATGATTTATTTTGTCATTTTATTCAATATTGTTGCTCAGATTTATATTGAAAATACAGTAGGACTTAAGATAGGTCCTAAACAGTATTAAAATGAGTTCAAATTTTTTCTCCACTATTTATTAGATTTAGAATGTGTTCAAGTTTCTGAAACTTTTTGAAATTTGATTTACTTACCTGTAAAAAATTTACTCATAAAAGCTTAAGATAAAAGAAAAAAGATAAGAAGCGTGTAACCCACTCTCTACCATATGGATACATCCAACATTTTATCTTTTGGATATATGAGTTTGAGTCCAGTCATGTTTGCCCAGAATTATTAGTAATTAAAATATATTTTTATTTATGTAGATATCTAAAATTTTAGAGAAAATCTATCTTAAAAATAGATTTACATATTTTATTAAAACAATAAAATTTTATTTATGATGGTTTAATTATGCATATGAGTGTGTACTGTTTGTTAATACCTGTGTAAAAATTGTTTCATAGATATTCATTAGAGTATCTAAAAGTTTAGTTGGCTTATAATATTTTGAGGCTATTATAGAATGACTAAAAGTTTAAAACTAAATGAGAACATTAAACTTAATCACTATAATGAATATTAACACTATGTCTTAATCCAACAGACAGTATTTTCATCAAAAAGTTTATAAATTCAAAATTTATTTCAGTAGTTTGAAGTATTAAGAAAGAATGTAATACAATATTAGTTTTATTTCAGTTTTGTATCTCTATGTTTATGTTGGAAATAGGTGCTAGATATTTTCTAGAATTTATAATAGTTCTAAAAAATATTCAGTTTTTGAAGACATAGTTCAGAATACTGAAAAATATTTTATTTTTTATCTTTCCTGATCTCTGGCTCACCTGAGTCAATAAAAGCAGCACCTTGAAAATAGAAAAAACTCATTTCCAAGTTAGTCTTCATAAGTTTTTTAACTATTGGAATAGTACATCTAAATTTCTCAGCAAAAGTGGAGAATGTAGAGCAGAGCAGAGTGTGGAGAGGAATTCTGTTGTATAAATATACAACTACTTTATTTAGAAAGATGGTTTATGATTAGAGTTTTCTACTTCAAAATAATATTGACAAAAGCAATCCCCACTATTTTGTAAGACCACTTTAGCAGTTTCATTTATAATTAAAATATATTTAATACTGCTAAATTTGATTTTATGACCAAATTTTCTATCATACAGAATAAAACCAGTATGCTACTTGGAATTAAAACAGAAACAGAGATCAATATCAGAACATAAAATTCAGACAAATC
Organism: Muscardinus avellanarius; assembly: GCF_963383645.1. Classification (NCBI taxonomy): domain Eukaryota; kingdom Metazoa; phylum Chordata; class Mammalia; order Rodentia; family Gliridae; genus Muscardinus; species Muscardinus avellanarius. The sequence continues at coordinate 21,387,808 of NC_137790.1, read as the reverse complement.
CACACTGCTACAGTCAACTGATTCTGGACAATCAAGAAATCAAAACAAGAATCAATAAATTAGATGACATCAAATTGTAGAGGTCTGCAAAAAATTAATATACAGCCTACAGAATGGGAGAAAACTTTGCCAGCTATTGTTCCAGTAGAGGATTATTATGCAGAATATAAAAATTTAAAAACTCAATCCCCCAATATAAATAACCATCAATAAGTGGACAAATGGATTGTATAGATACTTACCAAAAGAAGTAGAAATGGCCAACTATATAAAAATATGCTCAACAGCAAAGATCATCAGACAAACGTAAATCAGTCCTGCATTGAGATTTCTTCTTATTTCAGTTAGAATGAATGATAACCTTGGGGGGGAAAAAAAAAAAGCTAAGGAAGAGTGGGATGGGGTGGTGAGGGGTGGGAAAGGAAACCTTATATATGCTTCCTGGGAATGTAAATTAGTATACTATCTACTAAGAAAATTAGTGTGGAGGTTCCTCAATAAAGCAAAAATTGATTTATTTTGGAGAAGGATTTGTGAGCAGGTGAGAGAAACATGATCTCTGCTGTAGTTGGGTGGAATATTCTATATATGTCTAATAGATCCATTCAGTAGATGATGTTCTTTAGGTCTAAGGCATCTTTACTGACCTTTTGTCTAGAAAATCAGTTAAGCCATGTGAGAGGTGTGTTGAAATCGTCCAGTAATACTGTATTGGGACTTATGTGTGACTTAATGTCACAAACAGTTTGTTTTATGAAAGAAGCTGCACCTATGTTTCAGGCATAAATATTGATTATTGTTATTTTCTCTTGCTAGAGTTTTCCTTATACCAGTAAAAAATGACCTTCCAATAAACTTGGGCTTGAAGTCTAACTTCTCTGATATCATAGTTGTTGCCCCTGCTTGTCTTTGAGTTCCATTGACATAGATTACCTTGCTCTAGCCTTTTACCTTTAGTTTTTTACTATCTTTACTTGTAAGGTGTATTTCTTGCAGGTAGCAGATAGATGGATTCTGGTTTGTAATCCATTTTTGACACCTTATATCTTTTAATTTGGTGTTGAGGCCATCTAAGTTCAGTGTGATTACTGAGAGATGATTCTTAATTACTAACACTGTGAGTTTTAACTTCTGTTTGAAGTAGTGTTTGTTGTTTTGTGCCAAGTTGTTTGCTTGATAGAAATTATTGATTCTCTTGTTCTGGTGTGTATTACTTATTTCTTCTTTGCAATTAATCTCTGAGAATTTTCTCTAGTGCTGGTTTGGAAGACATGAATTCTTTCAGCTTCTGTTTATTGTGAAAGATTTTTATTTCCCTCTAATTTGAGAAATAGATATTCTGGGTAGAAAAAATCGGGCTACAATTTGTTTTATTTCAGAGTTTGGAACATTTTTCTAGGTCCTACTGGCTTTTGTGACTTGATTTGGGAAGTCTAGAGTGAATGTTGTAATTGGTTTGCCTCTGAACGTCACTTGGCCTTTTGTTTTTGTAGCCTTTAAGATTCTTTCTTTGGCTTCTATATTAATCAGCTTGACTATTATGTGGCATGGGAACTTTTTCTCTGATCTTGTCTAAAAGGAGTACCATAAGTTTCCTGAACCTTTGTATCGACCCCTTGTTTTATGCTTGGAAATTTTTCTGATATTACTTTTTTGTGTGTGGTACTGGTAACTGAACACATGAGCATTCTACCTTGAATCAATATCCCCAGCCTATTTTTTATGTTTTATTTATTTTGAAACAGGGTCTCACTGAGTTGCAAAGAGCTTCACTAAGTAGCTGAGATGTCCACAGAACGTGATCCTCCAGTTTTAGTCTTCCAAATGCTGGGATTAAAAGTGTGCAACATCATTCCTGGCTTGATACTACTTTTTTGAAAAGATTGTTGATCTCTTTGGTTTCACATTCTATTCTCTCTTTTTTTGCCTATTATTGCTATGTTGGCTCTCTTAAGATGGGTTAATATCTCTTTAATGTCCAATTTATGCTGTTGAATTATTTTTTTCTAAATTACATACTATGCATTTATTCTCAGAGTGATCATATTCTAAGAGCAAGATTTATTCCCCATGTGGTCTAATCTATTGTTTATAGTTTAAATTGATGCCTTCACTTCAATGATTGCATCCTTTATTTCTTTTAGACTCTAAATTATTTTTGAAAGTTCAGTAGCATTTATACCATTAAATTTATGATTAGTCCTTCTGAAGATCTCTGAAATTCTGTGTTGTCAGATTCTGTTATTGTGGATTTTAGTGCTCATAAAAATACCTGGCTTAAACCTATTAACTTCAGTGAATATTTTTATGCAAAGGAACTAATAATTTATTTTGAAGTTACATCAGGTTCAGACTGCTTGCATTTCTTCTATCATTCTTTCATATGATTCCATATTACATGTCAAGTGAGGTCCAGCTGAAGTAACTAGCTCCAAAAATATTTTAGTGTCTAAAAATAAAAGCCTATTTAAGCTTGATTCAAGCTTATTTTTTTGATTTTTTAATTTTATATTAGTGCATTGTAGTCACACATATTAATGGAATAAAAAAATTGTAGAGACATACATGCATACATTACCCAATTAGCCCTTCCTGAAATCCACCCAAATCCCTCCTATCCTTCCTACCTATGCTTGGCATAGTGATTGACTTTGATATGTTTGTAGTTTAAGTAAATCATGTCCTTTAGAGAGTTTTCTTAATAATATTGCTCCAAAAATTACTGATAATTAAAATAAGTAATATATGCCTACTTTACATTTCATTTATCAAATAAACATATAAATTCATGAGAATATAGGAAGCTTAGCCATCCATGATCTTGAAAAGAAATTACTATTATAGTCTTGATAAATATATACACAGCTGTTTGGCTTTACTATTTAATATTTTTAAGTTCTTTAAGGGCAGAAACGGTCTTAATTTTACTTTTTTATTTTTTTAAATTTCTCTAAATTACCTTTTACTTAATGATCATTCAGTTATTTCTTTTTCTTTTTGAATTTGAAATTAATTTTACCCTATTTTCCCAGTGCTTGAGATAGGCTTTTGCAAAGTGCTGTCTATGTCATAGTCAACATTGTTTACATTATGATGTGAGACTATAATATATCACTAAAGCACATAAAAAACAAGAATTATTAGCATACTTTTTTGAAGACTATATATAGTAGATGTGTTGCTAATCCATGCAGTAATCATTGCTCTAGATGTATATAAAATAAAAACTAAGATAAATAGTGAATTTTTCATATGTCTATAAAATGAAAATTTGTGAAGTGATAGGGAAATTTCATCTTCGGTTTTCTTGAAATTAATACACTTTTAGAGGCAAATAAAACTATGTGGAAGAAGAGATGGCTTTGTAACTCAATAAATATCATAAATTCTAGATTTAAAAAAAAACAACTAAGCTAACTACAGTGTTACACACCTGTAATACTAGTATTTGGGAAGCTGAAATAAGAGAATCACAGTTTAAAGACAATATCAGCAATGTAGTAAGACTCTCAACTACCTAGTAACAAACTGTTCAGAAATAAAAAGTAGTGAAGTAGTTTAGAAGTAGAATTCCCCTGAGTTCAATGCCAAGCACCACATATACAACACAAAAATTAATATGTATTCTACTGTTGGATATGCAAGAACTCTCAGTATGTTAAATATATTTTGTGAATTTTCTAGAAAAAAAGTCAACAACATTTTCCAAAGTGTTTGATTACTGGTTTAGACTTAGTGAATAAATATTGGAGCTCCAAAGTAATGCTTGTTTTATTGAAGTGAGTTTGTTTGGTTATCCTAGAAAATGGAAGTAGGGGAAAAAGAATAAAAGAAAAAGCAATAGAAGGTCAAATTATCAAATCGGTCACTGTTAGGGTTGGCTAGTTTTATACCTCACCTGCAACTTTAGAAGTCTTATGAAACACTTCTCAGAACTGACTGCCTGGAGCATGATACTGGGAACTCCAATATCAATTCTGGTAGGTGAACTATTGCTCCATCAGGGTTAACTGCTTTTTATATCTAGGTTCACATGCTTGAATATTAGGTTGATTCCTAACAGCAGTGTCAATTTGTTATGTCTGATAAGTCCTGGAGCAGAAAACCGAGACAGAAGGCTGAAGTCTAAGTGAAAAGTGGAAGGGTGCCTTGGTGTAAAGGTACTCAAAGCCTGCTCAGAATCAGTTGCTGCAAGAGAAGTAATCATAACCTAGAATTAGAGTGAAGATGCAGAAATTGATATAAGGAATAACGTCCCTCTTCCTACCCCTAACATCTTGTAAGATTAAGGGCAAAGCTTCATCTAAACTATCTAAATGGACCTAAACCATCCACAGTAAAATATATATTATTCATCCAAACCATCTAAATGGATCTAAACCAACCATAATGCAATCTATATTCTTTGTAGATGGCTTTACAAGAACATGCTTTGACAGTTAACCTTAATTTTATATGATGGTCAAATGAATTTGGACATGTTTAATTTATTCACTGCATATAAGAAAAAAGTGGCAAAATCATAAAATATTGAAATTGTTAATAATAATTGTAACTTTTTATTGGTGCATTGTGGTAATGGATCTTAACTGAGTACAGGATAGCACACATCATTTATTTAGCCTTTCCCCAATTTCCACCCCATTCCCTACCCATCCCTCCTCATGTTTGGCTTATTGATTGACTGATATATTTATGAATCTATGTCCTGTACAAGTATACATTTTAAAAATAATAACATTAAGGTAATTATGGTGAACACCTTAAGAGTTAACAAATTTTTAAAAATCTTTATATATATTTAAATATAATGGTAACTCTAAGTAATAAATGAATTAATGAAGCAAGTTATGATTTTTAAAATGAAATATAGAAAATGAATTTCAATACTTATGGATCTTCATAGTATGTTCAAGGATAAAAGACCATTGGAATTTAGGCTCTGTGTCACTTAATCATAACATAAATTTAAAAGAAATACAAAATTAGATATACCTAAATGTGTAAGTATATATGTAAAATATGTATGTGAGTATATAAGATATATGTGTTTATATGAGACATATTTGCCTCTTACAAATAATCTCATTTTCTGCATACAACTTTATATTCTAAGTTCTTAGTTTCCTCATAGAGAACACATTCATAGAATGCAAGAGAAGTATTTTTGCTTTTACTGGCTTAACATAAGCACCACAATTAGAAGCAAAACTACATAAGAGCCATTGACAATACTCTTATTGTAAGCAAAGATAAACATCTACTGAGCAGTCAGAATATCTGGGAAGTAATTTCAAAAACATTAAAAATGGAAACAACAAGAAGAAAAAGCAATTTAGAAATGAAATGGAATGAAAGTCTAAAAGATTAGCTCTGATCCTTTGGACATCCAGTGTTTGTGCTTTGATGTTTTTTATGACATTTATAATTGGATCTGAATTTATAAAGTTTATACTGTAAAAGGAGATTAGCCATAATTATGTCTCATTCATTTAATTTAAATGATTTTTTCTTTTTCCAAATTATCTTTCCCCAATATATCTAATTGAAATAGTGCTTTTAAAATAATTGAATCTGGTTTACAGTTTACAGAAAACAGCACATGAACAACATAAATTGATTAAGCATCTGCAATATTTTAAGTGCTAAAATCCTTAACCTGTAAATGAGTTGTAATAATAATTGCTATTGAGAGAAATATGGAATTTTCAAACAAAGTTGATTACATCAGATAAAGATTCTGTTACCCTAAGACACTAGATCAAATACCTTTTTGCACAGGTGTTAATGGTTTGTTTAAAATCCAAATCTATTCTCTCTGCATATATATATAACTAACCAAGCAACCAAAATGGAAATGTTTCCAACTATTTTACTAAGATGACTAATTTTGTATTCCAACTTGATTAGGATATGATGCTTAGTGGTCAGGCAAATGTCAGTCTAGATGTTGCTATGAAGTTATATTTAAAAGTGATTGGCATTTAAATCAATAGACTTTTAGCAAAGTAGACTGCTCTTTATAATATGAGTGGGCTTCATACAATCAGTTAAAGGCCTTATGATAAAAGAACTGACATCTCCATAAAAGAAAATAAATTTTCTGCCTCAGTACTTTGAGATTCATGACCACAACAACCTTTTCCAGAACATCCAGCTTCTTACCTGCCTTGAAAATTAAAAAAATGCCACTCCCCACAACTGCATGATCCAAATCCTTAAAATTAAAATTCCTTCCTGTCTCATTCTAAGAGAGAGAGAGAGAGAGAGAGAGAGAGAGAGAGAGAGAGAGAGAGAGAGAATATACCTTCTACTTTTGATTCTGTAGATAAACATGATGAATACACTTATACACTTTCCGTATTCAATTTAAAGACATTGGGTAAATTAAATTATCACCTAAAATGTATTTACTTTCAACACCAAATACTTTTAGCATATGAAAATATATCAGATGTGTTTGGGCATTCAGAATTGAACAATTAGGTAGAAAAGCAGAAAAGTCAGTAAGGAAAAGGACCCAGTTCTTTATGTGTATTTTTAGTTTGACCTGTTTATACAAAGTTTGTATATGCAGAGTTTCACCATTTGAAATATGTGAAGGTATATGACCAGAGGAAAGTCATTAAATACTATATCAAAGATACTTTCCCCGTTATAATCTAACATTCTTACCACTCTTTACTAGTCAAATTCTCTAAATAAGAGAATCAATGATGTGGGGTGTGTGTGTGTGTGTGTGTGTGTGTGTGTGTGTGTGTGTATGCACATGCACACACTATGAATGTCTGTGTATCTGTAAAGATAGCTGGCAAGTCTATATTTTACAGGGTACATATGGCAACAGACTTAAGATACAGGGAAGAGCTTATGGGGCAGTAAATTCTGAAGGCAGTGTAACTCTGAGGATCCTTTTTTCTTTGGAACTGCTCCATCTATTTTCTCTGTAGACCCTAGGCTGATTAGGTAAAGTCCATTTACATCTTGGAAAGCATTGTACATTGTTAAAAGTTTATTAGAGAAATGGTCTTGGTGGTGCACACCTGTAATCCCAGTATGTGGGAGGCTAAGACAGGATGATATTTTGCAGCCAGCCTCACCAACTTAGAAAACCTATCAGCCTTGTTTTTTATTTGTTTGTTTTGTTTTTTTAAGGTAATTTTAAAAATTTCTTCACAGTAACATCCAGATAGAGTTGACCAATTATAACCTCTAGATTGACATACAAAATTAAACATTTTAGAACCCTTCAAGTTACAATAGACTAGAAGCTTTGATCCCATAAATAAGTACTATTTTAACATTAAAATGCAGGTACTTTTGATAAATTTTATATGTAATTAATTTATTTGAAATATAGTCATAAGAGTTGTGATGTGTGCATGGAGTTCTGAAACCACCATTACTGATCTACAGAACAACTCTATCATCCCAGTTCAGTCCCTCATGCTCTCCTCTATAATCAATTTACCACACCCCCACTTGGCTATCAGCACCTTGTGATTTTTTGATATACACTTAAGTTTGCCTCTTCTCAAAGGAAATATGAATGTAATCATGCATTTTAATCTTTTAGAACTAGCTGCTTTCACTTATCACAACATACTTGAGACTTATCCAGAATGTTGCCTGCATCAGTAACTCATTTCTGTTGTTGCTGACTAGTATCCCATGTCATGAATGTACAAAATTTTGTTTATTCAACCATATGAATATGATGTCAACTATAGTTTTTGGAGATTCTCTTTATTAGCATAAGAATGTATTTTTTCTATTTTTAGTTTTCTGAGTTTTTTGTTACTAATGGATGTTATATTTTAACTGCTCTTTTCTGTCTATCAAGAGGAATGTGATTTTTCTTTTTAGTTTGTTAATATAGTAGATTATATTGTTTTTTAAGTGTTCAACCAGTCTTATCTTATTATGTGAAAAATACTTGGTTTGATGTGTTATCTATTTATATATTGTGAGATTCAATATATTATTTTAAATTTTATTTCTTTGATGGTTATGATACACAGTCTATAGGACATTTTGATTTTTTGTTCTCTATGTTTTTATTTGGGGTATAATTTTGTAATGTCTAGGTCTGGTATGTTATAAAAGTAATGCTTTTTGAATACTTAGATTTAATTTCACTTATTTCCCATATTGTTTTTATCTTCTCAAAATAATGAAATTTTAACATATGCACAGTTAAGCCTTATGTTTAATAACTTCATCCACAGAAGTATCCCTAGACTCTAGTAAATACCATTCCATCTTTAACTTCTATGAGACCAATGTTGGTAGACTCTGCATATGAGTGAAATCCTGTGGTAAATATCTTTCTGTGTCTGGTTTATTTTTTTAAACATTAAGGTCTCCAGTTCCATTTGTTATGTTGAAAATAGCAGAATTTATTTTTTTAAAGACTGAATAGTATTCTGTTACACATATGACCATATTTTATCCTGTATGCTATATTTACTTATCAGTTGATGGTGACTAATGTTATTTTCATTTAGTTTCTATGAATAGTAGTGCTTCAATGAACATGGGATTGCAGATATCATAATGATTTTATATATATTTGATATAATGATTTCATTTTCTTTGGATATATGCACAATAATAGGATTATGATTAATATGACTGTTCTTTTTTTTTGAGGAAACTCTATACTACTTTCCAAAATGGATGTACTAATTTACATTCCCACTGACAGTATACAAGAAAAGTATATCTTTTCTCTGTATATTCATATACTGGCACTTTTTATTCTTGTAATATTATTAATTTTTCTTCACATATTTTTGTCTCCTATTTTATGTGTATTTAATTTTTTGAACTTTACTTATTTTTAATAAATTGATCCTTTAATCACAATAAAATGTTCTACTTTGTTCCTAGCAATTTTACTTTTTTGAAAACTTGCTATATTAACCTTCTTTCTCCAAAGCAATAGACTCTAGGATAGATATATGTCATTTAACAATGAGGAAACATTTTGAGAAATAATTCGTTAGATGATTTCATCACAAAATATGATGTATACAACCTAAGACAGCTATGTCATTAGATTATATAATATTATAGGACCTCCAAAAATTATGATGTACATGTTTGCATACAATAGCATTTATAGGTAGATATAATACAAGGAGTCGGTTTATGTGCTTATGAAGGTTGCAAAGTTCCATGACCTGCCATGTACATGCCAGAGACACACAGAAACCAGTGTTAGTGTAGTTCCAGTCATTATCAAGAATTTGAAACTTGGAGAGCCAATAATGTAAGTGTCCATCACAACCTGAGAATAGGAACAGATTGATGTTTCAACACAAACAGTCCATAAAGGACCAAATTCTTCCTCCCTCTTTATTTTTGTGCTTTTCAGACCCTCAATTGATAGGTAAGTTCACTCACATTGGGAAGGGTTATCTGCTTTACTTATAATATTTTACTGCAATTAAGTAGAAAATTCATGCGTTGGTGATAAGGAATGGATGAGGGAAAGAAATCTATAATAATATGATTGAATCAAGCTCATGTATTTGTGTCTCTGGACTGTGATCTCCACATTGTTTCTTTCAACCTTCCTCCAATCAGCTGAGACAGGAAAACCGGAGGTGGTTAAGTTGGGGTTATTGTCCTTTTGTACATAAAGTAAATCTTCAGGGAATTATTTTACCCTGGAGATATTTAATTTGAATAACATAGTATTTCATTTTCAAAATAAATATATTTTCCCCTATCTATGCCTAACATAAGAGGCAATTTTCTCATGTGTGTTACCTTGAAAATCCAATGTACTACACAGAGGTAAACATTCTAAAAATTTGAGCTTCTTTCTCCAAGTACTTTGGCTCTAATTCTTGTTTCCTCTCAACTGAATCACTGTTCAGCCTCAGCAACTCATCAAAATTAGTACTTGCGTGTTCTAAGCAGTTTATGGCTCCAGTTAGATAAAGCTCTACATAGTTAGTGTCAGCAGTGATTCTCTGAGCACATCTATATCTTGAGATTTGAGGGTGGCTTTGTGACGTATTAATTAGACTTCTTGATGGTTCCAAGAACATGTATTGACCTAAGTTATTGATTCCCCGCTGTTTATATTTCTGAGTTGAAACAAATCTTATACTTTAAGAATACCTATTCATATTGCTAGTTTTAACGTGGATTTGTTATGCATCACATATAGTTAGAATAATTAGGTCTTGAAGTTTTACCTCTCTCTTTTTTTTTAAATTTTTTATCGGTGCATTGTAGTCATACATCTTAATGGGATACAAGACTTGTATAGACATGCATACATATATCACCCAATTAGCCCTTACCCAATCACTATCCCATTTCCTCCTCACCCCTCCTTCCCATGCTTGGCTTAGTGATTGGCTTTGATATGTTTAAGTACATCATGTACTTTAGAGAGTATCCCCCCCCATTCCCTCAGTTAGATTGCCTTATTTGCTCTTCTAAAGGATCTCCTTTATGTAATTTGTCCTGTTTTTCATTCCTCTTTAGCTTTTGCATATTCAGGAAAGCATCTATTTAATTTTATTTTTCTTGGTGGAACATATTAAAAATGACGTACATTTAGACCATGTTTGGTACCCTCCCCTCCTTTTCCCAAAAATGAGTGTCCAGGTTAACCATGCTATATTTATATTTTAACACAAATTCAGATGTAGCTCCTTCATTAATTAACCTCAGTCTTCTTCCTCTTCTATCCTTCTATTTCAGCTTTGATGAGGTTTCTCCTCCATTGTCTGGAATCCTTTGATGAGGTTTCTCCTCCATTGTCTGGAATCTATCCCTAATACTCCCTAGTTTGGGCATATTAGAGAAAACATAAGTCCCTTCTTTTTCTGTGTTTGGCTGATCTCACTTAACATAATGTTCTCCAGGTCTTTCAATCTTCTTGCAAATGACATGATGATTTTGTTCTTTTTATAGCTGAGTAGAATTCTATGGTGTGTAATTTCCATAATTTTGCAATCCACTCATCTGATGTGTGTGTGTGTGTGTGTGTGTGTGTGTGTGTGTGTGTGTGTGGTACTGGGGTTTCTGGAAACCCTTCTACCTCCGGGTTATACTCCCAGACTTATTTTTATATATTTTTTAAATTTGAAAACAGGGTCTCTTAAGCCAACGTGGCTGGCTTCAAACCTGCGCCATCCTGTCTCTGCCTCCCAAGTGCAAGGATTACAAGCGTGCGCCACCATGCCCAGCTCCATTCATCTGTTGATGGAGACCTAGGTTGGTTCTATATTTTGGCTATTATGAATTGTGCTGCTATGAACATGGATACACATATGTTACTGTAGTTTTCTGATTTAACCCAATCAAGAAATGGGCCACTAAACTGAATAGACACTTTACAAAAGAAGAGACACAAATGGCCATTAGATACATGAAAAGATGTTCAACATCATTAGCCACCAGGAAGATGCAAATAAAAACTACAATGAGACTCCATCTAACTCCAATCAGAGTGGCAAGCATAAAAAAGCCAAATAACAACAAATGCTGGTGAGGATGTGGGGAAAGAGGAAGTCTTTTACACTGTTGGTGGGAGTGCAAACTAGTTTAGCTGCTATGGAGAGCATTTTGGAGATGCCTTAGAAAACTGGGAATGGACCCACCATATGATCTGGCTTTACCTATCTCTTTTAATGAATAGTTAGACAATTGTATTTTATATGAACATGATATGATTGAATTTAGCTGATTTGTATGTACTCCAAAAAAGAGGACCTGGTAGAAGTTAAGAGTAGAGGGAATGGTGATTGCCAGATGACGGGAGAGTAATGGGGAGAGGAAATGGAGAAGGTTGATCAATGGATACTAAGTAACAATTTAGGGCAAGAAATTATGACCTGCTCCTGACTGTATGTAATAAGAATGTATTCTACATTTCAAAAAGCTAAAAGAATGATTTTGAATGTTTTCACCATGAAGATCTGGTAAATATTTCAGAATATTGGTATGATTACCCTGATTTAAATATTAAACGGTATATCCATATATCTAAATATTATAGTTAATCTATAAATATATAAAGTGTTGATGTATTTAGTATAAGTTATATAGGTAAATTTAAATTTAAAATATTATTTTTTTATTTTCAGATAAAATAAAAAATTTACAATTGTATAACTTCTTTTTTACCCTTCAAGCAGTATTGTTTTGGAAAACTACTATTTTCATTTTAAGTTTTATTGAAAGCCATTTTGCTAGGAAGGTTTACTTGGCTGATTAATCAGCTGACTGTTAGCTAGTCAGTAATTTAAGTGTTGCAGCCTACTCATTGAAACTACTTTTATGTTTAAGAATTTCTGGATATAGTGAATGTGTCACACTATGACCTACTACTTTTTTCTTGTGTCATGTATTTTAAGGCCATGAATCATAGCATATTTTATTTTTAATCTCATATTTTTAAGAACTTATGAAACAGAAAAAATAAAAATTATGCATTGAGGGGGCTAAGGATATTGCAAAATGGCAGAACACATGCTTAGCATGCACAAGGCCAAATTCAGGCCCCATTTTTACACATTCACAACAATTATGCATCTATTATTTGTGAGATTAGAGGTCTAGGCAATTGTGCTAATAAATACAGAAATGTAGAAGTTGAGTACCTATGTCAGATCCAGAGGGCTACACTATATTCTACTATTATAAACTGTGTATTAGAAACTTATTTCAAGGGTGTACTCATTCGAGTCATCCCTCCATGCCAGTCTAGTATGGAGCTGTTCCTGTTCTTTGTATTTCCATCTTTTAATAAACTTCTTTAAATCTTCAGCAAGAAAAAAAAGTTATTTCAAATCATTTCAGCAAAAGTACTTTGGCATTAGCTGATAATGCTCGTCAGTGGGACATTACAGATTTAAAAAATCATTACAGATTCAAAAATATTATAGATTAAAAAAACTCTCTTTTTTTAAAAATATACTCTTAGCCAGGTGTGGTGGTGCATGCTTGTAATTCTATTACTTGGAAGGCTGAGATAGGAGGATTAAAAGTTCAAGGACAGCCTCAGCAAGTAGTGACACTCTCATCAATCTAGCGAGACTGTTTCCAAATAAATAAATGAGTCTTAGGGTGTAGCTCAAAGGTAGAATGCCTCCTGGTTCAATATCCAGTTCTTATATATATATTATATATTATATGTTATGTTATATGTAAAGTACATATATACATATACTTTTATAGGTGCATTGTATTTTTACATCATAATCTAGTTCAGAGTGATAGGGACGTACATGCACGTAGCACTTGGTGAGCTTTTTTCCCTAACTTGCTGTCTTCTTCCTTCCCTTTCCTGTACATGATTTTGAGATTAGCATTGATAGTTTTGTATGTATACACAGAATTCATAAAAGTATTTTCTCCATTAATTAACAAAGATCTCTTCTTTAAGAAAAAAATGTTGAATGCCAGAACAAGTATTATAGGGTTTAAATAAATCTACTTTTCAGGTTAAAATGTCTGACATTCTCCATAACTCTCCACATATAAACAAGCACCATGAGAGCCTCAGTGAAACAGATATCTGCCTAACACAGTGAACACTTGTTAAAAGTTACAGATGACAGGGGAGGCTGGATATTTTTTTATGGGCTGAAGAAATGCAATTTATGAATCAGAAAGAGAAAAGAAAAACTATTTATTTCATGTACTTTTTTCATAAAAGGTTATTTTAAATTCCATCAACCATTCTTACTTGAAAGTTCTGATATGCCTAATAAATGAATATGTTTTTAAGGCAATCACTGAGCATGGGTGATTTTGTACTCTCTGCACATTTTTTTCCATAATGCATGAGATGACATCTCCAAATTTCTCTATTGGCACTGATCATTAAGTAGGCCATGATTAAAACCACAAAAATGTTAATTGACTGTGTAATCATATTAAAATGCACTCTATCATGCATTCCATAGAATTCTGAAGATAAATTTAGCAAATGCAGTTATTTTTACTTTAGATCATCAGGCATTAAATAAATGTCCTGATTCTCTAATATTAAAAAGCCAAATAAAAGCAAATATTTTTAAAAATAGTAGTAGTTCAATATCGATGCTACATTGATGTGTTAATATAGATGGAAAATTTTTGTAGCTAATGCCCAATATTCATTTAATCAGCTATTAAGTATTTTGTATGAAATGTGTCTTAGACAATTACAAAGATTTTGAGTACAGTTTATTTTAATCAATATAGTTTTATGAATTTTTCATAGGCAAAGAAATTTAAGCTTATAGAAGTTCAGAAATATGTCCAAGATCACATTCCTTAATGATGGCTACAAAGAAATGGCATCTTAAAGATTTTATAAGGTAAGATTAATGTCAAGTGAGAATACTGTTATTATTGGTACATTATATCCCTTTAAAATATTTATTAATTGTGTAAAAACTGATGAAAATATACTGCATGAAGAAATAATATTTTAATCATAAAACTTCTATATATAGGGCATATGGGAACTTTATTCATTGTAGAACTAAATTGTATAGCACCATCCTCTCGGTGTATTATAAGTCACTGGAAAAGCACTGTAGAATATAAAATAAAGAATAGCTTAAGTAAGCAAAATTTGGACTGTGCATATGTGTTTACATATATGTGTTTATATATATTATAACATAATATATATAGCTTAATAACAAGAGCATAGGATAACCCATATACATATATACATATATGTATAAACATATATAACCATTATGGTTCTCACCGCTATCAGATCCACAATGGTAAATTCAGTGCTATATTTAGGGATCGCTTCTCAATCTTCTTACCTCAGCTATTACAGCTAACCAGAAGATATCTTCTTAACACATTTTCCTTACTTGTTTTTATAAACCCTCTTTCATGTGTATCCTGAGTTAACATGGCTTCCAGGGATTTTCTTTCTCTTTTGTTTATAGTTCCTCAGATTCCCATATTCTACCCATTGGATAATCTCATGTTGAGTTCTTGGACCTCTCCTTTTCTTTATGTATGTTAATTAATTGTTTCTAGTCTGGTTGCTTCAATAAAATAGGCAAGCTATCACTTCTTATATTGTTAACATCTCAAATGAACCCCAGATTCATATGCTCAACTATTTATTCAACATATTTTGGGGTGTCTAATAAGTCTATCACATTCTACATATTCAGTTATTTTCTCATGATAAATTTGCTTCCTCAGGTTCACAAACTTTTGAAAATATCATTCTTACATTTCTCAAGCATGAACTTGGAGTTATTTTTGCTTTATGCTTTCTCTCTTAGTATACAATTCATCAGTATTTCTTGCAGCTTCTTTCTATCTTAGGAGTATATTAAAATTTCAAATACTTTACATCACTTCTAGAACTAACTAATCCAAGTGACCCAAATCTTTTTATTTCAATAGCTTTATAAATGGACTTCTTGTTATGTATTGTTATCACTACAGCTAGAGTTTGCAATAAATCAAAAAGACAGGTAGAATAATACTTTTAGTGAAAATCCACTATGGATCTCCGTCTTACTTAGGAAGTAGTTCAACTTCCTTACTGTACCCTGTGGAAAAACATACATATGTATATATATATATATATATATATATATATATATATATATATATATATATTCTGCTGTTCACTGTTTTTTACACACAATCTATAACTTCCTCCTCACTCTCTGTACTCCAAATAAATTATTATCTAATTACCTAAATAACACATACATGGAAGACTAAAAAGTAAGAAAATAGAATTCAAAAAGGTAAAATAAGAGACATATTTCATAATCAAAGACAAAAACAATAAAACTAAAGTCAAGAGAAAATAAAACAGATAATACCCATGATAAAAAAAATAATGTAAAGATTCCAATGAAATGAAGAGATTGGTGAAAATTAGTTAAGACAATCTGACAAACATAGAAACTACTGACTGAATATCTTAACACTAAAAAATCAAGAGAACACATAAATATTAAAAACAATTCAGGAAATTTATTCTAAAATATAAAAAGGAAAAGATATTTCAGTAGCAAAATGAGAAGTAAAAAAAAATGAATAAGGCAGGGGTCGCGCGGGGCACACCGGACCCCCAGAAGAACCGGGGCCCTGGGCGGGGTTCGTGCAGGGGACACCAGACCCACAGAAGAACCGGGGCCCAGATCACAGGAAACTGGGCCCTGGGCAGGGGTCACGTGGGGCACGCTGGACCCCCGCAGAAGAAGCGGGGCCCAGGCTGCAGTGCTACCGAGAGCCTGATTCCACAACCTCCTCAAACCACACATACTGTCTTTTCTTATTTAAAAAAATAAATGAAAAGAAAAAGAAAAAAGAAAATAAATACAACTGAGAGGGGTCAAGAGGTCCATGGCGGCTGCCAGGATACTGGAAGTACAGACAAAACGTATCCAACTGAACTGGAACTTTTGGAAAAACACCCTGCGAAGGAGGACTGTTTCTTCTCTACATCCTTAAGAATCCTGGACATCACCTATAAGGAGAGAGTTTAGCGGAGACCTAGGAGGAAGGCGGTGTTGGAAGCAGTCGCTGAGATGGCGGTGGAGACTTGCATTCAGGAGAGGCAGAAATCTGATCCTACCAACCTTATCTTCTAGAGAAATGACCCAAAACGTCGAATGTTACTGTTGCACATGCTTAGGAACACTGGACAACATGCAGAGTGGAAAAAGAGCTTGGGAAAGATTTGAAATTGTGGAGGCAATGGCAATGGCAGTGCCAGTACTCAGGGGAGGCAGAGATCTGATGCATTACACCTGGAACTTTTGAAGAAATAACCCCAGAGGCAGAATGCTACCACCATGTACCCTCAGGAACATGGGACAACCTGCTGGGTGAAGAGGGTGCTCGGGTCGGAGCCTGCCGAGGGGTGAGGCTGGTGATGGGGACAGCAAAGCCGGGATTGGAGTCTACCATGGGGCAGGGCCAGTGCTGCGGTCTCCAAGGCCAGGATAGGAGCCTACTGAGGGGTTAGGCTGGTGCTGGGGCCAGTGAGGCTGGGATCGGTGCCTGCTGTGAGGCAAGGCCAGTGCTGCGGCCTCCGAGGCCAGGATAGGAATCTCCTGAGGGGTTAGGCCAGTGCTGGGGCCAGTGAGGCCGGGATCGGTGCCTGCCATGAAGCAAGGCCAGAGCTGGGTCCTCAGAGGCCGGGATAGGAGCCTGCCGATGGGTTGGGGTGGTGCCGGGGATAGCGAGGCCGGGATCAGAGTCTGCCATGAGGCAAGGCTGCTATGAGGCCTCCGAGGCTGGGATCGGAGCATGTCGATGGGTTAGGCTGGTGCCGGGGACAGCAATGCTAGGATCAGAGCTTACTGTGAGGCAAGGCCAGTGATGGGGCCTCAGAGGCTGGGATTGGAGCCTGCTGATGGGTTAGGGTGGTGCCAGAAATAGCAAGGCCAGGATCGGGTTCTGCCGTGAGGCAAGGCTGGTGTGGGGCCTCCGTGGCCTGGATCAGAGCCTGTTGATGTGCTAGGCTGGTGCCGGGGACAGTGAGGCCAGGATTGAAGCCTGCCATGAGGCAAGGCCATTGCTGGGGCCTCAGATGGTAGGGATCAGAGCCTGCCAAGGAGTTAGGCTGGTGCCAGGGCCAGCGAGGCCGGGATCGGAGCCTGCTGTGAGGCATGGCTGGTTCTGGGACCTCCGAGGCCAAGGTTGGAGCCTGCTGAGGGGTTAGGTTGGTGCCAGGTCAGCGAGGTCGGGATTGAAGCCTGCTGTGAGGCGAGGCCGGTGCTGAGGCCTCCGGGACCTGTATTGGAGCCTGATGAGGGGTAAGGCCAGTGCCGGGGCCAGCGAGGCCAGGATTGGTGCCTGCCATGAGGCAAGGCCGCTACTGAGGTCCCCGAGGCTGGGATTGGAAACTGCTGAGGGGTTAGGCCGGTGTCAGGATCAGCAGGGCCGGGATAGAAGCCTGTCATGAGGCAAGGCCAGTGCTGGGGCCTCGTAGGCAGGGATTGGAGCCTGCCGATGGGTTAGGCTGGTGCCAGGGACAGCGAGGCTGAAATTGGAGACTGCCTTTAGGCAAGGCCAGTTCTGGGGCCTCCGAGGCTGGGATTGGAGCCTGCGGAGGATTTAGGCTGGTGCCCGGACCAGCAAGGCAGGGATCAGAGCCTTCCATGAGGCAAGGCTGGTGCTTGGGCCTCCAAGGCCATGATCGGAGCCTACCAAGGGGTTAGGCCAGTGCCGGGGCCAGGGCCCGGCTTTGGAACCTGCCATGAGGAAGGGTGCTGGGGCCTCCGAGGCCTGGATTGGAGGCTGCCGAGGGGTAAGGCCGGTGCCGGGGCCAGCAAGGACGGGATCGGAGCCTGCCGAGGAGCTAGGCCTTTGCCAGGGCCAACAAGGCCGATATCGGAGCCTGCCCTGAAGATGGTGCTGGGGCCTCCGAGGCCAGGATCGGATCCTGCCAAGGTGTTAGGCCAGTACCTGGGCCAGCAAGGCTGGGATCTGAGACTGCCGTGAGGCAAGACTCGTGCTGGGGCCTTCAAGGCCGGGATTGAAGCCTGCCGTGCGGTTAGGCCGGTGCAGGGGTTAGCAAGGCCGGGATCGGACCCTACCATGAGGCAAGGCCAGTGCTAGGGCCTGAGAGGCAGGGATCGGAGCCTGCTAATGGGTTAGGCTGGTGCTGGGGCCAGCAAGGCTGGGATTGTCACCTGCTGTGAGGCAAGGCCGGTGCTGGGGCCTCAAAGGCCTGGATTGTAGCCCGCCGAGGGATAAGGCCGGTTTGCTGGCCAGTGAGGCCGGGATCGGAGCCTGCCTTGAGACATGTATAAAACTAGGTCTGGGAGTTTAGCCCGGAAGTAGAAGGGTTTCCAGGAATCTCAGTACCACCACCAAAAAAAAAAAAAAAAGTAAAGATCTAATTACCAATTAATAAAAATTACAAAATGCAGAAAAACAGAATAAACCACACTATAGTTAAATGATTGGTCAGATTCAGAGATTCAGATGTAGAAAACAGCAGAAAAACATATCCTGGTTTTTAGACCTCTACATTCTATGCCATAAAAAAGAAGATTTGGAGAGAGAGAATATATGTATATATTGAAAGAAAAATAAAATACACAAAAACAGTCATTACAAATCTACAGAATGAAAGAATTTAAAATAAATCAAAATAAGATTATTAGAAAAGCCAAAACATTATTGAGAAGACATCTAGGGAGTTTATTTTATTTAGTAATTGTTAAAAATTTACTTACCTGGTAATAATTTATTAAGCTCTACAATTTTATGGTTTTTATTAAACATAAGAATATTTATTTTTAGCAAAAGAAATTGAAAAATAATGCTAATTTTAACACTATTAAGCTGTTTTTAACCTTAGAATTTTTTAAGCCTTAACACCTAATGCTGCCATAAATTTTAAGCCTTAATATTCTAATGCTACCATCATGTGGGCTAAAAACTTTAGCCTGTAACATTTAACATTCTATTTTATATAAGAACCTCATTTTTCCTCAAAAATCTTATTAGTGTCATCAGCATCGCAATGAAATACAGCTCAGAAATGCTTGTCTATTCAATACATACATCTAATTTGCTGAAATCCTGGGCCCCTGTAGTACAATATATATATTACACTAATAATGCCAATTAAATAACTGGGCTTAACTTAGTAACTAGTCCTCAACATGAAAAAGTTTGTACAGTTCAGTGTATGATTGCCAGCAAAACTCTGAAAATTTTTAGTTTGCCGGGCGTGGTGGCACACGCTTGTAATCCCCGCGCTTGGGAGGCTGAGACAGGAGGATCGCACGGGTTCAAAGCCAGCCTCAGCTACTTAGTGAGGCTTTCAGCAACTTAGTGATACCCTGTTTCCAAATAAAATAATTTAAAAAAAAAGGTATGGGAGTATATCCCGGAAGTAGAAAGCCTCTGGGTTCCACCCCCAGTACCACCAAAAAAAAAAAAAAAAAAAAAAAATTTTTAGTTCTTATAATATGTCCTCGAATTCATTCTGAAATAATGCCTTTGTTCTTAGTATTCATACCTTTCTTACTGATTGTTTTGATGAGTGAATGTGGAGGTAACCTCCTCAATACGATAGAAAAGTGTAAAATAACATAAGAAATAAATAAAAATCTCTCAAATATGGCAATTTATAATATAGCTTTGTTTTATGTTATGGATAGAATAATTATTTTTAAAATGTTATTTAATTTGTTCCTTTTGTTCCCCATATATACATACGATTGATTCATTGTGATTTTCACATATGGATCAAACGTTCTCGCTATTTATGAGCAAGTATGATCATTTCCTCCAGAATTCTAGAGAACACATGTTCTATTGAAATTGAGTAAGTTCAGGAGACAACAAAACCCAAGTATATATAAGAATCATCTATTTTCTCTATTTTTAAGGCCCACAATTAACCTTCTAGTCTTTGTTCTTTCCCAGTTCTTTCAGAACTACAGAATTCAGTTTCTCCTATTTGATGGATAAATTCAATAGGATGATGTTTAATGTTACCACAATTGTATACGAAATTTTAAACTCAACTAAATTTGGGAAAGAGACCCTGCTTTTTGTTTACTTAACACATATTAGGTAGAAAAAAATGAGAGCTTCAGTAAATCTGAAGGTATATAAAAATTGCAAATCAAAGTCGGGCTGGGGGCGCACACTTCGCTTGGGAGGCGGAGAAGGAAAGATCATGCAGGTTCCGAACCAGCCGCGCTGGCTTAAGAGACCATGTTTCCAAATAAAAATATAAAATAGGTCTGGGAGTGTAGCCCGGAGTTAGAAGGCTTCCATCCCCAGTACCACCAAAAAAAAAAAAAAAAAAAAGCAATTCAATTCCAACTGAAGAACTGAAAAGTAAGTAGAGAAATAAAGCATTTGTAACCTCTGTATAAATAAGACTAAAGATATTATTGGATACCTTACTAAATAAATCTATTACAAATATAACTGGAAATGGAGTTTTTTTGTTTGTTTGTTTTTTGGTACTGAGGGTGGAACCCAGAGGCTTTTACCTCCGAACTATACTCCCAGACATATTTTATATTTTAATTGGGAACAAGGTCTCAATAAGTTGCTGAGAACCTCACTAAGTAGCTGAGGCTGGCTTTGAACCTGTGCGATCTTCCTGTCTCAGCCTCCCAAGCACAGGGATTACAAGAGTGCGCCAAAACGCCCTGCAAAATAGAGTTTTTGTTTTTTTATTGTCAGTGTTAGGAAAGATGAATGAATAAGGGAGTATAGTAAACTAATTCATTCAACATTACCAAGTGTGCTGCCCAAGGGATATATAATTAAAAAAAAAAAAAAAAAGCAGTCCCTGCACTCAGGGACTGCTTGTATCTGGAATATCTCCTAAAAGCTCATGTGCTAAGGCCTTGGTCCCCAGTGTAAAGAGGTGGGGTTTTAGAAAATGACTGCCTCATAGGCATGTTACCCTCATTAGTAGATTAGTCCATTTGATGGGTTAGTAAACTGGATGATCTACTGGTACATATTGAAAACACAACGCAGGGAAGGGTGCATGGTCCGAGAAAGGAGGTCACTAAAAGCATGACATTAGGGTTATATCGTGTCCCTGCCTCCCCCTTCTTGGCTGAAATAATACAGAAATAAGACAATCCTACTCCCCTAGAACAAAGTGTTGTTACATGCAAAAGAGTCCTCAGACATTACTTAGTGTTGAGAACCACAGCTCTAGAATTACTGTCTCCTCCTGTCAACTTGTAAATGAAAACAGCCAAGACAAAGACACTTGTTTCAGAGGATACAACATCTATAAATTCAAAAGATAGAATTAGATCAATGTTTATTGTTTTTTACTTATTTATTTTTGGTGGTACTGGGGTTCCTGGAAGCCCTTCTACCTCCAGGCTACACTCCCAGACCTACTTTTTATATTTTTATTTGGAAACAGGGTCTCTTAAACCAGTGAAGCTGGCTTCAAACCTGTGCGATCCTCCTGTCTCTGCTTTCTAAGCGCCGGGATTACAAGAGTGCACCACCATGCCCGGCGCGAAAGTTTAATTATGAAGAGAAAATTTGGGGAACTTTTTGAGCATAAAATAGTTTTTAAATATTTTATTTGAATTATAATACAATTTTATAATAAAACATTGTTATTATAATGGTATTGATTGATCTTATTTCAGGTCATATCCAAAAAATCCAATTGAGAATATTTTGTGTATTTTTTCATAATTATATAAAAGCCCTAGTGCCAAAAATTACTAAGACATGTTATTTGAAATAGTTATTAAAATTATTTTGCATGATGTGACAAATGCATATTGCTTAAGTGTGCTATGTTATTACATAATCTGAGTGTATTAGTTTGCTAGGGATGCCATTTCAAAATAATATGGTAGAAGGCTTAAGACTGAGAAGCTTAAATAACAGAAATGTATTCTCTCACAGTTTGGGAGACTAGAAGGTGGATGATTAAGATCAAGTTGTCTCATATCAAAGTTCAGGTTTAGTTTACTATGAGACCTCAGAGTGTCTTATAAATGGTCACCTTTAAATTGTGTTATTCCTCAAATGGCATTTTTTTTCTGTATGCATTGCATCTACCAGTAATATTGACTCAGAGTCCACCCAATGACCTCAATTTTATTTAATTTCCTCCTTGAAGGTCCTATGTGAGATACTGAAAGTTAGCATTTCAACATGTGAATTTTGAAGGGACATTATTTCAGTCCATAATACCAAGACACACATATTCTCAAATGTGATTTTTTATTTTTAATTTGTTCATCTGAAACATTGATTTTATTAAACAAAATAATGTAAATAAGATGAAGGACTTGGATAGTATTCTAATATTTTAAAAAAATGTCTTCAGCTAGTGCACTGTACCACAGTTTGTCTCTAATATTACTCAGAAAAGTTAGATTGGAAAGAAATGACCTTTTGAATATCCTTTCATTTCTCATGGAGCATGCAGAAACTCTCTCTGGTAGAGGGCAATAGAATGTACACTTGCATAAGTTCAAGATTCTTTGGGTCATAGTTTAAATGAAAAGTTTTTTTTTAGAATGTTTGGAATTATATTTAAGATCTATCAAGGTTAAATAACAGGGGCATGACCCTCTCCTTCACACAACACTGATTATGCAAAATATTGATGTATTATACTTAGAAACTAATATTCTTAAAATCTCAAAGGCATTTTCAGGAGGTAGCCAAAGCAAAAAATAAAAATCAATTTCTGTATGTTAAAATCTTGTTACATTATATGAGTATTTTTATTATTCACCATCAGAGCAAAGGTATGAGAAAAATAGGAGGAGAGAGAGAGGGAGAGAGAGAGAAGAAGAAAACTAGTAACAGAGATTCTCTCTTCTCTGTATTTCTATGTCACCCTACTTAAGGACATGGGTTTCTCATGATTTTAGACACAGTCGTGCCATCTCTGCTGTCCCTGGGGCAGTACAGACCTGCTAGTGAGATAAAAAAACAAAACCAAAAATACAAAAAGCACATAACAAGTGAGGACTTTCTTCACACTCAGTTGTCCTCAGTTTTTCATTGTATCTAATATTCTTATCAGCATTAATAGTTTTCCTTAAAATGTTACCATTGGTGCCTGCTTCGCATTTTTGAAATGTACCAGATTCTAGTTATAAATTTAATGAATCACACATTATATATTTATTTATGTTTATTTGTATTTATTAGTGTATTCATTTTATACATATATAGTCCATGGCACTTATACCTATCTGAAGTTAAAATAGTCACTGCTATTGACTTATCTTACTCACCCTGATCCATCATTACCTAGGGCAGAAATCTGTATGCTTTTTCTGTAAATCGCCTAACAGTAAATATATTTTAGACTTTGTAGGACATATGGTGTGTGTAGCATAAACTCAGCTTTTCTGCTGTACCTTGAAGGTAGCCATATGGAAACAAATGACCATGGCTGTGTTCCAACTGTATTTACAAAAGTAAAAGGTGGGCACATTTTCCCTCTGACACCGTATTTTGCCAACTGTGGCCTAGAAAATGGAATGAATATAGTAGACTAGTAGACATGCGATAAATATATGTAAAGGAAGTAAGTGAGTTTTTTAATTTAGTTGAATAAAATTAGTCATCTGCTGCTCTTTTGATAAACAGCTTTAATGGAAGTAGTTTCCATAAAAGTTCTTTTGTTACTTATGCTTATCTTAAAATTAATAATGCTTGCTAGCCTTTACTCATTGATTTCTTTGTCACAAATTGGTATTATAGATTTAGAATATGGTTTATTAATATGATCTTTGTTTTACTTTTTATACTAGAATACCTTTTCTATTATTTGATTCAACTACATTTGTCTCTTCTGAATTGCTCTGCTGAATTTACCTAGTCAATTTTATTTTAGGGCTTTGGTAACTATATTTACAAGTGTGATTGTCATACACTTTTTATTTTTGGTTAAACTAATTGATCAAATTTAAATACATTAATGAAATATCAATTATCTAATATAATTATTTATGTGCACTTAAGTTGTTCCAGTAGAAAATCACATCATTTTTTCTTTTTTCTCTTTTCTTTTTTGCTACTAAATATTGAAACTAGGAACATCCTACTTCCCAATACACCCCCACAACCGTTTTTACTTTTGTTCTAGAACAGGGTCTCTCTAGGTTGCTGAGAGTATCACTACAATTCCTGAGGTTATTCTTGAAGCTGAGATCCTCTTGTCTCTGCAATTCCAAGAAATGGGATTGTAGATATTCACCAACACTCTCTGCTAAAAAAAAAAAATCACATCAATTTATCAGATACATTATCCTGATTTGGGGCTCAAAAAATTATTCACTGCTGCATCATTATAAACATCAAGGAGTCCAATTTCTCAGCCACTGAGATTTTGAAAAATCAAGAGCGCAAAAACATAATTAACTTGAATATTAAAGCTTAGACACATTATGTTCTTGCATTTGAGTGTAGATAAATATTCTTGTAATTTAAAAATTATTTTTATATGACTATAAATTCAAGTTTTCAAAATATTCTAAAATAACATTTAAAAAATGGCACACAGTTGGATATTTAAAACTACTTCTTGGGTTAATTAAAAATTATTAGCCCTTTGGCTTTACACTTGTAACTGCAGCAGCCTCACACAAGATCTGGATCCAGCACAATTAGGTCTCTGCATCAAAGCAAGAAATGAGATGCTTTGACAGCTCTCAACATTGCATTTCACAGGACTCATGCACAGCAAGGTGGCACAGGTGTTTCTGTAATTGCAGTACAATGGGAGAATTCAGTGCTCAATGACCTTCAAATTCTCCACTCTTGTGTGCGATGTGATGCAAAGATCATATGTCAGGGCTGCCTCTTCTTTCTTTGCAATGGGCTATCATTATGTGAAATGCAACTGAAGATATTTTGGAATTCTAGTTCTCCAAAACTAAATTAAAGTTATATATTTGGCTTGTTTCACATATAGCCATAGCTCTTATGGTTCTGCATCTGTGATTCACAAATATAGAAAAAAATGTTTCAAAGATTTTTTTTTACTGAAGTTTACATTGTGAGTGATAACTTCCTTTCCACTTATTAGAATTCTTCATCCAAACTCTGCTACTTCCTGAAGCAGCCTACAATAATTATCTTTAACAATGTGCTGTATAAATGTGGAAAAATCTTGGTAATTTTTTCCCTATTTCGCTCAGTTTGATCAATGTTAAGTTTGATTTACTTAAACACCTTTTCAGTAAACAATAGCATTAGAGGCATAGCATACACATGGGAAGTGAAATCAAATATATTTCTTTTTAAAATTATATATGCAGAAAATTTAAAATGAGCATTTGTTATTAGGAGAAATCGAATTGCAAAAATTTTCTGAAGGTTTAATTTTTAAAATCACAATAAAACTAAATGATAATCTCCATGCAGAACCATGAACACTAAACTGAAACTTTAATACAAATCATTCTGTCTTTTAACTTTATCTACCTCAATTGGACATGACACACTCTTTCTTTCTAATTTAGGAGGGTGAAAGTTAACTCGGGCCAATTACTAGTTTATCTGAAAAACTCAGAAATTGTGATTCAGGTTGGCACACCACTTACAAATTAGAGAAAAAGAACTTGGAAGAGAAGTTTATACAGAGGGATAATCCCCAAATCTGTAAGTAACTATGTCCAAATCTTTAGGAAATTGCTAAACGATGTAATTGTCATGCCAAGTAGCTTTGCCAAAAATACCAGTGGGAAATTGTAAATAGTTATTTCAGTTCTTGTCAAGTCAGGGAGTCTCCATTGAAATTCAAGTGTAAATTAACTGCCTACTAAAATAAAATCCACCATGCTTTACAAGGCACATTATGATGCAGAATTTCCATACTTTAACAATGTAGAGTATAAAGATATAAAATATTATATCTACAGAATTTTTTAAAAGGTGAAAAAGTGGATAGACCTCAGAAATTTGTGAAACAACATATTTAGACAATGTACCTATTTGTATTTCAGAAGAAAAGGAGAAAATGGAATATAAAAATGCTTTTTAAAAATATTAATCATACCTAATCCTTTCTCAAGTATAGTGATGGATATAAATGTATAAATTTGAATATTCAAAACATTCATAAAAATAATTATAAAGAAAGCTACTGATAAGAACATAGTGTTACAATACAACAATAAAAAATAAATAAATTTATCTGGGCTTGGTGGTATACACTTGTAACTCCAGCATTTGGGAGGCTGAGAGCAAAGGATTACAGTTCTTGGACAACCTCAGCTACTTAGTGAGGCCCTTTGCAAATCAGTGAGACCCTGCTTCAAAACAAAGAATAAAAAAATAGGACTAAGGGTGTAGCTCGAAGGTAGAAAGCCCCTGGGTCCCATCTCCAGTACCACTAAATAAATAAATAAATAAATAAATAGTTTAAAAAAAACCAAAAATTTTGAAAAGCACCTAAGATGAAAAATATGTGTATACAAGTCATGAATGACTTTTTTTACAGAAATATGGCCAGAAGATAAACAAATAAAATATTTAAGATATTTAATCATAAAATATATATGAGAATTGCCAGTCCAGAATTCTGTATCAACTGGGACTAAGTTTCAAAACCACAGAGAAAATAATTGAACATAGATATTAGATACTAAATATTGTAGAGGGTACAGAGTTAGATTTGAGTCCAAAGTAATAAAAATATAAGAATAAATCTTTCTTCTGAATGGGCAAATTACTTTGGAAAGATTATGATGAAAATAATTTATGTTAGCTTGGATATAGGTTACATGAATGTATCTCCTGTCAAAATTGTAAAATGATGCACATGTTAAAACTGTAATTTAAAAATTGTGCATTTTATCACAGGTATATTTAACAAATAAATAATTTCATGATAGGTATATTAGTAAGCTTTTAATCTCTATAATCAAAATTCCTGACCAGAACAACTTGATTAATGAATGTTTATTTTGTTTCACCGTTTTAGAGGTCTCAGTCCATGGTTGGCTAACTCCATTGTCATTGTTCTGTGCCTGGGGTAAAGTAGAATATCAGTGATGGAAGGATGTGATGGAGGAAAGGTATTTACAGCAGGAGAGGGAGAGAGAGAAAGAGAGACAGAGAGAGAGAGAGAGAGAGAGAGAGAGAGAGAGAGAGAGAGAGAGAGAGAGAGAGAGAGAGGCCCCAAGGAGATTACAAGATTAACTATTCCAGGGCATGACCCCAGTTATCCCTTCTACCTACCTCCAAGTAGTCTATTCAGTCATTAAAGGATTAATCTACACATGAAGCAAGAGCCCTTATGAATCAATTACTTAAACCCTAGACAAAATAGGAGATATGAAAGATGAGCAAATAAGGTGACCTAACCGAGGGGATTGGGGGAGAGGGAAATTCTCTAATGCACATGATGTACATTTACATACACATAAAAGTCAATCATTAAGCCAAACATGAGAAGGAGGGAGTGGGAGGCAATGGGGCTGAAATTGGGTAAGGGCTAATTGGGTGATGTGTGCTTGTATGCTTCCACCATCTTGTACTCCAGTAAGATGTGTGATTACAATGCACCAATTAAAAAATCAAAACAAAATTACAAGAAAAAATAAAGTCCCACCTCTTTGAACCTTGAACTTTGGGGGTTGAACCAAGAGAATCACAGTTTTTGGTTCAACACATAGTAATTAAGGAAGACCCTATTTCAAAATAAACAAATAGATGATAGATGGTAGATAAATAGATTGATTGACTGATTGATCTAAGGAATTCAGCTCAGTAGTAGAATAATCCTGGGTTCAATCCCTAATACAACAAAAAAGAGAGGGGCTGAATATTAATCATTTTTGAAAGTCGGTATAAGGATGTGGAGATTCAACATATTATTTGAAACTTCTAAATAATATTCAGATTGATTTTTATATATGTATTACACTATTATATAATGTTAGATAAAGATGATAGAATTGTACTAAAACACTGTCTTTCTTATTGTATTTCATAATTATTCACTTTAAAATATTGAGCATAAATTAGGGTATAGCAAGGATAAGGTTGAGACTTGCATTATTAGATATATGTATTAAAATATTAATATGAAGGTATGATCTCATTGAATTATGCAACAATATATTTATGTAGTAAAATCCAAACAGTTCCACATGCACATCAACAGTTAATATCAAAACATAAATATTCAGGGTGGCACACACTTGTAATTCTAGCATTTGAGAGGCTGAGACAGGAAGATCAGCCTCAGCTACTTAGTGAGGCCCTTTGCAACTCAGTGAGATCTTGTTTCAAAATAAAGAATAAAAAATAGGGCTGGAGGTATAGTTAGAAATAGAATGTCCCTGGGTTCCGTCCCCAGTACTGAAAAAAAAAAATGAACAGTGTATATTCACTGGTTCCTCTAAAATTAACCTTGTGTACTGTATTAGCATTCTCACAACTATAATCGAAAGAACTGACAATACAAATTGGAGGAAGAAATATTTATTTGCTCATGGTTTTTCTTAGAAATTTGGGAATCATTCAGTGTGAGGTTAGGGGTCACTGACCTTGGTGCATGGTACTGGGAAGAAAGAGAGAGAATGAAGTGTCATTGTCACACTATGAGACCAGAAACAAGGGAAGCCAGAGAGTGAGGAGAAGAGGAGCTACACATGGTCCCCAAGGATTCAGGCCCGGGGATCTGCCTTCGGCAGCCATACCCTGCCTGCCATCCAAGGCCACAACCCAGATAAGTCCATTTTAATGATGAGATTACAACCAAGCCCTGTTTCTGACATTGCTAACTTTTGAGGACACCAAGGATATTCTATTTCAAAACCATTACATGCACTTCTCAGAGATGATTTAACAATTCCACATACAAGAAGCATATTTTCTTCTTTTAAAAATATCAAAAAGTTATTCACAAATTGCTTAGCTTACTAGCACTACATTATCATTTTCCAATACTTAAAAACTTGGAAACTAGAAAAATAGAATGTACTTTGTTTATGATAAATTTAGGTATTCTAAAATGCAGCTCTAGAATCATATCAAACTCTTTGGTGGATATAAAGATATTAAGAAAGATTTCTCTTTTGCCATTCACTACTCACTCCTTCATTATCTCAGAGAATCGTTCTGTACTGATCAACGCTGATCTTAAAAGCCAGGAGAGGTTGATATGAAGAAATCCAGACACAGAAAGCAACTAAAATTGCTATATTCAGCAAAGATATAAAGAGTGGTAGAAAAATAGACATCTTTCAAGATAACTAGAAACTAAAAAACATTCATGACTACCAAGCTGACAGTAGAGAAAATTTTAAAAAGACACAAAAAGAAAAATAAATAATCGAACCAGAGAAGTGGTGAATAACACTAGATGGACAATTAAATGAATAACACTCAAACAGAAAAAAATAGCTACAATAACAGGAAACACAAATAATTTCTCAATAACATTAAACATCAAATGTCTACACTCCTAATTTAAAATTAATAGATTGACAATGTGGATTAAAAATAATCCTACTATATGCTGCTTTCAAGAAACTCACCTTACTGGCAAAAAATATTCATAAGCTAGAAGAGAAAGAATGGAAAAAATTTTCTATACAAATAAAGACTGAAAAGAAGGAGGAATAGAAACTCTCATATCCAACAAAGCAGAATTGAGACCAAAACACATGAGTAAAGACAAAACAGGTCATGTCTTACTAATAAGGGAACAATCCAAAAAGAAAATATAACGATGGAAAACAATTATTCCTCCAATGTGGGTGCACACACTTTCATAAAACAAACTTTTAGCCAGGCCTGGTGGCACAACCTTGTAATCGCAGCATTTGGGAGGCTGAGACATGAGGATCACAGTGGGATGTAGCTCAGAGGTAGAATGCTCCTGGGTTTCATCACCAATACCATAAATAGTAATAATAATAATAATAATAATAATAATAATAATAATAATATAAAAACAACGCTTTGATATATTAGGCCTCAGACAGTACCCAGTACAATAATACTGGGAGACTTCAACAGATCTCTCACACCACTAGACCAATTTTCAGGTAAAAAATGAATAAGAACTCTTCAGACCAGGAAAATATAAATATGAACTCTTCAGACCAAAAAACCCTATAAACCAAATGGTCCTAATAGACATACAGAACAATCTAACCAATAAGAGCTGAATACACATCCTTTTCCACTTCTCATGGAATGTTTTCCAAAAATAGAACACATTCTGGACCACAAAGCAAGTTCTAATGAAATAAAAAGAAAGAATTTCTCTCATTTTTATAATAATGAAATGAAAATAGACATCGACAACAGGAAAACCAAAGTAAATTATATAAATAAATGGAAGTATCATGATGCATTTTGAGTAAGAACGGATTCAGAATAAATAAGGAGAAAAATAAAAAAAATTTTAGAATTAAACTAAAATAGAGACACAATATTAACAATTGATAGGATACATTGGAGCCTGTTTTACAAGGAAAATTATCACATTGAGTACCAACATAGAAAAAAAGTTATCAAATAATGAAAACAGAATCTAATGACATAAAGAAATATCTGTACCTTCCACTTTGTAGCATTTTTAATTTCTATGCATGTTGTTGCTGTAGTTAATTACTTTTTAAATTAATTTTGTGAAGTTTGTAATATTTGTTGTTTGTAGCCACTGAAGTCTCTGCTCAGTGTAGTGGCCAATTAATGACTGAAAAGAGGTTTTTAAATATACCTGAAACCAATAAATATCTACTTTTGTCTTTATTTTTTGTGTGCATCAAGAGATGCCTTTAGTACTCAATCTAGCTCTTAAGAACTTCATATTATCCTTCACTTTCTGCTTTTATAGGTTTCCAAGTTTAGCCAGTACCCTCCTAAGATCTGTCTAGAACATGCATCTGAGAAATTCACAGCTTTCCCAAATTCTCAGGATAGATTATAATTTTATATTCGTTTTATGAACAACTGATCCCTGCATTTTTTTGTCTTTTAGTTTGGTTATATTTTGTCCTAAACATTTTATATATTATGTAAACAGCTTATGCTCCTAAATATTTTTCTCTATGTACTAAAAAAATTATTCTGGCATAAGACTGTTTCACGCTGGTCAAACTTAAGTCAGGTCAAATAAAAATGGCTTTGTGAAGGTTGTTTTCATTTAATCAAATCAAGTAATGATAGTCACCTGGAAACAATGCAGGAATTCTGACTTATATTGTCTCTCCAGTTGCTACCAGACTTCTGGATCATCGTGATTGTGAGTTCAACGTGCCCACAGATCTGGGAGAGAAGAATGGAGACTGAATTTGGGGACAATGCAAAGCTCAATTCTTTTACTGAGCTTAAGCTGTTCTCTTGAATAAACATTTTCTGAAATGCTAAAGAAATTTTCTTAATTTCTAAAGCTCCCAAATGATTTTTACAATTTTACCAGTAGTCCAGTTGATTTTTTTTTTTGGTGGTACTGGGGTTCCTGGAAACCCTTCTACCTCCGGGCTACACTCCCAGACCTATTTTCTATTTTTTCTTGGAAATAGAGTCTTTTAAGCCAGCGATGCTGGCTTCGAACCTGCATGATCCTCCTGTTTCAGCCTCCCAAGCATGGGGATTACAAGCGTGAGCCACCACGACCGGCTCTAGTTGATTTTAGTGAGGTTGTTATTCTTGTAGTTTCTTATTTCACATTCCATTGCTGTCATACTCCATTTTATTTTATGCCATCTCAATCCTGGCCTTCTAGCAATATGTGTTGTCTAGTCATAAATGATGCAAAAACAGATAATAAGAATTTTTAATTACATACACAACTGTGAAAATGAGGATGTGCAATTTATATGAGATTTTGAGATTTCAGGATACATTTTGTCAATTTTATTACATAAAAATAATATTTGACACTGCTTTCTCAAGGGTAAGGTATCCTGTCTCACAGATTCTTTTCTGGTGTTTTGCTAATGCCTAACAGACAGGCTCCATGTAAAGTTTAATACTGATAAAAAAATTGGCACTTTTTTGTGAATTGGATGAGTTTTCTTTCTTGATTTAGCCATAAAAATAGAAAATGCAGAGTATTCCCTCCATCAATCATTTGAAGTTTATTTTCAAGCTAGGATTAGATTTTTGTTTACTATTTTCAAGGAGCTTATCATATCAAGTCACTTAGAACCAGTCACATTAAAATATCAAGATCTACTCTCTCTATGTTCGTATCCTCTGGGATATATCAGAGTAAGCTATAAGATGGAACATAAGAACTCAGAAGCAACAAAGTTCTAGAAAGTATAGCTTTTAAAATATATCATACATCAAGAATATCTTCTGTCTTCGTCAAATTTTCTGTTGGTCTAACTGAATATATGAGATTAGATAAGTTATTAGGAAAAATATTTATTTCTTACAATTCTGGAGGCTGAGAAATCCAATGTCATATCAGATTAGGTTTGAGTCAGCTTTGTGAAGTGAGACAAAGCATACTATGACTTTATTAAATGTCTAACACCCCGCCCTGATGTATGTAAATAATAACATTTCCTGTCCTTGAAGATCCTGTTTGCATGACTATGCACTTGCTTTTCTGCCAAAAAAATATATATAAAAGTGATAACAAATCCTAAATAAAACAGAGAAGATTGAATCTGAATTCGTGTGGTCTTCTTCTCTCATCGGCCTCGGTTTCCTTCTTGATGGTAAATATTCTTCAGAGTTCCAAGGCATCACTGCTTACCTCATGGAAAGAGGAAATTAAAAGAACATAGCTAAAAGGCATTCATAACAGACTCATTCTCAATATAACCCACTACCTTGTTAATCTTAAATTTTCCACATGAATTAATTCATATATGAGTTTCTCTCATGATCTAATATTCCTTTATAGTTCCCACTTGATCTTACTTAATGCCTCAAAATGAAGACTAAATTTCAACATAAGTTTAGTGTAGACATTCAAGCCATAGCATCTTACATCCTGTTGTAGCATTGTGCTACTCTAATCAACATAGATGATATTTGTAGGCACAGTTCTCTTTGACATCATTTCAAAATTTCTACCTGTTCTTTCTGCCATTGTTCTATTTTAAACTTTTTTTCTTATATAGTGTCAATTTAATACACAAAAGTATACAAAATAATAAGTATAATTACTACTTATCTTTCCTAAATTTCCCACATATTGATATTTTACATATATGCTTTAGTTTCTCTCCATATATCTCCCAATAGACTTTACTGAAAATATTCAGTATTAGTTTCAGACATGGTACCCTATTAGATCTAAATATCTCACTGTATATTTGGTAGGAACAAGAATAATCTCTTATATAGGTAAATATAATGGACAAAATCTAAATATTTTATAGCAATTTATTTTTTCATTTCTGATCTAATATAGCATCAACTATTGTATTAAATAATTTTGTCTCTTAAATATGGGGCTGTTTCTCAATTTTGGTTTTTCCTTCATGACCTTAACATTTAAGAGAATATAAGCAAAATACTTTGTATAATGCCCTCTAATTGAAGTTTTTCTGATGTTTCTCATATATTTTTGGCAGTAATATAAAATAAATGATGTAATCTGTGTATTGGTTAACAAGGCACATATTGTCAATATGTCCCATTATTAGTGATGTGAACTATGATCACTAGATTAAGGCAAAGACTGCCAGTTTTCTCTTTTGTAAAGTTAATTTTTTACCTTTGTAATTAGAAATTACCTAAACTGAATACACTTTACAATTATATAAGTATCCTAATTTTTCTTAAATTTTTATTACTAATTTTATTACCCATTGGTGATTTTTTAATAAAAAAATATTATGATGACTTCCAACTTGCATGACATTATTTTTGTTTGTCCATCATATGAGGTATTAGACCCAATAGCATCCTAGCACTAACCAATACCTTTAGACTTTTTTACTTTGAAACAGTGTCTTGATAATTTCTTCGCACTCTCCTTTAACCTGTGGTCCTCTTATCTCAGCCTCTCAAGTACCAGGATTATAGGTGTGCACCACAAAGCTTGCAATTCTCTTTTGATAAAAATAATAAAGCCATTTTATTACACACTATAATACAATATATACATCATTGAATTTTATGTATTATGTATTTCAAGACTTATGTTCATGCACTAGTTGTCATTATTAGATTTATGCAAATTTTCATTAAAAATAGAAATGAACAGCTGGGTGTGGTGGTGCATGGTTATAATCCTTGCGCTTGGGAGGTGGAGACAGGAGGATCGCGCAGGTTCGAAGCCAGACGTGCTAGCTTAAGAGACCCTGTTTTCAAATATTAAAAATATATAAAATAGGTCTGGGAGTGTAGCCCGGAGGTAGAAGGGCTTCCAGGAACCCCAGTACCAACAACAACAACAAGAAAAATAGAAATGAACTTTTAAAAAATGAGCAAAATAATTTTGATAATTTAATTTTGATCTAGAATGGATTTTATTTGCTTGCTTATTTTAAAACATCAGTTATTGCTTTGTTGAATGCAATGTTATTATAGAGAATGTATAGTTTTGTAAAACATGTGTCATTGCCAAAATTAATTTTTACTCGGAACAAGCAAAATATTCATCACATTTTAGAGAGGACTCAGAACATCAAGACAGAAGGAATGCTGTGACTGACAAAATGTTTATGTGACAGATACAATCACTACATAAATACACATCTGATGAACTTGAAAATTAACTTGCTGTGTGGAATAGAAGTGCATGCTTTGAAAATTCAACTTCCACTGTTTTTTAGCCAAAAGAAAAATAAATACATAAAGAAAAAAATTGCCAATTATTTTCCAAAGTGAGCCATTTTAAGCAAATGATGTCTGGATGATGTAAAGGCCAGACCTTCAAAATTACAATGATAAACAGTAATTATTTTTTAAAAGCAAAGTTATTCACCATTTTGCTTGAGAATTATGTCAAGTGATAACATTTTAATAAAACTTAATTTTATCTCTTTGGTGGGTGTGGTCTTGGGGATTATGTTAGATTCTTTCCTTTCTTTCCTCTTTCTCTGTTTCCAGACTGCATGATGTGAGAACAGCTCTCTTCTCTTCTCTTCTCTTCTCTTCTCTTCTCTTCTCTTCTCTTCTCTTCTCTTCTCTTCTCTTCCCTTCCCTTCCCTTCCCTTCCCTTCCCCCCTTCCCTTCCCTTCCCTTCCCTTCCCTTCCCTTCCCTTTTCTTCTTCTTCTTCTTCTTCTTCTTCTTCTTCTTCTTCTTCTTCTTCTTCTTCTTCTTCTTCTTCTTCTTCTTCTTCTTCTTCTTTTCTCTCTCTCTCTCTCCCTCTCTCCCTCTCTCCCTCTCTCCCTCTCTCCCTCTCTCTCTCTCTCTCTCTCTCTCTCTCTCTCTCTCTCTCTCTCTCTCTCTCTCTCTCTTTCTCCTTCCTAAATTTTTCCCTAAGCTCCAAACCCTGGCCTCACATGGACTAAACCCAGAATCTCTGAAAAATTGTGAAGAAATAAATCTTCCTCTAAATTAGGTGGTCAAATTTTTTGGATTATAGCAGATTTTAGAATGTGAATTGAGATACTTCTTAATCTTAATCTTCACAACTAGAAATGCATATGCAGTGAATAGCTGAACTGTGTCTCTTGTTCCCTGCTGCTACAATGGTGTTCAGTCTTTTATTCCAGACTCTTCTGTTTAACCACCCAGAGACTGGTTTCACTTGTGTCTCTTAC
Source organism: Muscardinus avellanarius (assembly GCF_963383645.1). Taxonomy (NCBI): domain Eukaryota; kingdom Metazoa; phylum Chordata; class Mammalia; order Rodentia; family Gliridae; genus Muscardinus; species Muscardinus avellanarius. Next base: position 21,351,664 of record NC_137790.1, on the reverse strand, counting down.
TTCTTCAATATTGTCTTTAGGGCTTTGCTAGTTAACCCCTTATGATTCCAAGAATATTTCTGATCCAACCTTCTTCTAACGTAGCTCACTTTAACCACCTCTGGTCCAACAAATATTCTAGTTCTAACTAAAAACCAAAATAATGAAGGCCTTGAAACTAAGATCAAGGAAAAAACAAAGAACACTACACTGCACCTGGAGAAGATGTGCTGACATATCTGACAGAAGAACTGCAGCCTGCGTCCCAGAAGCTGGACCCAACTCTGATATTGTTCAGAATTTGTTGTATATCTTAGATTCTCAATGGCCAAAAATATATCATTTATAATGCTTTTAGGTAACAAACTGAGTTAAAAATATTTGCTTTTCGAACCAAATCATAGTTGCTAAGTGTTACAGTTGGCTTAACTCTTCTGGGGACCCTGTGGGTCTCCTGAAAATTATAACAGTTACCATGTAAGAAACTGCAGGTTCTTGTTCTTGATGTAGAATAGAAGAAATAAGTTGGTAGAAAGGAGATAGACAGGAAGTAAAAGTAAACTATAACTTTAATATAAGAATCTGGAGCTGAAGTGCTTCAGTCTCCTATCCACAATCCAGTTAACTTTCCTAGGCCTGACTTTCCCCAAAATTCCTGAAAAACCTGTAGATCCTAGAGTTAACTACAATATTTCTGAGAAACCTGTAATTTAGGATATTCCAGCTTATCTGTCAAACAGCTAATTAGGATCCCAATCACCCTGAAGACCCTAAGGCTGACCAGAACACCAGAACATCAAGAAGCGCCTTGGGACTACTGGACTGAGCTCATCCACCCTAAGACTTACCAGACCACCTGCCCATCATAAACTGCCTTGAGACCACCAAACTGAACTCATCTTCACATACCTTCTCTATCCCACCCCTCCTGAAAGTCCCCTATAAAAGGTGAATCCTGAATCCCCCCAAAATGCCTTCCTCATCTTGAGGGGACCCACATTCTCTCTTGAATGTGTATTTTCTTCCCTTTTTCCCAAATAAACTTCTGTCCATGTCTCTAACTGGCACATGCTGAAATTCTTTCAGATCTTGAGTTTCTGAGCTGAGAGCTCACCCTAACATTCTGAACTAGGTATAGATAAAGCACTAGTCCAAACTCTTGCTGAAAACTAAAATTAGTTTATTACTACAAAGATGGAAATACAGAATATAGTTTAGGAGTGGCTTAAGAAGTCACCGAAGTTCAAATACAAAACAGATTTTATAGATACATAGTCCCCCATTTTGCTCTACCAGGTGATTCTTTGACCTATATGTAACTCTACCCCTGCCGGGGTCCAGCCCTAGCAAGAGTCGAAGTTTGTGTGTTGGTGAGAGAGAGCCGAGGTCGATGAGAGAATTGCCACACAAGATCAGTCTTCTCCATTTTATTCAGGATTTGTTATAATTTTTATACTTTCTTTTTGGCAGAAAAGCAAGGGCTAGCCATGCAAGCAGGATCTCCAAGGACGGGAAAATTTTTTATTTTTTATAGAGTTTAGGGAAAGGGTGTCAGACATTTAAATAATCATAATATGCTTTGTCTCACTTCACAAGGCTGACTTAAACTTAATCTTATACATTGGCCCAAACTAAGGTCAGTTTGAACTTAATGTTTGGCCCAAACTTTATCCTTAGGAAAAAATCTTTGTTGCCTGAGTCTCTCATGAGCCACTGCCCATCAGTTTTAGTTATAATGCTTATACATAGAATTCCAATTATACATATTAATCCAAATAATCCTAAAATAATTTTTGAAAAAAAGACTGCTAGACATACTTCATGGGGGATCTACACCATTGTAGATCCCCTGATGGAGCTTTCTCAAGATCTGCATGAGATGCTGTAACATACCCCTTAATTTCATGCAGGCCATGAAATTAATTATTGGGATTTCTGGCCAGGCAAAAATCCTTCCTGCCTTATTGCAGGTATAAACCTAGGTTTCTTTGTTAAAACTAGAATGATCCACAAGGTCAGGGGCCATGTGGTATCTGCTCTGCTCCCCTTTCACAAAGGTCAGTACCCTCCTCCCACACTCTTGGGGAATTCTTGGCTTCTTGCTAGATGTAATTTCTTATGCAAACCTGTTTTTAGAATGTGAAGGTCCTAAGTCCCAACTCCTCTATCCACTTGCTAATTACTTTTAGTGAAGGTATTTTGCATTATAACAGCTATCTGAGTGCTTGGCAGTTTTTGAGCTCCATTTTTGATAAACCAATTATTGATATATATATTAGTACCTAACCTTTTTTTTTCAAATATTTTAGGCCATTTCCTAATACTGATACACTAAGGACATATTTTCTAGTCAGAGGCATTTTTATTTAATAAAATACTTTTATTTATTTAAAAATATTGATTGAATCATTGAATTAAACATACAATGAAATAGGTGAAGGGAAGGTGGAAGTTAATTAATATATTTAGATAGATTTGAATTAAAATCTCAGTTCTGCAATGTACCACTCTGTGGCAATAACAAAATTTATTCTTCACTCACAGTCTTCATTGTTACTTACCTTAGAAGTAAATGCTGGGATTGAACAAAGTCATACATATGACAGATAATGATTCAAGTTCATTCCTCTATTTATAGCCTACTTTGTATTTTGAAAGGGATAAACCTAACTGAAGATAGCTGTTAGTATGGAATGAATATTTGTGTCTCTCCTAAAAATATATTTTGGAACCCTAATCCCTGACATGATAGTATTTGGAAATTGTACCTTGGGAAAGTAATTGAGTTTAGATGAGTTCGTGGGGTAAAGTCACGATAGAACTGTGTCCCTTAAAAGAGGATAAAGAAGTCCAAGCTTTCTCTTTCTACCATAAGTGGAAAGAAAAAGAAAATAGCATTTGTAAGCTAGGAAAGCCTGATGAGACTTTTCTGCTTTCTTTCTAACTATAACAAACAAAGGTATACTTTTAAGTCTCCCAATCTATAGTACGTATTAAAACAACCCAGACTAATTGAAACATCTGTTAACCCCTAAAGTTTTGTTTTTGCATAGTTTCTGAATCTAAAGAAAATCAGCCTCATTTCTAGTCACTCTGAGAAAAATGTCTCATTTAAAATCAGAATAAATCATAGAATAAGAAATACACATTATCTATTTAGATTAGTAACTCTTGTTCAAGTTTTGTACAATAGAATGATTTACTCAAATCCAGTTCAATGATGCTCTTATAACATTCTTTTTAAAAATATCTAACATAAATAGGATCCTGACAAACTGACCTTGTGTTAATGAAAAAAGAAAGGATGATTAAACAAAATGAATATATTGCTTTTTGTGTGTGTGGTACTGAGAATAGAACCCAGGGCCTTTCTAGCCCCAGGATACATTCCCAGACCTATTTTATATTTTATTTGAAAACAGGGTCTCACCAAGGTACTGAGAGCTTCACTATGTAGTTGAAGCTGGCTTTGAACCTGTGCAATCCTCCTATTTCAGCCTTGCAAGTGTATATTGCTTTTATTAACATTAGTGGCTATTAGTTATTGGAAGCCCTTATATTTTGTGAAAAATATTGATGAGGAACTTAATTGATATGTGAGCAGGAGTTAATGTTATTTTAATATGTTTGCAACGAGAAGAAGAAAATCTATATTTTGGCTTCTTAATGTTTATTGTATATCTTCAATGTAAAAAGGGAAAATAATAAGAATTTAATAAAATTGGACAGTATTATGGATTATATTATTAAAATAATAAACAATTATATGCCTGTAGTTACAGATAATTAGTGGTACACATTTCACAAGTATTTTGAAATAGCTATAAACACCATTATTTAAGATCCTATGATTCACTTCAAATCACTTAAGTTTAGAGTGTTAACTTCTCTGTCAATCTGGGAGAGGCATTATAGTTTTCTTCCAATGGCCAACAAAACAAACATACAACAAAAACCAAAACCTTTATATATGTGGAAGATGTGTTTGTGGTTCTAGCTTTCAGGATGATAGTTTTCAAGAGAAAAATGCTTTGTAACTAATAAGAATAGTTCAATAATCTTTAATTCAACCAGAAATGTAATATCATTATAAAGTCTAGAAATTCCATTTTGGTTAGTAGAAAAAGCAAGCATAAAATATAGAGAACAAAATATTTCCATAGGTAGCTAACACATTTCCCTGAGTCATCATAGACTCAGCTTATAAAACTGATTTGATTATTTTGAAGAGAAGGACAAGATGGACTGAAATAGCATAGTCAGCCAAATTCTAACAAGGATGCTGGTCAAGTTGTGTTATCGTTTGAAATGCAATATGACTTCAATAGAAAAATAAGATTTTAATCTTTATATATGTCTCAGGTGGCCTGCCTGGCAGAAATACCACTCTTATCTTTGTCTTAAAGTAGCTATCTTTTGTAGTATATCTTGCCTCATTTCTGGCATGAGTTTTTTGAGTTATCACTTGTGTTTACATGGAAAACCGATGAAAAATTTTAATAAATGGCATTATCATTACTTTTGGCAATCTCTTGTGTGAGTTTGTGTGTCCATGCATGTGTGTGTGTGTTACTGGGGATGGAACCCAGGGGCATTCTATCCCTAAATTACACCCCCAGCCTTATTTTTTATTCTTAATTAGAAACAATGTCTCACTAAATTGCAGAAGGCCTCACTAAGTAGCTGAGGCTATCCCTCCTACCAAACTGAGATCCTCCTGTCTCAGCCTCCAAAGTACTGTGATTACAGATTTGTGCTTTCTTTTTCAATCTCTAATATCCTCCACTTCTTAGTAAAATGCTGCTTATCCAAATGCAAATAGTATCAAACCCCCTTCACCCTGCCTTGGGGTTTAGATTGTTCATCACACTGTTACTAAATAAATTTGTCACACTGACAGTTAATCAATGACACTTTACTCAGAAGGGTGCATGACATAGGAGAATAACTCTGGGTTGGAGTCAAGAGACCTGGAACTTTCTATCAGTTCTACTACCATAGCAAATAATTCACGTCTGTTTCTTAAAGCTTTTGGAATGCCTCTTCTTACAAATTTCTCATCTTTAAAGTAAAAAGGTTGTTGGAAGAAGTGGTGGAGTTCTTCACAGTTTATACAATTCTATGATCTTAGCCTGATATTTTAATTATATAAAAGCAAAAATGAAAAGTTAGTGTAAACCCATTAGGGTTGAATTTCCCAAATGTCATTTAATAGCATCCCATAGATTAAGCCAGGTATGATGATGCACACTTGTAATGCCAGTACTCAGGAGACTGAGACAGGGGGATTACAGGTTTGCTGCCAGCCTCAGCTATGTAGTGAAACCCTCTGCAACTTAGTGTGATGCTGTTTCAAAATAAAGAGTAAAAATACAGCTAGGGAATGTACTTCTGTGGTAGAATGTCCCTGGGTTCAATCCCTGATTACACACACACACACACACACACACACACACACACACACACACATATATATATAATTATTATAATATATATATTAATTATATATATAAATTTGAGATTATATATATATATATAATCTCAAATTAAGTGTCAGTATGACCAATACCATAAATATCATAGCTTGTATTTGGAAACGTATATATATATATATATATATATATATATACACACACACACACACACACACACACACACACACATATATATATATGCCTATTTGATATATATATATCATACAAAATATGTATATATTTTTATGTAATGTTTACTATAAACATATTATATATGTATCACATTATATATAAAAGCATATAGGTCAAAATGGTACTGCCTGGTTCATTTGATACATTATATTGAACATTCTTTAGCAGTATACTACAAAAACATTCTATTTGGAGTTTATTAATTTTTTTAACATTTTAAGTAATCAGAAATAAAAAACTCACAACAATCCATTAGCACTCCTTTTTGCTTCATATTTTACATATGCTGAATTTTGTTCTTACTTGTTAATGTTCTATGTGAATACAAAATTTGTTTCTTTAACTGTGAGATTAATATATTGGTCAGTAGCCAATCAAATTTCTGCTTGTAGTTTTAGTTGCCTAGGATTTAAAATTATTTGCAGCATGGTCCCAGTTGTCTATTATCATTTTTATTATTTTGGCAGCTGGAGAGGAAGGTTGGCTATACAAAGCCTGTCTGTTGTCTCTGCAACTTCCTGCTTTGCTCTCACTTATACTAAGCGCATTTTTGCTTCATTTAAAAGGACCTTCTTGCAAGAGGTCATTAGGTGATCATTTATCTATGAAACATTATAATTACTCTATTTTGACAAAGTGAAGGAAATAACATTGCAATTGAATGCTGAGTAAAAAGGCAAAACAGACTGCAAATGTGGAAATATGAGAAAAAATAAATTTCCAGTTAAAGAAAATAGTAAATGCATCTTCTCTTTGAGTTAAAAGGAAAAGCATTTCTGCTAGCAATACTAACATTAAAGAGAAAAAAACATAGCATTTATGGTATTTTCCCTTTAAAGTAAGAGAACAAATAATTCATGACTACTACACAGTTATTATTTTTATTTCGGTGGAATCTTAGTGCCCCCTACTGATACTCTAAAAATTTTTAAACTTTTTACATTAAAAATATTGTTCTTATTTTCTCTTTAGAAAAGTATTCTCTATTACGGCATTTATGAAACTCAAAATCATTGTTTTATATGCCTGAAATTTCAAAGGTGAAGAATGGAAGTGAGTTTAAGATCTACTTCTGGACAGATTCTCAGATCACATTGAACTTGACAGTTACATGCAGAAAATTTTCAGAATCAAATGATCTTTGCATTTTTGGTTGGATCATGTTTGAGCCATACGGTCAATCAAGGAGGTATTTTATTTTATGTCTCATTTTAAAGTTTATTTTCTTATCAAAAATTATAAAATTTAATTAAATGCCATTCACTATAGAATTTTGGTAATATGTAGGAAAATATGTATTTTTAACATCAACACTTCACTAACATATCTTTCTTCATCTGTGGTTCATGCCTCCAGAATCAGGAGTTCAATTATTTTAGCTATATTCTGAGAAATCTACCTATTTCAAATAACAAGTTTATCATCCTCTCTCTCTCTCTCTCCCTCTCTCTCTCTCTCTCTCTCTCTTTCTCACTCCCTCTCTCATTTTATACTATACTCTTCTTTTTTATACTATTCAAATTAAACATTTTATAATTACTTCCTAAAATGATAGATAAAATTAAGCTCTTTACCACATATATGCACATAGAGTCATATATGTACTGACAACCTGCACACCACATAACAATATTACCCACAGCTGAACTCTTATTATAAAATAATTATAGATAACTTCTTGCATGTGTTTGCATCTTTTGTAAATTAAACTAAAATTCAACTAATACTTAATCCTTTTCTTCACTATAACTGTCATTAATTATCCATGTATTATATTTTGCTTAAGCATATTTATGTATAGTTACTCTTGCATATGAATAACAGATATTCATTTTTGAAGTCAAAATAGAAGGGTGGGTCAACATATTTAGTGAATTTTCAGAGACTAGATTCCATAAACCTAAGTGGTGAACCACACTCTGCCATGTACTTCTATGGAAGCTTGGCTAGGCCATTTTATCATTTTAGGTCTCCTGTTCTTCACCTGTAAAATGGAAACATTGGCCTATATGTTCTAAAGTTTTCTAACCCCATCCTAATATAACAACATTATATGATATAATATTGCCAGATTGCATTTTATCATACATCTTACATGTGCATAATAAAGATTTTAACCTCTTAGTAGGGAAGCTCAGTGATACTGATAATGCTACTTAATGTTTAATCCTGTTATAATGACAATCCATCCTTTTCTGTGAGTCGGTCTTTTTCTATACAGTGGCTGCTTTATTTTACATTCTAAAAACCTAGAACAGTGCTTCCAAACTTTAACATGCGTCCAGTTGTGCACCTGGGATCAGGTGCTACTTGGATTTAGTAAATTGGAGTATAGGCCTGAGATAATGATTTGCTTTTTAAATCTTTTTTAACTTTGACCATTTTATTTTTTTCACTTAGAGAGTATTTATTTTTTTAAATTTTTATTTGTTCATTGTAATCATACATCTTAATGGGGTACATGATAGAAGAGGCATATTTGCATACATCATTTATTTAGCCCTCCCCCATTTCCCACCCGATTCAATGGAATTTTACTCAGCCAAAAATTATGTCATTTGTGGGGAAATGAATGAAACTGAAGAACATTATGATAAGTGAGATTAATGAGTCACAAATAGTAAAAAAAAAAAAAAAGGAAAAAAGTCAGATGATCTCCCTAGTATGTGGAAGCTAAGGAAAAAATGGGTCATAGGAGGAACTCTAGACAAAGAAGGATAAATTATAAATGAGCAAATAAGGTGATCTTACTGAGGGGTTTAGAAGGGGGAAGAGGAAAATTTTTACAATTTTTTATTGGTGTACTGTAGCTAATGTACACAATGTACATTCACAAATATATCAAAGTCAATCACTAAGCCAAACATGAGTTACTGTTTTTCTAACAAGACTCATAGACCTCACTTAAAGCAGCAAGTATCCACAGCTAACTTTCTGCCACACCCATAGATAGAGAGAACAAATCTGCATTAATGCTCCTTGTATGCAGGCCCCCATTGCTCTTGTGCAACAGCTGACATTATCCTGAAGAATTTTTGGTAATCCTAATACATGGGAGGCTGAGACAGAAAGACTGCAGGCTGGAGGTCATCCTCAGCAAGTAGTGAGACTCTGGTCCTGTCTTAAAATAAAAATAAATTAGGGTGGGGTTGTTGTATATCAGAGGTAGAATGCCCCTGGGTTCAATTCCAATAAAAAAAAAGCCTGCTGTGGTGGTGCACCCTTGTAATCCTGATACTTGGGAGGCTGAGACAAGAGAATCACATGTTCTTAGCCAGCCTCAGCTTCCTGGTAAGGCCCTCAGCAACTTAGTGACTCTGTTTAAAAAATATAGCAAGAAAAAAAGAGTACTGAGATATAGCATGGAGGTAGAATGCCCTTGAGTTTAGTAACACTAATAAACAAACAAATAAATAACAATAATCAATGGCATTCCTGTAATCCACTTATAGACTCTTCATAGGACTTCAACTTATCAAAAAAGACAGAAACATTTGATAAATTATTTATTTGCTATAGTTAAACAAATTATGTTGTGCACTTATTAGCAGTTGCTAGCTTTTGAAGAACTTTCATTTTTTACATAAATGAGTATGATGTTCACAGAGCTTTCAGTTCATCTTTAGCAAAGTGTGTCCAAATTACTTGCAAAGCATATCTAATTAAAATTACTCTTTACTTTTATTAAATATAATATTATAGTTCCTCTTCAAATCCTATCACAAAAAAATATAAACTTACCATTCACAGTCACAAAATCTGACTGCATAGTTTGCTCTACTTAGTAAGAACACCTAAAATACATATTGTCCTGGAAATTATCTCACTTCAAGGACATAGCCCCAAAGCAGAAAACAAACTGAAAAAGAATTCTGGTAATTTCTAGAATGCAGTTCTGACTGCTGGAATACACTCTGCTGTGAACAATTCCTTCCAGCAGTACAGGATAGTTTCAGCAATACAGGATTACAAATAACTCCCTTGCATCACTAACATTTCTTTCTGTAGTTTATCAGGAAAGATCACAAAATAGAGTCTTTTTTTTCTGATTCAACAGACCTGGTTCTAATACCATGTCCATAAATCATTGTCTTTGACCTCTGCAACCTCATTTCACCAAACCAGAAGGAGAAAAAAAAGCCTAAACTATTTTCTGAAGAAATCAAGAAAATCAAAGTCAATTTCCTTCTGCACTGTCCTTCTCAGGTATAAAGAAGAAGTAATCATCTTCTTACAATTCCTCCCACCGCAACCCCCCTTCTTAATGCTGAGGAGAGATTTGGTCAAACTCCCATTTGACACTCAAAACACCTCTCTTCATACAAAATTTAACAGATAGTCTGACCTTCAACAAGTAGTCCTGATTAAATCGATCAAATATGTGTCCTCAGGAAAAAGTAGAAGCAAAGCAAACAACAGTGGGTAGCTCTTTAAAAAGTAACTTCTCATGAAGAAAGAGAAAGAAATATATTATTTCTCTATTAATTAATTCATATAACAAACTTGTACTGAATGTCTTGGGTCTGTAAGACCTGAAGAAGCTGAAATACTCAAGATAGACACAGCTCATGACCCATCCTGAAATGCTCACACAGTGCTGTAGCAACTACACTCATCCTATAGTCTGTGTCCCCAGATGCCCGTCTTTTATGTTCTTTAATTGATTTTCTCCCTAACAGCCAATTTCCTAGGACAATAAAATGTTTTCATATATTGAATCTAGATATTTTTGAGAGACATATTGGACTGTGGAGCCTTATAAAGTAATCTTGTCTTCTTAAAATCAGTGCAAGCTTCTTTGTTTTTACATGGCTGCAGAAAAGATTCTGTATGTGGAAGGTTTCTTTGTTACCAGGTGATGTTTTCTCCAGGTTTGTTTTGGGAACGCACTTGGATCTTTTCAAAATGAACAGGGGAAAGAAGAATAGTCATGTTCTTAGGATCTTATACCATTTTCTCCATAGTAACAGGAAAGAATTAATTGCATCCACCACATGCTAGTACCACTAGATCTCATTCCAGTCACTGTAGTGTCTTATATATTCCTTCAAAAACCTTTAAGCTAGGTGAGATGGCACATTTCTATCATACCAGTACTTGGGAGTGTGAGCCAGGAGAATCAAATGTCAAGGAAAGCTTCAGCAACATGGCATGACTCTCAGCAACTTAGACTCCATCTAAAAAACAATAGACTGGGGATGTAACTGGGAGATGGAATGGTTCTGGTTAAACTTCTAGTGCCAAAGCAAACAAACAAACAAACAAAAATAAATAAAATCTTTAATGACTTCAATCTCAAGATTTATCTTAGATATGTGTGAGCAACTAGAAATAGTTTGTTTTCATGACATTAGTAACCTGATATACATTACAATTAAAAGAACATAAATAAAAAGTGAGTCTCTGATATATTATGGAAAGTATACTATAAGAAAATGTTTGAGGTAATAAATTTAAATGATCAGACATGGTGGTGCATGCATGTAATCCCAGGAATTTAAAGTCAGAGACAGAAGGATCACAGATATAAGGCTAGTGCATGGTAATTTAGCAATATCTGTTTCAAAAAATTAACAAATTAAATGGGGTTGAGATGGAGCTCAGAAATGGAGTTAAGTCCCCAGTAACACATGTACATACACATACACATACACACACAAACACACACACACATGCACACACATACACACACAGAAAAAAATCAGATTAGGCAAAATGCAATTACAAAATAATCTTTATTTTTTTGTTTTTTTATTTTTTTAAAAAATGAATTAGTTCTTTTGTCTAATGTATATTTTCCATAAAATGTAGAGTATTTCACTGTTACTAAACATTTTGTTATAGTTGAATTTTCAAAGTGAGCTCATGAAGTAAAATAGTAGACCCTCTACTATAAAAACACTATGGAATAGATATTGAATAAATTTTATTTATTGTCAAAATCATTTCTTCAGCCAGGCATGTGGCTCATGCTTGTAATCCCAGTGTCTGGGAGGCTGAGACAGGAGGATAGCACAGGTTTGAAGCCAGCCTCAGCTACTCAGTGAGACCCTGTTTCCAAATAATATAAAATATGTCTGCGACTATAGCCCAGAGGTAGAAAGCCCCTGGATTTTATCCCCAGCACCACACACACAACAAATTATTTATTCAAGAAATTTTACTCAGTTTTATTAGATTTGTTAGTTTATACTTATGAACTCTTTCATGTATAATATGTTAAAAGCATTTGAAGAATATTGATGCATATATACTCATCAAAATAAAATCTATTGGCTTTTTGACCTACTATAGATAATGGTTTAGATTGTAGACTTAATCCTCTGTCTGATAAGTTTTGGTCAAATTCAGTTCTGATCCTTCTTGGCACATGACCTTTGATAAATTACTTAATCCATCATAGGATTTCCTATTGCACTGAAGATGGAAATAAGTCTCTGAGTTTTCATAAAGGTTAACATTAATTAATTATAAATATTTTAATATCATTTTTTTTTCTGTGTGTGGGCCTGGGGATGGAAACCAGGGGCATTTGACCTCCAATCTACATCCACTGCCCTACTTTTTTTTTTTTTTTTGGTGGTACTGGGGTTCCTGGAAACCCTTCTACCTCCGGGCTACACTCCCAGACCTATTTTATACATTTTATTTGGAAACAGGGTCTCCTAAGCCCACAAGGCTGGCTTTGAACCTGCTTAATCCTCTAGTCTCAGCTCCAGAATGCTGGGATTACAAGTGTGGTCTACCATGCCTGGCTCCACATCATTATTTTAAGCAAAGGTCTACTTGTCAAAAACTAATCGTTAGTTCAAAATAAATATACGTGCAGATTAATTGATTTTTGTTAATTTTAAAGAATTTTTTTATGGAGTTAGCACTAGGAGGTTCAGCATATTAAGCCAATAAAGTACACTCAACTAAGTCCACAAAAATTATGGGCTTGTGGAATTAGAATATGTTTGCTTTGGAAGAATTTTAGTTTGATTTTAATAAGTTATAAGTTTTCTCAAGTCTCCAAGTTGATTTATATTTTCTTTAAAAAGATTTTTAGGGGTTATGGATTTTGAATTTTTAACTGTTATGTTTAAATGTTTCCTGCCTTAAAACATCTTTGAATCTGTGAGATTTTTTGGGAGATAAACTAATATATTTCTATACTAGTAAAAAAAAAATCTAAAAAGACATGAGAAGATCACACATGTCTCCTAATAAAAGTAATTTTTTAATGCTACTTGATATTGAAAAATTTGTAAAGTGATCTGTTATCAAATGCCACTTAGGGGGAATGTTCGATTATAATATTCTGTGAGAAAATGCCTAAGTGTTGCAATTAAGACGTGTCCCAAAGAAAAGAATATATACTTTCAATTAGATACTCACATATCATAATTAAACTTTATTACATTAAAAATCTCAAGTAAAATAGTTCTAAACTCTGAAGTATCTGAGTATGAATTTTATTAATCAAGGTAAAGATAATACTGTAATATGTATCTGACTAAATTAAATTTGAAAAGTGTTAAGTAGAAAATCACATTGATATTAGTTAAAAATAAGGTCTTTATGTCACTAAGCCAATTGAGTCTTTATTTCATCTGGGCTGACAGAAGCTAAAATGACTTGCAAACCTGCCGAAAACTGAGATTGAGACAAAAGAACCAGAGGGGAGAAAATAGAATGTGACCAGAAAATCCCATGAAGCACAGTGAATTATACTTTGGGACTCAGCATCATAGAGCTTATAAAATGAAAACTGTATATTGATTCTTCTCTCAGCCAAGCTAGAAAGATACTGTATCTAACATATCTAAAAATAAGACTTTCTGCTAGTTTTATCCTATTAAACTTGGAAAAAAAAGAGTTTCTCAATAAGACTTGTAAATATTCAGAAGAGCTACTACTTGTCAATGCAAAGATTTAAAAAAGTAATTCCAAGATCTGTTCCAAAGTTGTTACCTATTATTAATATAATATATAGTTGAAACTGGCATAAATGTGGCTAACATGTCCATATGTTGAATAATTCCTTTTATAGCTTTATATTTATTCCTAACTTTTCCATAACTATAGTAGAATTATAATAGTTCAGGTAAGATGGAGGACATTTTAAGATCTTGCCACTAAATTTATATTCTCCACAACAATTTTTGACTGGATATAAATAGATAAATCCCATTCCTCAATCATTTCACTCCAGACATTGACAATGTGAGAGTTCAAGTAAGGATCGATTCAGTTATGGTTTTTTTCTCTATGACATGATTATGGAACTAAGTGAGATAATCAATTTTTAAAAAATATCCAAACTACCCTAGAACACATAACTGCTTAGACATTTATACATCTCTTTGCAAATACCAGTCTTTCTACTACTCTACTCAGGAGGCTGAAGCCATTCCATGAGAATACTTATTTCCCTTGGTTCAAGCTAACTTCTATAAATGTCCTTGGGTGAAACTAAATGAAAAGAGAAGTAAGTTCTCCATCATTCTTCATTTCATCAACCTTGGGATTGTGCCCAGGTTATTGGTTATAAGTAAATCACAGAAAATAAGGTGCCTTGATTGGGAATGAACTTTCTCAGTCAGAAAAATACTATAGAGTTTTGGGACAAGTACAAGATTGTTACATTATTCATATTCCCTCTCGTGACAGATAAAATGATAATAATGGCACCTATTTCAAAGGAGTTTTAAAGACTGTGAAAAAGAAAGAATGCATAGGAAATGCTAAATGCCACAGATAGTAATAATTTCTAATTGAAACATTTCTACTGTAGCTATTAATCACTACTGCTATTATTATTAATAATAATGCAAATCTCACTTGTCAATATAGATTAATATCTTGAAAACAGATTAAATGTGGCAAAAATTTATGAAGAGACAGTGAATAAACAATATTTGAGACAAAAGAACATAATTAAAAAGCATAGAAAAATCTCACAGTTCATAATATGTATATAAATAAAAACATATACATATATAGTGTAAAATACTTTATATGTATATTATACATAAAACATTTAATCATATAATATATGGTGTGCATATCCATATTTTACATGTGTAAACATAAATTTATATTAATATAGATATAAATTAATATGTTAAATATATACTTTATATATTATTTTATATACATATATTTGCATATGCATATAAACATATATATGTATATTTGTATATGTGTATATGTGTATATTTATATATACATATTTGCAGATATATACATATATATATATATATATATCCAGAAAATAATTTCAGTTTCAGGTCCTATGTTTCCCAGTTGAGGCTAATTGACAAATAGTAAATACAACTGCAATATTGGTCTTTCTGGCTTAGCACTGCTCAAAAAGTAAAACTATGGGATTAGAGTCAACCAAAGACCATTTAGTTATAAACCCTTAAATTTAGTATGAAGAAAACATTTGAAAATTTATCTTAAAATGAAGAAAGTATTCTTATTAGAAAATATCATTAAGTTTAAAATTAAATCAGAGAATGGTAATGGCATTCACAATTCTTATTTCTAATGAAGAACTTGTATCTATAAATTATAGAAACTACTAGACATCCAAAATAAAAGCAAATGTGAAACATTTAACAAAGTAATTGAATGAATGCTATATACATATTTATAAGGATTGTCAATTAATGCATAAAATCATGCTCTACATAATTAGAGATGTGAATGTGTAAGTTAAAATTATAATGACCTATCACTTCATACTCCCTTTAGCGATTAAAATGAGATATGCCAGTATTAGTGGTTGGCAAGGAAAAAGGGCAACTGGAACTTTCATATATTTCTAGAGGAAGCAAGAGAACATAAAATGTTAATAACCACTTCGAAAACAGTTTGCTTTGTTTACTTCTACTTATATGATGGCCAAGACAAGAAAAGCTAATGTAGACGGAAAAAAGTCAGGGGTATAATTGTCCAAGAGCAACTGCAAAGAACTCACAGTAGCAGACAGAAAATGTTCTCTCTTGAAAAGGCTGCTGGTTATATGTGCTGTTATATGTAAATACATTTATAAAAATAAGTAAAATATATTTTAGTTATTCAAATAATTTATATTAATACAGTAAGCATTTACCAGTAGCAATAAAATTATAGTTAAAACTCAACATTTCACTATATATGAATATAATTTTTAGAAGAATATGTACTCATATGTTTGATACAACTGAAAATATTCTTTGAGATGTATTACAGACTCCGGAGCTGTGCAAAGTGTCTATTTGGAAGACAGTCAGTGTCATAGTCACATGGGACAGCAGGTTTTAACTTCAGGAATCTGGGGTGCTACATGTTCATGCAAAGTGCCCACCTGTCGTGCATCACTTACATTAGATATATTAGCTTTCTCTTGCTGTATAAAAAATAACTACAAACTTAGCAGCATAAATGATTAGCTTTCTTCCTAGAGTTCACTAAGTCTGAAGTTCAATGATGATGGTGACAGGTCCAGCCCATCAGCAGTGGGGCTGAGCAGGAAAATGAGTGCCAACGGCTGGAACAGAAACACACCAGCCGGGAGTTGAGTCAAGCAGGATCTCGTTTATTTCTCTCAGGCAACCCAATTTAAAGCAAAAAAAACCACAAGAGGGATATCCAACAGGAAACTATTCTAACCTATCAAGCTAAAGGTCACTCTTGAATGTGTAAAGTATGTAACTTGCAGCCAATCATTATCCAGTGCACGAGGGGTTCACGAGCACAGAAGCATTATTTGAGCCAATGAGGCTCAACATTACCAAACTGGGCTAGTGGGGGCAAGGAGACTAGTTACGCCTTCCATATCCGCTCGGTGCTACATGTTGCAGATTCATTCATTGGAAGTTCAGACGGTTGTGCAGACCTGCTCTAGACGCTACATGTACCTGATTCATTGGAAGTTCTGTCAGGTGGTTGTGCAGACATCAACATGCTTGGTGCTACATGTAGCTAATTCATCAGAAGTTCTGTCAGGCAGTTTGAGCAGCCCCCAACATATTGAGTTTGGTTGGATCCTATGCTAATGATCTCTCAAGACTGAAATCAAAATTTTATCTTGACCATATTCTTAGATAGAAACTTTGAGTAAGAATCTCCTTCCAAGATTATACTGATTTGAGTAAAATTCTGTTCTTTATTACTAAGAGGATTTAGGTCCTTTGTTCCTTTAGCCTTTTGGACTCCACTGTCATCTAACAGCAGGAATGTTCTCTGTGTTTTGAGAGGTCTCTTTATTGGGTTAGACTGTGTCATAAGGTCAACTGACTTGAAGCTTTCATTACATTTCCAAAATCCCTTCTAAGCTCTATCTACATAGCTCCTTGATTGGATACATATGGAATAAAAACCTTGGCCTTATGAAAAGTATTTTTCAAAACAAGCATGAATAAGCTCTACCATTAAGCCTCAAGTAATCATGGAAGGAAGGCATAAAGTCACTATTGTACTAAATAGTTAAAATTTCAAACACTGATGTAGCAAATATATCTAAAAACATAGTATCAACAAACAAGTAAGTGTAATCAGTATATATATCATACAGTAGTAGTAGTAGTAGTAGTAGTAGTAGTAGAGATTTAACCCGGGAATACTCTATCCCTAAGCTACATCTCAGCCCTTTTTAAATTTTTTTTTAAGAAAAACAGAGTGTTGGTAATTGGCTAAAATTGGCCTCAAATTTGCAATTCTTCTATCCTGTCTCAGCTTACCAGGTACTGCGATTATAGGCTTGTGCCACCCAATCCAGCTAGTATTCTCTAGAAAACTCTAGAGGTTACATATCATTTACTCAAAAATGATGACACAACCATTATAAAAATTCCTTAATTTTCTATAGACTTACACTTTTATAACTAGATTGAATTTACTTGTTACTATATCAGCTTTTACTAAGCTTTGAAAATTATACTTTTTCTTTATTATTCTTTTCTTAGGATAGAAAATGGAGCAAAAAAGAAAATTAAATATTTCACAATCAAAAGAACCACTGCTTAGTATTATTCAATGTACTTACCTTTAACTAAATGTTGAAAGCACAACTGATAATAATTCACTTCATGCCAGGTATGTATTAATTAAAAGACGTATAATATATAGCCTATTTCAAGTCAAACTATGTTTTATATCATCAATATCTTTGTCATCTTTTGAAAATTGTGAATGTGGAAGTAAAAGTAGATCAGATTAGTGTAGCAAGAAGCTTGTTGAGTCTCATTCTTTTTTTTTTTTTTTCTTCTGGTGCTAGAGATTGAACTCATGGGCATTCTACCTTCACACTATATCCCAGCCCAATTTTTTATTCTTTACTTTGAAACGGTCTCACTAAGTTTTGGAGGGCCTCAGTAAGGAGCTGAGGCTGGCCTCAAACCTGGATCTTCCTGTATCAGCCTCCGAAGTACTGGGATTACAAGTGTGCATCACCACACCTGTGCTTTAAATCTGAAACAGTGTGGAGATCTGCATTGATTTCAACACATCTGCATTATTTGATGACTAGAAATATGATTTCAAGCATATTTGTTTAATAACAATTAAAAATAAGTTGAAGGGTGGTGAAGTCCAGTCTAAGATCCTAGTTTAACTGAGAAATAGGAGCACCTTGTGGGGAAGGGAAGAGAATTCTTTAAGAAGGGCTTTGGAGCTTTGGAGCAAAAGAGTCATCAGGAGTTGTGGAGCTTTTGCTGTCTTCATCACTATCGATGAGTGAGGAAATTCCTGACTCTCCTGGTACCCAGCTTAAAAAGATAAAGAAATACATATTGATAAATAGAATCCACTTTTAGCCTTGGGAAACAAAAGTAAATAGAATGATATAACTATTGAGAAAATAATGCCTCATTTCTAATTCCAAGAAAAATTATAAAATGAATAAAATGTGAAATTTTGGACAGAATAATAAATAATGAAAGGCTTATCTTCCCCTTTGCATGCAGGTTTTTTCCAAAATAAGAAGCTGTGTCTATGAGAGAAAATTATGTGCAGCAAAAGGAAAATAGGATCCCAGCAGAATGTTTGTTCCCAGTAGAATTACACAAGAAAAGAAACTATGGAGACTGTCATTGTAACTGCTAGAAATATTTAGCAATTCTGTTTTCTCATTCTCCTTTTCCTATGATTTCATCTCTCAAAACAATATCTTTATTAACTTTTGTTTTCATGATGTACAACAAAAGCTAGGGAAAAATAGTGTAAATGCCCATATGAATAAAAAATATTGTCCGTTGACCAAAAGTGACATCATTCTTCACATCCCAACAGGGTATAATTCCTTTGAAGGTAGAAGAAAGAAATGGAGGAATGAGACTTAATTGAAAAATAAAATGTAAAAGAAATGTAAATCATATTTTTTATGTTTAAAAAGGAGTGAAAGTAGTTTTTCTTTTTTAACAAAACCAGAAACATTTTATCATAGAACCTCTTCTAAGCCTGTATGATGGTATCCACCTATGATTCCAGTTCTCAAGAGGATGATACTGGAGAGTCTCAGGTTCAAGTCCAGCTTTATCAACTTAGTGAGACTTTGTCTTAAAATGAAATATAAATAAAGCTATGAATGTAGTTCAGGAGTAAAAAAGCATAAGGATTCAGTCCCCAGTGCCACAATCAAAGAAGAGGAAGAGGAAGAAGAAAGAAATAAAGAAATCTGTTTTTGTTTTTGATAAATACCATAAGCAGCATTGTGAATCAGGGATTTCTCATTAAATCTAATTGTGGTAGGTGCATTAAAATACAGAGACATATAGGTATTATAAAACAGTATTATTACTGGCATGAGTTAACATTTTGAACTCTCCTATCTACTCTACAACTAATCCCAATAATTTTTTAAAGTTATGAATTGCATTTTTGTTTTTCAAATGAGTCCACCTTCCATGTTGTATGTACTCTGACAAGTCATAAGCAAAATGCTACTATATTTTGTGTAACATTAGGAAGCAATATACTTCATGGTGATACTTAGTGGCATGAGTTACCAGAGTCTGTATTTTGATCTCAGACCACTTATGAGTATGGACACATCTGCACTGTTGACTTCCACCAGTAGAAAATTTTGCTGTATATATGAAATAAATGACAAACGCTATTCCAAAATGTGAAAAATTGGTGAACAAGACAAAAACACCTGTATATGAAAATTATAAATTGTCACAAATGGATAAAGCAGCCAATAAATTAGCAAGATAATTTTAATAATATGGGCTATCTCCTATGAAGGAAATGAAAATGATAATTTGTTGTCAGTGACTTATTGAAAGAGATATTTTCAGTTGAGTGATTCTGGAAGACTTCAATGAGGAGATTCAAATGCAAAGCCCCTAAATGGTTGGGTATGTCTAGGATATGGAGAGCTTTTCTGGTAGGTGAAACTAATATACACAGGCCCTAGAATGCATGGCTATTCATTGGTATAAAATGAAAGAAGTTGTGGTCACTTATAAAATGAAGGTAGTGGTGGTCAGAAGAAAGGAAGTAATGAAGAGAGAGGTAGAAGATGATATATAATAAAAATAGTAGGCATAAGTCCTGGGTCACATTTCATATCACCTTGTAGATGTGGAGAATGCCTTATTTTTAACTCCATGTCCATTCTCTGTTATTCATCTCCTAATCTGTGCATCTAGAAGAAAAAAACTTTATAAATTACCATAGCAAATTGATTTATTTTATGTTTTCCAGTTGGGTTTGTTCAGTACGTCAACTTAGAAAAATATCCAGAGGACAAGAAGAGGTGTTGATATTGCTTGCCAACTGCTATGATCAGAATGCTTGTGCTCCCCCCAAATTTTTATTTTCAAATCCTAACACTCAGTATAATGGTATTATGGGATGAGGTCTTTAGCAAGTTACTAGTTAATAATGAATCTTCAGTAGACCCAAGGGGATCTCTCATCCCTTCCATCACTAAAGGCACAGAAGTATAATGCTATAAAAGCCAGAAAGTTGATCCTCACCAGATAATGACTCTGCTTGTTCTTTCATCTTGAAACTTTCAGTTTCTAGAACTCTGAGAAATTAATGTTAGACATAAATTACCTAGTTCATATAATTTTGTTGAAGGATCTGAAAAGTACTGACACTCAATCTCCTTGGAGCAGCCACATACTTCTTTAGCAAGCCCCAACTCTTAGGAGATAGCCGTCCCATGTAGCTACACCATCTTGACTCTTATAGATGATCCCAGCTTTTCAAATCAAAACTCTGTGAATTCTTCCTGCTGTTGCCAGTTCTAAAGCTCTGTACTATTCCCTGCTGGTCAACCTACACTCTGACTACACCTGTACTGATAATCCTATTATTCAGTTATCTTTATATTGCCAAGTTCAAATGGGTTATGTTCTACTGGGAAATTATTTGATACAAACATAATAGGATTTGGTTTTAATTATAAAACAGATATTAGAAGCAAAATCTCTCATATCATTTTTCACTATTAGAAAGGTCAATTTATGATTATTTACACTATGGAAAATGATGCTATTTGATCATTCTTTCTTTTTTCTTTTTTTCTGGTAATAGGAGTTGAATCTAGGACCATTTTATCTCTGAACTAAACCTCCAGTCCTATTTTTATTTTTTATTCAAATTTGAAGCAGGGTCTTACTAAGTTGCTGAGGGCTTTGCTAAATTGCTGAGGCTGGCTCTGAACCTGTGATTCATCTGACTCAGACTCCCACATACTGGGATTACAAGTGTGCACCACTATAGCCGGCTTTTCTTATTTTCCTGATCAGTGGCCAGGAAAGGCTACATCAGAAGGTTGTATTAGTGGCTCAGAAGAGCTCATATTTGAATAAGTAAATTCTTGAGTCAACTCCTTTAAACCCCTGACTTAAAACAATAGATTGATTTATTAGGAATATCACTGATTCTAAAGTAGAGATTGCAGATAACTTTCAGAAAAAAATAAAATTACCACACAAAGCACAGTTAAGTGCTGATTTCTTCTGAAAAAAAAAAGGAAATACCAATTTAAAAAAAACAGATCTAAGTAATGTTTTATATCTGAGAAAAAATATGGTTACTCCTCAGACAACTCAGACCTACTCTTTCTTTAGCAAAATATCTAAAAAGGAAGAAGATTCTCAATCTAAGTTTAGGTTTTGTGCAAACATAGATAAACTACCATATAAAACTGCATCCAAGATTACATATTCTGTATTTACACAGCCAAACAGAAGCAGTGGTTTGAGAAAAAAATCTGATGATTTTTATCAGCATAAATACTCAAGACTGACTATCCAAATAGCTGAGAGAAAATTCTCCTCTCTTTGTAACCTCAAAATTTTTTTATTCTTTTTAGAACAATTTGCTTTTGACTGGCTCCTATTATGTTCCCTCCTTATTTTTAAAATTTTTTATTGGTTAATTGTATTTATACATCATGATGAAGCAAAAAAAATTTTTGTAGACATAAATGCACACATCCCCCAGCCAGCCCCCACTAAGTCCCCATCCCTCCCTCTCAAGCTTGGCTTAGTGGTTGACTACGATATGAATAAGTATACCATGTGCTTTAAAGAGTTTCCCTCCCCCTCCCATCCTCACAGTTAGGTTGCCTTATTTGCTCCTCTATAGGATCTCCTTTTTCACCTGGAGTTCCTCCTATGGCCACTTTCACCTTAGCTTTCACATATTAGGGAAAGCATTTGATTCCTTACTTTTTTTGACTGACTAATCTCGCTTAGCATAATGTCCTCAAGACCCATCCATTTCCCTGTAAATGCTGTAATTATGTTTTTTCTAATGGCTGAGTAAAATTCCATTGTGTACATATCCCACAGTTTTGTAATCCATTCATCTGTTGATGTACATCTTGGCTAGTTCCATGGTTTGGCTATGGTGAATTATGCAGCTA
The DNA here is from genome assembly GCF_963383645.1 of Muscardinus avellanarius. Lineage (NCBI taxonomy): Eukaryota > Metazoa > Chordata > Mammalia > Rodentia > Gliridae > Muscardinus > Muscardinus avellanarius. The sequence goes on along the minus strand of NC_137790.1, from coordinate 21,329,158 downwards.
TGAACATAGATACTCATGCATTAGTTTGGTAGTTTGGTTTACTTTCTTTTGAGTAGATGCCCAGAGGTGGTATTGCTGGGTCAAATAGTAGATTTGTTCCCATTCTTCTGAGGATTCTCTATACTGTATTCTAAAGTGGTTGCACTAATTTGCAGTCCCACCAACAATGTTTTAGAGTTCCCACTTCTCCACATCCTCACCAGCATTTGTTGTTGTTTGTGTTTTGAATGGTTGCCATTCTAGTTGGTGTAAGGTGAAATTTCAGGGTAGTTTTGATTTGCATCTCTCTGATTGCCAATGCTGTTGAGCATTTTTTATGCATTTATTGGCCATTTGAATTTCTTCTTTCATAAAGTGTCTATTTAGTTTGCTTGCCCAATTTTTATTGGATTATTTTGTTTTTTGGGTGGTGAGTTTCTTAAGTTCTCTGTATATTCTAGGTATTAATCCCCTATCGAAGGAATAGGTGGTGAATACTGTGTCTTTTTATAAAATAAGAGTTTCCATGCAGCATTTATGATAGCTAAATTCTTTGCTATTGGAGATGATAGGTGTTGATAGTTTACATGACATGAGGGATAGTGGAAAGGCTTTAAGCTATTTTGTCCAGTTAGGGGCACAAAAGCCTATAGCCCAACTATACCACCAAATCACACTGTTTAAATTTCCCTGCATTAAATACTAAAAAAAGTCATGTAGAATAAATAAAAACTAATAGCAGTAGCAAAAACAACACTAACAAAATACTTTCTCCACCTTTTTAACTTGTTCTTATTATACTAGAATTTGTCTGTCTGTAAATCTTCTCTCTTTTGCCTAACAAGCAATTTAATCATTCTCAGGACCAACCTTTATTCATACAGTATGTTATTGCATTGTTTTATTCAATAAATATATATGTGAGATGCCTAGTAAATGAGAATGCTACTAAATAATAAATATAGGCCAATTTGCAACACAATAGCATGAACTCCACTATGAAGAAAGAGAGTGACCAGTCTTTAATTATAATTTACTAATATGATGCTAAGATGCAAAATAAAATTCAGCTAAAACCTTATATTTGCATCTATATTTTTAATTATACCTGGCTATAAGTTGAAATAAATTAACTACTTAATTGGAATTCTTTTACTTAAACTAGTATTTTTGAGTATTCACTAACATATTTTATCAATATTTTTGTTTTATATTAAAGATAAAGAGAGTCACTATAAGCAAAAAGTTTTGAGAATGCCACATTATTATGATGCTTGATTGATAGTAACTTTTATCTTGCTTATGAAGGAAGGGTCAATTTCATCACTGTAGAAAAAGTTTTTTTTTTAACCAAAGAAAAGTATGTTTTTCTGATTAATGACTGCAAATAGTGTACATACTTTTATTTCATTAGGTAATTTTGTGTGTATTCTATTCCAAAATGAATTAAACTTGACTCTTGTTTCTTTTCTTTTCTCTTCTTTTTCTTTCAGCATGCCTTTATAAATATTATCTAGATTACATGTGCACTTTAACTTGCAAATATTTGTTTCATTTGTTCTGAGGACACTGTTAAAACTTTCTAGAAACTTAAGATTTTAATGACTCCTTTTCTAGATGGAATATTAAAATAATTTCACTGTAAGTCTTTAAACTATAAAAGCAAACTGTTTCTGAAATATTGATTCTTTCCAGGTTCAGTGTGCATGTAACACCATTGATGCTGACGTGGCATGAATATGAGTTGGTATAGATTAACTGTGCTTTAATCTGCTTAGGTTCTGTTTCTCTTCTATTTTCCTATTCCCTTTGATAAAGTTAAATAGGTTTGGGTAGATAGTTCTGTCTCTGGGCTTGTAAGTTCCTAAACAAAATAAGAAGTACAAATTATGCAACTGTTATTGATTTAAAGTAACACTTCAGGGCCACTATAGGTTCAAGAATGAATTTATCAAGAGAGACTAGGAAGCCCATCCCAGGAAAAGAGCAGAAGGTCGGATCCTCGAGAGAATAATGAGCCTAGAACTCTTCTGGCTAGTTCAGTTCACAACTATAACATGGCCCTGGGTAATACGGCCTTTTGCCTACTCTCCCAAAAGGCTTGGTTTCACTCTCAAATTTAGGTGTCCACAAGGTGCAGTATCAGCTTCTTATCTATGATCCCTGCCTGTTGTACTCTTATGTTTCCATTCAGAATAATATCTGTTGGATGAATATTTTAGGATACTAGCAAATACTGACTCTGATAATATTTTCTTAAAGAAAATCTTAATTAAATGAATGTGACATAAAATTGAATACCCTTGTTTAAAGTTTTGATTCAACTATCAGAAAATAATTAACTTTAAAGTTCTAAAGTAATTACAAATTGAAAACTTTAAGAGGCCGAAGAACCAAACGATGTCATTCCAAAAGTTAATAGTGCTTCAGTTTACCAAAAGCTTTTGTCATTTTATGCATCACTTCAGAGAAAAAGAAATACCGCTATTTATTTTTATAATGTTATTAAACATTCTTTATAAATCAAGTAGATTATTGTGGCAACTGCTAGGAGAAATATGAAAAAAATAAAGCAGAAAAGAAAGCAGTCTCTTCTAATAGAAATACTATACTTTTAATAGCAGTGCCCCATTCATGAAAATCAGGGCTTTGATAAATTTGCTGCTAGCTTGTTTGAAAGAATATTTTGACAAATAAGCATCAGTCATTTGAATGAAACTCAATATGTTGACACCAATTGTGTATATTTTTTGTCATTTTGAGTTGCTGAAAGGAACAAAATATAGCAGCTACTAATAAATTTAGCATGTGAAATGTTTGAGCCTGAAAAATATACTGGTTTCTTTCTATTTCTTTATGACTTGAATGGTTCAGATGTTGATTGTAAAAATAGCTTCTACTAAACACTCCTCTTTCTGTGCACTCCTTTGTATTAGACACTGCAGATATTTTTGGTTTCAGTCTAGACTTATATATTATACCTCCTGCATCAGACCTGGGCTATGACTTGCATTGGTTGATAAAATGCAGGGTAATTATGCTGTGACATTCTGAACCTAACCCTCCAGAGGCCTGTCTGCTTCCACTCTCTTGAAACCCTGCCCATTTTCCTTGAGAGGAACACTTGCTCTGCCATACTAGACCAGCCAGCCCTTACTGACTCATCTCCTGTGTGCAACATCAGCCACATGTGGCTCAGATCTGCAGAACCTTCAAAAGACTGAGCCTCATGAAGAAGAATTAAATGCTCATAGTTTTAAAACTCAAAGGTATAGGCTTTGGATACACAGAAATAACTAATAAAATGTCTTTATTGGACTTCTGGGTTTCATGTTATTAAATCTCACATTTGGTAATTTGTAAATATTTATTGTAGTCCACCAACTGCCTAGAATTCTGCAAGGTGCTTCAGAAGAAAAAGAAATTATGAGAGTATAGGATTTTAACCCCAATTAAAATAATCATTCAAGAACAATACATAATGTTCTGGGTAATTTATTATGTCTATACAAACCCCATACTTTTTATTTTATAGAAATTCCCTCTTAATTAATCTAGAATGCCACCAAGACTGATTTCTGAGGATCCTTAGGAAAATACACATCCTAAGATCTTTTGAAATATACCCATTAAAAACCATCTTCTTTGAAGTCAAATCCTAGAAAGTAATTCATATCCTTCTACTAATTATAAATTTAAAAAGATAATTCTCTAATTAAGAGATCAATGTAACCAAAATTATAGACTCCACAAAAAACTGACCTCTGTAAAGTGAAGCCAATGATGATAGTGAGGCTACTCCAGCAACCATGACAGAGCTTTATCTCTGCTCTTTCTGTCTCACTGCAATGGGGCCTTATTTCACCTGCATTAATTTCATCAGACAGATTGTGAGCACAGGTGGCTTCCACCTCTGACATCACAGATCCAGGTCTGATGAAATAATCATGACAGGTATTTCACTCCCAAATACCTTCTCAAGGGGCTATTACGAAATTGAGACAAAGTTGGCCCTCTTTAAACTGGTTCATTTTCAATGTTTTATTGAAAAAAGCACACTGAGCTGGACTGAGTGTGGTGGTGCATGCTTGTAATCCCAGCATTTAGGAGGCTGAGAACAGAGAATTGTGATTCACAAACAACCTCAGCACTCAGTGAGGGTGTTTGAAACGAAGTGAGACCTTGTTTCAAAATAAAGAATAAAAAATTGGGCTGTTTTTATAGCTCAGAGGTAGAATTCCCCTTAGTTAAATCCCCAGTACTGCAAATAAGAAAAAAAAAAACCCAGAAACACTGTGTTTTGATATTTTGTTCTAGTTTCTCATAAAGTCTTTCATCCACCCTATAGTTAACTCTAGAAATTCAGTTCATATGACCTGAAGTGAGGTTATCTTATTCCAATTCTTCTCAGACTTATTCAAACAAACTCTGTCAGCATAGATTTACAAGCAATGGTAAGGCAGGAGATGTATTTCAGAGATCGAATGCCCTGGGTTTCATCCCCAGACCCACAAAATGAATAAATAAATAAATAAATTAATTAATTAATTAATTTAAAAAATTAAAAAATTAAAATCTCAATCATTTAATGCTTAAAAGTAATGTTTCAGTGGGGTACCTCTTTCCCTATACCTCTTATTACATTACTAATCAATTGATTTATCCATGTTCTTTAGCAATTAATCTTTATAACATGCTGAAATTCCTATTAGCCAGATTATAAAGTTCATATTACAAAATAGATCATGTATTTCTTCTGCTATTCACATTATGGTTAGCAAAGTATCATGAACTTTAGACCTTCACTGATGAGTAAAACCTTCCAGAATACCCTGCCTGTTAGCCCTGACCCTGAAACCAGCCCTCAATAAAACAATATTGAGGTCTGAAGTTTATTCATATAATCTTCATTTTGTATTATTTACAGTGTAGCTTTAGAGAAAAATATACCACTTTTATTCATACTTTAAAAATTCTTAATTTGTAAACTTTGTGTATAATTTTAAATACTATTTACAACTGTTTTTCCCTACAATTACCTTTTTATCTAGAATGAGCTGTGTAATATAAAAATTTACCACTTTTATGTATACTGAAGAAAATAGACTGTGACTCATGTGTTTGCAAGCTCCTCTACATGTTTTACCTCCATGCATACATGTGCTGCCTCATAAGAGATGAACCTGGACACATAGATCAAAGATAGAGAATACCACCAGTTGTAGACCCTGAGCGGCAGGCAGATGAGGCTTACTTTGAAAAATAATTATTCTAACTACCATGTTCACCCATCTCATGGAAAAAAGCAATATTGCCCCTCATAAGCCATCTCCTTTAGTTTAAAATATAATAGACTTGCAGCACCCCTGGGAAAGAATCTCCAGCGAGCCTTTACGTTGTCAATTGCCATTGTATCTGATCATATGTTCAGAGAAACAGCAGGTGGAATTTTTTTTTTTTCTGAAAAACAAAAAGCAGAGAAGAAATAATTTACTGGGCTGTTCTCTGTAACAAAATCCCTGGGGAGAAAGAAACAAACATTTCTTTTAAGTCCACACCATGTGTCATATATTGCAATTATTATCTTCTTCAGTCCTTAAAACCAGATATTTTAACAAGATATTTCTGTTCATATTTTACATAATAATTTCTTCAGAAGAATTTCTGTAAGCATTTACTGCATGACTATGTGAGACTCTCTGAATACAACTAAGAAAAGGAAACTTGGCCTCAGGATGTTTATAGAAAAGGAAAAGAGAGACATCCGAGAAGGGAAACAATGGGATGTAATACTGAAGTAGGTCTCCTGTTACATAATGTTTCATAATGTGGGCCAAAAACCTTGAGCCCATCCACAAACTAAGAACAGACATTGAAGTTAAACATTTAGAAACTTTTATAAAAATTTTAAATTCTAAAATCCTAATAATTTTTTCTGGTGCTTCTGTTAATTCTCATTTTCCATTCTTATTCTATTTTACAAAAAACCAGAGTACCCAAAACTTGATCACTTTCCCAAATTACGACGGTTTGTAAGCATTCAATTTAAGATTCAAACTCAAGTTTCATCAGAGTTCCTGTTTATACAGTTTGTGTCAAAGGATTGTACTAGAACTGGTGATTGAACTATAAAATATTTTTCCAACCCTTCTCTGGTAGCAAAGAGCCTATCTTGGCCATTCAAATTATCTGGGATATATATATATATATATATATATATATATATATATATATATATATATATATATATATATTTTTTTTTTTTTTTTTTTTTTTTTTTTGGTGGTACTGGGGTTCCTGGAAGCCCTTCTACCTCCAGGCTACATTCCCAGACCTATTTTATATTTTTATTTGGAAACAGGGTCTCCTAAGCCAGCATGGCTGGCTTCGAACCTGTGCGATCCTCCTGTCTCCGCCTCTCAAGCGAGGGGATCACAGGCGTGCGCCACCACGACTAAATTATCTGGGTTATATATTTCACTCATCTTGCTGTTTTCACTGGGAACAAAATTCAGGTTGAAACAAACAAACAAAAAAAGAACAAAAATGATCCCCATCCCTGGGAGTTGGAGGAACATGTTTGTCACTAACTGATCTACCCCTGAAAATTCCACTATAAACAGTTTCTGCCATACTGAAGGTTGCTAGGTGGTTATATTGAGCCACAATTATCCTGCTGCTATACAATTCCAAGTACACGAAGAAACAAGAGTTAATATCGTACATTTAAAACTGTAATACTAAAGATTATCTCTGAAAGGTTAATTATACTGTTTTTCTTCAAATTTCAAATGTTTTGTTTTAGTATTTTTAAAACTTACTAAGTACATAAAATAATCTATAAATATATATGTATTACTTTGATTTGGATTTAATTTTGAATGAAGACATTTACTTATGTACAATACTGTGCTTTAAGGTAAATCTCAGTATGTGGGAGGCTGAGACAGGAAGGATTGAAGGTTTGCGGCCAGCCTCAGCTACCTAGGGAGGTCCTGTTTCAAAATAAAGAATAAAAAAATAGGGCTGGGGGTGTAGTTGGAAGGTAGAATGCCCCGGGTTCAATCTCCTGTATCACACACACTCAAAACAAAACAACAAAAAACACAGGAACTTTTTGAACTTTTACATATTCAAATGATACTTCTTTCTTTATGAATGGGGGACTTTTAGGTTGAACTTTCAAAAGTAAACATGTGCACTTTAGATGAAGCAAACGATGCTTTTTCCATTGAGTGCCTGTTATCATTTACTTTGCTCCATATAAAAATACTTCATTGCCCTATTGATTCATAGATTCTATGATGAAAAGTGTATTAAAATTAGACATTTGAAAGATGACATTACTAACTGATAGTAGCACTTGGCTATGTTCAGTTCTTGCCAAAATCCAGTAGGTCAGACTGACACAGACTTAAAATTAACATTGACTATGTCCCTTCTTCTACCATATCAGGCACAAAGTTTCCTTACTCTGAGACATGTGATACATTGAGTAAGAAGTCTTTCAGCTAATTTATAGGAGAATTATTCTAAAAACCTACTTACTGGTGGGTGAAATCATGGTTTACAGATTTCATAGATATTTGCACTGTATTTGACACAAATTAATTAGTCATGTTAGTTATGGAAAGTTAGTAGTATTCAACAAGGGTAAGATTGGAGCAGAAACAAAACTTCCCTACTAATTTTAGTCATTCCAGTCTCCTCAAAGACAAAAAACAAACAAAAGCCAACTCTACCTCTTTCCATTCACATTGGCCATCTGAAGCATTCTGATTTTTTATGCTACTTAACAGTTTTCTGGCTATAGAGGTATAGGGGAAATTCAGGATAAACTTTTTATTAACAAAGTGACTAAACTATTAAAACTGATTTTATTGGCTTTGAAACTATTTAAACAAAGCAAATACTGTTTAAGAAAGTAAATGGGATATTCTGAGTTTTCTTATCTTAAATGACTGAATATCTTAAAGAACTAAAAAATGACTATGATTACTTTTTATTGTAGGATATAAGTCCACAAAATTACTATAAATAATTTGAATATGGCTAACATTTTTAAGCATTCTGGATCCAAAATACTTTAAATAAATGATGAAACTGCCTTTGGCTGAATGCAGACTAAACAGATTAGTGTGGTGAATGTGACTTGGTGAAGGCATGAATGACACTTTCTAAACAGATTTTCTTAACAGAGTGTTATTGGCTAAAACAGAATTTAGCTCTTTCATTCTCCACTTATAATTATGTAATTTTTAGTCCTCTCAGGCAAGTTTGGAGTAGCGTAGCTCACCACTCATGGAGTCAAAGGTTACACTATCAGTGGCTCTCTAAGCCAATGGATTTTCCTTGAGACTAGCCCATATTTATTTAACTGACTGGTTTTAAGGCCAAGCTCATTTAAATAACAGATTTTTAAAGAGAGTTTTGTTATCTCATGCTTTGCTAGTGAAAATAAAATAATGTTCTGGAGTTATTTTACCTATTTTACATGGCAACAAAGTAGGTTATTGTATTTTTGAGTATCATTATGAGTTTAAAATATAAAATTAAGAAATCTATAATAAACAAAATCCAACTCAATCCCTGATTTCACTTGTCCACAGTTTCTTCTGTTAGTAGAGTCATTAGGGTCACCACATTCAGTGATACATTATTAGCTCTAACTTTAGGAAGGCACAAAGTAATCATTTACCAAGTATGGAACTATTTTATATTTATAGGTTCAGTCCCTGAATCAAGGTAAAGAGATCATTTTATTTATTCTAAGATAAGAGATTTCTTGTGCAGAGGTGTGAGATGTGAAGTCAACCAGGGGACAAGCAAAACCTAGCATCAAGATCAGAGCACAGGGCTGATAATTGATGGCAAGAAGCAGGGATCACAGCCTTGAATGATATTCTGATGAAAAGCAGAACATAGCTCCCAATGTGCATGGAGGCTGACTTAGGATGCAGAGTAGATGCCTTGGTGAAATGGGGTTATCACTGGGTAGATGGGCTTTGGTGCAGTATGACTTCATGTGTTGTGGCATTAGTGCAGGGTCTCTTGGCAAAATGCCGAATCCGGACATGTAAGTCATGAAGTGTCACTTGATCAGACTCTAAAAGGAATGGCTGTGCTTCCACCAACGAGTGGGTAAGTTATGTGTAAAACATCATGTTAATTCATTTTCTGCTATTATAACAGAAGACTTGAGACTGGGTTTATAAACAAGATAAGTACATTGAATCATAGTTCTGGCAGCTAGAAAGCCCAAGAGCTGGCAGGGAACTTCATGCTGCCTTATCTCACCAAAGAATAAAGCAAAGAACATCTGAGCATACTCGATAGAGAAATAATGGTGGGAAAATGTCTTTTGTAAGAGCTACTGCCATAATAATGGCATTAAGCTTATATGAGGAGGACAGACCATCTCTTAAAAAAAGAAAAGTCTTACACCCTAATATAGTCAAAGTGAGAATTACATTTCAACTTGAGCTTTGGAGGGAGCATTCAAATCATGGCAAGGAACGTGGAGGACAAAAGTTGAGCATGTGTCAGACTTGAGCATGTGTCAGATTGAACATATTTGCTGGATCATCACTGGCCCAACTCAAGAGATTCTCTGTCAGTAGGTCTGGAGTGAATACAGCAACATTTAACAACACTCAGCTGGGTGTGGTGGTGCACACCTGTAATCCCAGCATTTGGGAGGCTGAGACAGGAGTATCACAGTTTGCAGACAGTCTCAGCTACTTAGTGAGGCCCTTTGTAACTCAGTGAGACCCTGTTTCAAACTAAAGAATAAAGCCGGGTGTGGTGGTGCACACTTATAATCCCCACACTTGGGAGGCTGAGACAGGAGGATCACACAGGTTCAAAGCCAGCCTCAGCTACTTAGTGAGGCTCTCAGCAACTTAGTGAGACTCTGTTTCCAAATAAAATATAAAATAGGTCTGGGAGTATAGCCCAGAGGTAGAAAGCTTCTGGGTTCCACCCCCAGTACCAAAAAATTAAATAAATAAAAAGAATAAAAATAGTGTAACCACTTTGGAAAACATTATGGAGGATCCTCAGAAAAATGGGAATGAATTTATTATATGATCCAGCTATGCCACTTCTGGATGTTTACCAAAAAAAAAATTGAAACCAAACTACCAAACTAATACATGCATATCTATGTTTGTAGCTGTACAATTTACAATTCCCAAACTATGGAATCAGCCAAGATGTCCATCGATGAATGGATTACAAAACTAGGGGATACGTACACAATGAAATTTTATTTAGCCATAAAGAAAAATACAATTATGTCATTTACAAGGAAATGGACAGAACTAGAGACATTATGCTAAGTGATTAGTCAGTCACAAAAAATAAGAAATTGGATGCTCTCCCTAATATGTGGAAGTTAGGGAGAAAATGTGTCATAGGAGAAACTCTAGACATTGAAGAAGATACTATAGATGAGCAAATCCTGTGACCTACCTGGGTAGATGGGAGGGGAAAGAAGAAAACTCTCTAATGTACATGATGTACATTAACAAACATATCAAAGTCAGGCACTAAGCCAAACATGAGAGGGATGGAGGAGGAGGGAATGGGGTGAGAAATGGGTAAAGGCTAACTGGGTGATGTATTCATGTATGTCTTCACCATCTTGTATTCCATTAAGATGTATGACTACAATTCACCAATAAAAAATGAAAATTATATAGCGCTGGAGATGTAGCTTGGAGGTAGAATGTCCCTGAGTTTCATTCCCAGTACAGCAAAAAAAAAACAAAAACAGAAACCTTTAATAATAGTTCATATTAATAGACTTCTGATGAAAAGCCATGTTAAGGACAAGATATGAACTAAGGGAAGTTTCAATGGCTCTCTGCCATCTATCAAGAAAATCCATAATAAATATATGATCTAGTAAAATACTTCTTGAAAGCATCGAGGGGAATCTCTTTCCTCATTCAGGCTCCAAGAAACACAGATCACCACTTCACAATCACCACTTCATGGTTCTTCTGCTTTCAGGTCATTGGAATCATTAAAAATTATTTAAAAACAGTCAATTCAATTTATGTTAACAAACAAATAAGTGGATGTATACATATTTTATGTACCACTTTGAAGCTCACTATGACGAATAATTACAATGTACCAATAAAAGTATGAGAGAAAACAAATTAATTGGGTATATATAGACAATAAGGAGAAGTAAATTTGATTCTCAAGTGGAAAAAGAAATGGATGTAAATCTCAGTCCTGTTCCTTATCTGTCCGTGGTATGCATTTTTTTAAGTGTTCCACACATGAGGGATCTGAGATAAAATAGGATTAATTTGCCTGGTAAACACAATTAATGTGAAAATTAAATTAGCAGCATATACAGACTTCTACTTCTTTACATGGCATTTAAAAGAATCCTCAATATTTTCAATGAATTAATGAATTTCTTTTTAAAATGGGCTTCATTATTTCTGAGTGTGTCTGTGATGATGCTTCTAGAGATATTAACTTTAAATTTTGTAGACTAAGTTAAGAAGATAATTGTCACCACTACGGATGGCCATCATTCAATTCTGTGGGAGCAATATTGCTTTTGCTTCAGCTAGGACATTTCTCTTCTGTCCTTGGACATCAGAGCTCCTGATTCACAGGCTTTTTGACTTTGAATCATACTTCCAGTTTTCCTAGGTCTTCAATATGCTGACAGCACATTGTGAGAATATTCACCCTCCATATCATGTGAGTCAATTGCTTTCATAAATCTCCACTTCAATGTTTCTGTGTATGCCTTTTCCTTCAATTTCTCTGGAAATCCTTGACTAATATACTATCTGAGTAAAGCATTTAATATACACTTTTATATATTTTTATGTATTTTTATTGGTGTACTGGAATCTTAAATCATAATGTAGTTCAGAGTAAGAATGGCATGCATGCTCACAGTAGTTGCTGAGCTTTTCCCTGGTCTCCTTCTTGCTATGTCTTTCCCCATACATGATAATGAGATTGGCATTAGTATTCTCACATATGTACATAACATCAGTAGAAGTGTTTCCTTCATTAGTTATTCCTCCTTTACCACCAATCTCCTTAGACTAACTTCTTTACTCCACTGGGGTTTCTCCCCATTATTTAAAGTCCTTCTAGTATCCCAATTGCTCCAAATCTTCTGCATATGAGAGAAAACATATGATCCTTCTCTTTCTGTGACTGATAAATCTTACTTAACATAATGTTAAGTTCTGTTCCCCAGATGCAACCATATTCCTACAAGTGACATAATTATGTTTTTCTGTATTGTTGAGTAGAATTTCATTGTGTGCATATCTCATAATTTTAATCCATCCATCTGTTGATGTACACCTAGATTGGTTCCATAACTTGCCTATCGTGAATTGCTTTGCTATGAACATGGGCATGAAGGAACAATTTAAACATCTGCAGAGACTCCTATTTTTAGCACAATATAGTTTATAGAGAAAAAGTAATTCCTCTTTATCTTGATTTTTCAATATCCTTCCCATCCTCTTCGGCACTTTTGTGAATCTCCAGAGCATGCACTGCAAGTAGTCCCACTAAAGTTTCCAATTACTGGGGCTGCCTTCCATGTTAACCCTCCAGTTGGCCTCATTTACTGGCACCACCATCTCATCCTGATTTCACTGGGAGCTTGAGAGAGTTGGCATTTTTCTTGTCACATCCCATTTCTTTCCAGCATATGTCAAAGCATACATTAAGCTCATCTTCTGTGGAGTTTTTTATTGAAGTGTAGAACCATGCACTGTTGAATGGCACTATGTCGTCCAAGTAGGAAGAAGATGAATAATGTGGACAGAGGGGCAAAGAAAAGGTGACTTTTGCAATCTACAAACTGCATCCCGCATGTACTTCACACTGTGGCCACCTGAAAACTTTTCTTAGAAGTAAAAGAAATATGGTGAATTACAAACCTTTGACATGATGGCAACACTAACAATGATCATACTTTAAGACTTTAAGGATGTGGAAAACTGAACTCAAAAAGCTCAGAGGAATCTCTCCAAATCATTTAACTCGTGAACTGCACAGGACCTAAAATGAAATCATCTCAAGATTCAAAATCTCCTACGCACAGTCTGCCTATATACAAGTAAATAAAGACAGACACATAGGTAGATGATTTTTCCAGTGTCAACCACCCATCTTTATATTTTGTACATAATTTGATTCAAATAATCTTCCTGGGTCTTACTCTCTAATCAAAGGCATTCTGCTATTATGAGCCTTCAAAGATATTGACTTTTCAGATGATCACCTTGCCTCCTAACTATTGTTCAGTCAAACAGTCCTGACAGTCATCATAAAGAAGCAATGCCTGAGTATGAGTTATTTTAGTGTCAGTTAGTTTGGGCCAAAGTATTCTGAATATCTTAAATACACAAGATTTTAGGTTGTAATAATGATTTGTTGCATTCATTGTATTTGAGTAAGTACAAATAAATAATTGTTCTAAATGAATTTTGAATGCACTCCAGTTAAAGAGTTGTACAGATAAGACTGTCTCCAATTAAAAAAAATAATGTCTAAAAATATACTCTTCTGTTGTAGATTACGAGGACTATATATCTTTTACTATAGTAGGTCATGGCCACATGAATAATTGTGTTCTCTGCTTTCTTTGTAATGTCGGGAGGGTGTTGTTCGACTGTTAGTCCTTGTGAAGCAAAGTACTTATGTAAAAAATCTAGCCAATCAACTTGCTATCCTCAGTCAAAAAATGCTGTTAAATCTATTACTGAACATTTGATAAATATTTTTAGGTACTTTTCTTTTAGCTCACAAGATTGCCAGACAGCCCAGGTAAGATGAACTGAAACATGAGACCAAGTGCATATAAATAAAGATAGAAACTCCCTAAACACTGCATACATTTAACTTATGTCAATATTTTTTAGAAAAAAAGAGACATATTCTTCTGCTTCTTCATACTTCCATGTTCAGCATAGAGGATGTGCTATTATGCCTCTTCCTCATATTTTATTTTTGAAAGTAGATCTTAAAGATAAAGGCATTAACTTTATAAAACAGGGTTAGTACATCTTAAGCAGCTCAAAGACTGTTCTTTCAAAACTCTTGGTTTCTGTGTCTTTGTGGAATAGGAAAAAATAATGACCATTCTCTCCATAGTAGGTTCTCGTTCTCTTTCTCCAGCCCCTGGCATACACTGATTTCTGGGTGATTAACAGCATCACACACACATGCACTCATACACACACACACACACACACACACACACACACACACACACACACACAGTGTCAAGTCTTTTTTCTCCCTCTCCCTTATGTTTTGTTTCCTTCCTTTAGTACCTTCCTTCATTTTTGTGCATGCAAATACACAAATCTTAGTTTCAGGCAGAGACAAGAAGACCTTATCTGGGTCTTTTGTCACCAACTTCACCTCATCAAAGTTTGGTTGAAAAATATTAAATTAATGTTAGAGCCAGGCATGGTGGCTCATGCTTGAAATCCCCGCACTTGGGAGACGGAGGACGTCGCACAGGTTCAAAGCCAGCCTTGCTGGCTTAAGAGAACCTATTTCCAAATAAAAAAGTATAAAAATAGGTCTGGGAGTGTAGCCCGGAGGTAGAAGTGCTTCCAGAAACCCCAGTACCACCAAAAATAATAATAATAATAATAGTAATAACAATAATAATAATAATAATGTTAGAAATTTAATTCTAAAAAAATGTCATGTTGCTTTCAACCATTGATCATTTGTGTTTAAAATCACCTCTGATCAGAGTTGCACAGTTGTATGCACACTCTGGCTCAATATTAATACTATTAAAATATCACAATACAAATTTTCTAATATTTAATGTAATTTGTACATATAGTCCTTAATTATGTCACAGAACCTATTTAAAGAAGATATCCCCAAACAATAGAAATGGAATATGTTTTTTAATTTAGTGAGTATATTAGTTCCCTAGAACTGCCATAGGAAATTACTACAAACTTGGTGGCTGAAAACAAGTGGGATTTATTATTTTATAGCTCTGAAGGCCAAAATTACAAAATTTTGTCTGATTTTTTTTGATTACTCTGAGGGAATATCTATGTGATATCTCTATACTAGCTTGGGAGATGCTGAAAATTCTGGACATTCTTTCATTTATAAGTGAATTTCTTTAATTTGTCTTTGTCATCACAAAGCTTTATTGGGTGTTTGTTTTTTCTGGGAATCTTCTCCCTTAATGTGTTGAAGTCTTTTTCTCCTTTCTCTTATAAAGCCTCCATTCATTGGATACACAATCCAAACTTAATCCAGGTGATCTCACCTTGGCATTCCTAATGTAATTACATCTGCAAAAATACTATTTTCAAAAAGTTGCATTCACAGATATTGATGTATAGGCCCTTGAAAAATATTTGCATATTATCAAAGGTCAATACTTAACCCACTATAGTAGAGGATACTAGAAATAAAGTCACTACTATCCTGGACCACTATCCTGGTGGTTCCCTGTACATTTTTTAGTACTGATAATTGAATCCAGAGAAATTCTACCTCTGAGATACAACTCCTTTTTATTTACTTTTTCTTTTTTTAATTCTGAAACAGGGTCTCACTAAGCTGCTGAGAGTCTCACGAAGTGGCTGAGGCTGGCCATGAACCTGTGGTCCTGCTGTCTCAGGCTCCCAAGAACTGGTGTTTCAGGCATGCACCACCACATCAGAGTTCCATGCACTTTTAATAAAACAAACTGCTTTATGATGGAAATCACCAACATGCTCCCCTTCCCAGTAGTTTTTATTTTTTGTAAATAATGTATGAGACTGAGCAATATCTACTTTTCATTCCCCAGAAATAAAAACCTGAAACAAATGCTCATGGGTAGGTAGTTTAATTGGCAAATTTTCCCTTGGAATGAGAAAGCTGGATAGAATGAAGTGAAATAGAAACTAGAGAAATCCAATAAAAGGATATGTTATAGAGTTTACAACTGGTGTTTGATCCCGCAAGATGTTCCAAGGAGACTTGTGACTTGTTCCTTATAACTGCCATCTGGCCACAAACAGAGGAGAAAATTTACACACTGACAATCATTTCCCAGCAGTCAATGATGGCTCAATTTAAATTAAGTTCTTTGTATTTTCAGATTTTGTAAGGCAGAGTGTATGTCTCCTCTGATACCTCAAACCAAAGCCTCTGAGAATCATTCAGAAAGGAAGAATCACAGTGGTGCCTCAAGTTGTTCAAAGCCTGTGGATCCTGTGTTAAAGTATATGTGGCAACTGAAGAGGAGATAGAGGAGTCTGAAACCTGCCTCGAGCTATTTGTGGTGGTTTTGGAGATCTCATCACTCACCTTAACTTATACTCCACACAGTTCATCATTGCATGCCTTTCCAACTATAGCACCTGAAGATTTCTAAATACTTCACCTATTAGCCAGTTATTCTGAACAGAATTGTGTCTTGGCCCACGGGCCATTTTACAGCAAAGGTCTTATCATGTAAAGAATGCAGCTGTGAATAAGAAGAAAGTAATTAGAGAAAGTACATTCTAAAAATTTCACTGCCCTGAGAAAATTTTTCTTAACTCATTAATATCAATTTTCTTAAAAAAGAAAAAAATATGGTTTAGGAAATATGATCTCAATAGTTATATGCTCAAAATGGAAATGATTTTTATTTAAATTGAAGTCATCTAACAGATGAAGTCACTGATAAAACACTGAGAATCTGTCCCCCTCTAGGTGTTCCTACATTGCTGAATTTAATCCTGTGTGGGATCCAATTAACCTATTTCTATAAGTAATCCTGGTTTGTATTTTTATAGAGCAGCAGTTTTATCCTGTACACCACACAATTTTCTGGAATGTGGACTTAAAAAATAAATAAAAAGAAGAAAAATTTTAGGTTGTGTTTGCTTTTTAGAAAAAAACAACTAGGTTACAAATACCTATACTCACATAGGTCACACATGAAAAAAGTTATTTTCAGTCATATTTGCATATTGTTAATATTTTTAAAAAATATCTTTCAACACCAATTTAAGGATATATTTTTTATGTTGTATTTATTTTAAAAAATCCCTATTTATTTTTGTTTCTCTTTGGTAAAGTGCATATTTTACTTTTTAATGTCTTTTTCACTCTTTAGTCTGCTCTATCTTGCAAGTATCATATGTGTGTTTATTATATGTAGTATTACATATGTTCTTTTATGGACTGGGAAAAGTTAATACAAGTTAGAGATAATAAATAGGAAAAATTAGAATTATTATCATTATGTATAGATTCTACTAAATTTGGTTTGGTTCATTTGATTCTCCATATTCAAATATAGTCTTTTATAAACATGATAAACATTTTTGCTATGGGTTAGAAAAATGAGCTTCCAATTTTTTTCATATAGCAAATATAATTTCAGTGAGAGGATACAGGTGAATTATGAATAAATAGGGTTATAGAATGTCCAAGAAACCATCCCTGCAAATACAATTATATTCTATATACTTAAACTAAATTATTTTTAAAAAATGTTAAATATTTTAGAAAATAAAAAAATATTTTGTTAATTGAATATTTGCCTAATTATAAGTTTATTTTATGTATTTGGATTTTCAGTTTTGTTTCTTAGTAAAAAAAAGACTTAATCTAAATCATATTTAATGTTTATTTCATTTATTATTATTTTTTTTCTGAGATATCTTATCATCTTACTTTTTACTAATCTTTATTTTTATTAGCCTTTGCTTGCATAAAATTCTCAGAATAATCTAAAAGTCTCTGCAAATTTACCTGAAGCTCACAGTTTCTTATCTGCATACCTGAAGCCAAATGCCTAAGCCACTTTTCAGATTAAACAACTATTTATTATTAACATCTCCACTGAATTTGTTTAACTCTCCTGGAACATGATCTCTAATTGCTAGCCCTCTCAAAGTATCCTATCTCTGTGTCCTCTTTTCTACCTTCTCATTCGATGCCTTTATAAAAGTCTCCCCTTGAGCTTCACTTCCTCTCCTTTTATATGCTACATGCAGATGGTACATCCAGGTGGTATACCCTAGAGCCTGAGGTATTTTAGTCGCTGTTGTTTTGCTGTGACAAAAATACCTAACAATAATGACATAGAGAAGGAAATGTCTATATTTCTCACAGTTTCAGAAATATCAGTCCATAGTTAACTGGCTCCATCTCTTTGGCCCTGAGTGAAGCAGAAAGGTTGGTGGAGAAAAAATGATCAGCTAATGGCAGCCAGGAGAGCGAGAGCCAGAGCAAGAGCAAGAGTGAACTGGGAACAAGATAAACCCTTCCAGAGTATATCCCCAGTAACCTACTTCCTCATTCAGGTATCTACTGATGAGTGCAGAGGCCTCAATACACAATCATTGCCTAAAAGTCCACTGGGTATTATACTGGAGATCACACTGCCAATACATGAGATTTTGGGGAACATATCAGATCCAAACTATAACATCAAGAAATGTATTCAAACACAGTTGTACTTAGTTGGAAGTATGAAAAAAATGTTAAGTAATTATCCAAACTACTATTAATGTTCAAATATATTTGATAAAGAAAGGTAAACACTATTTTTAAATACAGATTCCAGTTTTAATACCAAGCTATAATTTCTTAAGAATAACTACAGATTCACCTTCTATATGAATTCTATATCTAAAATATGATTTAATATAGCAAAGCTAATTCATCACATGGTACTAAAGAGGCTTAAAATTCTAAAATTCTAAGTCTATTAGGTTACTGAAATATGTATTAATCTACTAAACTGTATGTAATGTCCTCATATAGATTCTTATGAATAATATTATACTTGCCCATTATAAAATACATATATGAAGATGGCGACGGAGAAAAGCAGGGCTTACGATCCCCGCTAACAACCAATCTCTATTACTACAAAATTAGCGCCTTTCATAGTCAGAAAACACCATCAGCATAGAAACAAAAATGTAATTACAAGAGACAGAGAAAAAGAGGGCTGGAAAAACAAGAGGCAGAAAGAAACCAGATCACAGTTCTGCGGCTGGAGCCGCAACGTGGAGCGGCAGGCACCATCTTTCCTTGCGGTATGAGGCCCCAAAGAGGAGGGGGACTCAGAATGGAGCTCAGAGCCACAGAGGAGATACGCCGGCCTCACGCCCAAGGATGTGGCAGCAGCGCCTTACTGCCGGCATCAGCAGTAAGTTCACCGGACGGCTCCAGACGAATGCACTCAACAGCCCACCAGGCTGCAGAGAGGAGTGGTGGAGAGCGAGCCAAGGTGAGCTGCTGCGGATCAGCCGGGCGGGATTCAGCAGATTTTTCGGCACAGGGAGCATTTAAAGCTCCCAGTGGCTGGGCTCAGCACACCCTGCAGGGACTCAGAGCGGAGCAGAAAATCAGAGAAGAAATACACCAGCCTCATGGCCAAGGGCGTGGCAGCGGTGCCATATTACCACCAGCATCAGCAGCAGCAGCAGCAGCAAATTCACCGAGTCCAATACAGCTCCATAAGCTCACTCAACAACAGTGAGTCAAATTGCGGCCCCTAGAGAAGAAATCCCAGTACAGCACTCCAAGGGACTTGACCCAGTGGGGGAGTGGTGGTGGCAGAGATATCACACCATAGGAGAATGCCCAACCTGGCACCCCCCATAGTCTAAAGCAGCCTCGATTAACTCCCTGGGTATGAGACTCTGCTATACAACCTAGTAAAGGAGTAGTGGGAACTAAGATAACACAGACTCCAGATCCAAAGCACCTTAAGTGAAGTCTTAGTGACCCAAGGGAAGAACCCAGAGAAGTAACAAACTTCCAAAATCATTGGAAAGAGGAATAACAATGGAGCAATGCGTGTCCACAACCCCACAACATCAAAACCCGATAAAACAGAAATTCAGAGATTTCTAGAAGATCAAATCAGGAAAATAACTGTAGAAATAATAGACGTGTTTCGAAAAGAATTCAGAGAGAGCCAAAAAAAGAAAAAGGATGCAATTAATGAAGTAAAGGCCTCAATTCAAAGTGCAAACAATCGATTAGACCACATGGAGAATAGAATATCGCTCTTAGAAGATGATTACTCCAAAAATGAACGCATAGTTTCTAAATTAGAAAAAAAATCTGACAGCAGGAATCTGACATTGAAGATATATGGGCCCATTTTAAGAGAGCTAACCTAAGAATAATTGGAATAGTGGAGGGAAAAGGTGAAACCAAAGGGACCAACAATCTCGTCAAGGAAGTAATAGCAGAAAATTTTCCAAACATAGAGCAAGAGGTTGATACACAGGTCCAGGAAACTTATAGAACCCCCTTTAGACAGGATCGGAGAAGAGGATCCCCATGCCACATAATTGTCAAAATGACCAATGTGGAAGCCAAGCAGAGAATCTTAAAGGCAACAAAAACAAAGGGCCAAGTGACATTCAGAGGCAAAACAATTAGAATCACTCCAGACTTCCCAAACCAAGTCATGAGAGCCAGAAGGGCTTGGAGTAACATATTCCAAACTCTGAAAGAAAACAACTTCCAGCCAAAAATTTCCTACCCAGCAAAACTTTCTATCAAATTAGATGGAGAAATAAGAAGCTTCCATGACAAACAGAAACTGAAGGAATTTATGTCTTCAAAACCAGCGCTAGAGAAAATACTCAAAGAGATTAACTACAAAGAAGAAATAGGTAGCACATACCAGAACCAGAGAAACAAGATTTTCCATCCAACAGACAACTAAGATTGGTTATCTGTGGAGATTCATTATTTATGTTAGTCTTTTACCTATCTCTAAATTGTATTGTTTGCTTTTATTGTTGCTAATTTTTAGAATTTCTAGTTGGAATATTAATATACCTTCAAATATAGCATTTGGAAATATTTTATCCCATTCTATCAATAACTTTTAACTCTGTTTACATTGTCTTTGGATATACATTTTTTTTTAATTTTTAGGGAGTTTGTTTACCCTTCTATTGCCTGTGCCATTGAAATCATATCCAAGAAATCACTGCCAATTTCAATGTTGTGAGGTTTAATGACCCAGATTTTCTTCTAAAAGTTTATAGTCTTAAGATTTATATTTAGGTCTTTTATCTATTTTGAGTTAATATTTGTATATGGTGTCAGGTAAGGGTCCAATTTTATTTCTTTTCATATAATTATTATTTTTCAACAATATTTAGTTAAAAGATTATTATTTCCTCCACCAAATGTTTGTGAAAATCTTGTCAAAAATAACCAAAAATAACTTGACAATGTATGGAAGAATTTATCTCTAGGCTTTTATTTAACTCCAATGGTTTATATATCTGCCTTTATAACAGTACTACACTGTTTCAATTATTGTAGCTTTATATGGTTTGAAATCAGAAAATATACATCTTCTAGCTTTGTTCTTTTTCGTGATTGTTTTGGGTATCTAGAATCCATATTCCACATTAGGATAGTTTTTTTCTGAAAAATAAATAAATGTATGATAGTTTCACCTAAAAAAAAAAGAAAAAATATATTCTCTGGTAAGAAAGAAAGCAAAAAGAAATATTGAAATGTTATCTTTAAGTCATCAAAAGCTTGGTATCAGACAAATGAAACTCTTCTGTGAGATTATCATTGTTAATTTTGGATAAATTGCTATAATACTAGATGTCAACCACTAAGCCAAGCATGGGAAGGAGGGATGGGGAGGGAACGGGATGGGAATCAGGTAGGGGCTAATTGGGCAATGTGTGCATGTTTGTCTACAAAAGTTTTTGTTTTTATCCCATTATGATGTATGAATACAGTGCACCAATAAAAAATAAATTTAATTAAAAATACATATATATAAATATATATATATGCGTGTGTTTATATATAGTGTGTTTATATATTTATATATAAATATTATGTATATATATAATTATTGTATATATATATACTATATATATATATTTATTGTGTGCGTGTGTAAAGTCAGGGTCATTGTTATTTAATTCATACACATACTTCTTCAACAATTTCCTCATCATTTAATTTTTTCCTTTTTAATAAAATCAATTTCTTTCTGAGTATAATGTATATTTACCTCTTTAACTTGTTTTCACAAGTCTCATGTACCAAAAGTATGTACATTTTATCTGGTGATTATTTTTATTTGTTATTTTTTCCTCATCCCATATCCACTCTTTCTTTAATTTTATTTTATGAGTATTTCAATGTCCTTCTTCCCTGAAATAAAATTTATGATGAATCTGAATCCATTATAAATTTGGTTATTGTTTTAGTTTTAAAGCTGCCATAATAAACAAAACATAAATTTATTTTTTCTATATGTATGGAGATTTGAATTTCAAAATCAATATGTTAGTAATCTTGGTTTCTTCTTAAGTCTTTTCGTTTTTCTTACAGTGGCTGCCTACTTATAAAGTAACCCTGTAGTCTATGTATTATTTGTGCCACAATCTTTTTGTTGTTGTTGTTGTACTAGGAATTGAAATAGGGGCATTCTACTTCTCAGGTAAACCTCTTGAGCTCTACTATTTATTCTTTATTGGAATCGGGTCTACTTTAAATTGCAGAAGGACTCACTAAGTAGCTAAGGGTAGCCAAAAACCTGTGATCCTCCTGTCTCAGCCTCCCAAATACTGGTATTATAAGCATGCACTACTATGCACAACTTTCAAACTCTTCTTATAAGGTCTCGGTAAGAGTGGACCACAGCCAACCCATATTGATTCATTTTGCTTTTAATTATCTCATTTAAATTACTATCTCCTAAAATGATCACATTGTGAGGTATGGTTGTGACTCCAACTTATGAATTTAGAAAGAACCCTGTTAACCCAGTAATGGGTACAATCATTTTCATTTTACCGTTAAAATTCACAACTTGGATGTTACTAAGTGTGAGGTTAAGCCTATACCCAATCTCTGTTAAAATTGAATATCTTTAGCTGACATGGTGGCACATGCTTGTAGTCCCACTGCTTTGGAGGC
Organism: Muscardinus avellanarius; assembly: GCF_963383645.1. Taxonomy (NCBI): domain Eukaryota; kingdom Metazoa; phylum Chordata; class Mammalia; order Rodentia; family Gliridae; genus Muscardinus; species Muscardinus avellanarius. The sequence continues at coordinate 21,306,217 of NC_137790.1, read as the reverse complement.
TGAGACAGGAGGATCACAAAGGTTCGCAGTCAGCCTCAGCTACTTAGTGAGGCTCTCAGCAACTTAGTGAGACCCTGTTTCCAAATAAAATATAAAATAGGTCTGGAAATATAGCCCAGAGGTAGAAAAGACACCAGTACTACCAAAAAAAATTGAACAGCTTTATAATATTAAACTGCAATGCACTGCTACCCTAGGATTTCTGCTGGTACAATTACTAGTAGAGGTTTCATCTTTCTTAAGGCAAAAATTATAAGTTGTCCTTAGTTGTTAGGTGTGCATGGGAAGTAAAAGGCATGAGAGAGAGAGCAGGAACCGCGGTAAGAGTTTTAATATGTTCTTCTTGGGGATGAGACCTGGACCGCCCTGGAGACCTGCAGGCCCCTCCGAGGCTGGAGGGAAAATGTCTCTGTTTTTAAGGCATATGTCTTGGTAGTGGGACTATGTGTGGGAACGCCACTTCTCTTGTGATATTGCCTGCGATATCGCCTGCAATATCGCCTAGCAGAGTCTCCTCCTCCTTCTACAGGGTTTGTCCTCCTGCAGGAAGGGGGAGGGACCCAACTTCTTATTAGTGTTTACATATCTTAAATTTATGTATTATAATTGTAACTTTTAAAATATTGTTTTTAGTTGCCTAAAATGTATTTTTATAATTCCATAACATTCTGTCTTATTCTGTAGATACGTGTTTTTTCAAAGTAAACCACAAGATATATTTAATGAAATTGATATCAATTAAAATTTATCATTAGGTTTCTCTAGGTATTGTTCCTTGCTATATTTTTTTAATTATATTTTGTTAGTTTGTGGTATCACTCTCTGTTCAAGTAACATTTGCCATGGACATTTCGAAGCAACAGAATATTCAAAATAAAAGGAGATCTGACGAGGGAATGGTATATATGAAATTAGGGGATATAATCAAGAAATGTACACATCCATGGCACCTCTGCCATCTTGTGGAATTTCTATGTTTTCCACTGGCCTAATTCAATTTTTCAAGGGGATATTTTAAAGGATCATATTGAAGCTTTTTAGTACTTAAAGTATCAATTTACTCAGTTTTGTCACTATGAATGAAAGTTAAGTAAGTACAAAATTCAGCATATTATCAAATAGTCTGGGACATTATATTTATGCTAATTCTATAATCTTTCACATATTTCTTTTTACACTCATATTGACATGTGAACCAATAGATACTTGGGGAGTAGAAAAGAAAGTGAGCAAGAGAAACATCGATGGTAAACCAGTGTGATCAAACGATGCCAAGATCTAGATAATGTGTTCATTTCTACAATTCTCCCCTAAGTTTTTATTTTAAATTGCTTACAAATAGTTAACCATTGAACACACACACACACACACACACACACACACACACACACAGATACATACACACAATTTTATCTCAACTTTTTAAATGTTCCTCCAGCAATTTTTTCTCCTGAGTCATTATCTTTCTCTACTGAATCAGTTTGAAAGTCTGTCATTACACCCATTTCTCCATCAGCAGATACAAACTTTCTCTTTTACTTTTGCCAGCAAAATTTTTTTTAAAGGAGAGCCTATTCTCCTGGTTTCCTTTCATTTCTCCTCATTCTCTTGTAAACCTATGGCCATACATGAAATCATTTAATAATTAAAATTGAACTCTTCCCCTCTATACCTACTTTCTCCACTGTCTTGCTGGCTAATGGAAACTCTTTACAAGCTTTCTGACTTGGGTTACTTCAATCGCCTTCTAACCCATTAAATCTCCATTCCTGATGCTCTAGAAGTTATCCACAGTGCACTATACAGAGCTACTATTTAAACAGAAAGTGAAAGCAGGTTACTACTCTACCCCAAACCTTTAATGGCTTCAGTTTGGAAGTCCCAGAGACACTACAAAAATCTACAAAGCCTTTTATGATCTGCTCGTGTTCCCAGTGGTCAACAGTCATTTACACACTCGTCTTGCTTTTCTGAAGATTCAAGCCACTTTTGCCCTAGATTTCATCATTCTAGCTGACAAATTGTCTCTCAAATATATCACATATACTCCTGCTTCGTTGCCTTTTGACTTCCTTTGCCCTTCTAAAATACTCTTTCCTTCAACATACATATATATATATATATATATATATATATATATATATATATATATATATATGCAGTATGGTCTGTTCAAAACACAGTTTTGTGATCACTGATCCTAAATTCTTAACCACTTCATCATACACCACAGGCAATCTCTATCATATTTACTCTACTTTTTATTTTATTATATTTCATGGCACTGGGAATGCAACACAGTAGTAGGGTGCTTGCCAAGCATACACAAAAACCTAGATTGCATTTCTAGCACTGCAGAAGAAACAAAAACGGTATCAATATAATATGCTATGGTAGGCCTCATGTTTACTGGCATATTGGTTTATATCTATTTACCAACTTAATATACACATTTCTTGCAAGAAAGAACTTTGCCATTTTTGTTTGCCTGGAGAGCATAAGATTCATTGTGAATGATCAATAAATACACATTAAAATGAAGGAAAATGAATAAATCCTTTGCAAATACAACTTTCTAAATTGCTTTTTCTGTTTACTGGAATTATAACAAGTAACTGTATATTTATGTGCAGTTGATTAAAATAATTTTTATGTACTACCAAAAACAGGTGTATGTGACTAGGTAGAAGACTGTACAGTTTTCACAGATTTTTAAAAATATAACTACTGGGAGTTGTGGAGCATGCCTATCATCCCAGTACTGGGAATGCCGAGAAAGGAGCACTACAGGTTCAAGGATAGCTGCAGCAATATAGCAAGACCTTACTTCAAAACAAAAACAATTGACTTTGATATGTTTGTGAATGTACCTTATGTACATTACGGAATTTCCCTTCCCTCCTCCTAGGCTGTAGGGATAGAACGGGGTGGAAATTGGGGAAGAGATGAATGACTGATGTGCGCATTTATGCCTCTATTATTTTGTACTTCATTAAGATATATGACTATAATGCACCAATAAAAGTAAAAAATAATAAATAATAAATACAAAAACAATTTTAAATAGGCTGGGAGTGTATGTATATGTAAATATACATAATATATACAATAATTAATATATTATTGCTGTAATATTACTATTAATATATTAGATACTATATTATATAATTAAAAGTATATAACCCACCTCATTGCAATGAAAGTTTCAGCAATATTTAAAATTCTTTCACTGTGATGACTATCTTATTTTTATCCTTTATATCTCCTTTTGTTCTCAATGTTCCTTAAAATGTTCATTCATTCATTCAAAAACATTCATGCACACTTGATAAAGGAGACTTTAATGTTCCCTCAAGCTCCACTAAATTTTAGGCAGTTTTCTTCCTGCTTCTAGGCCCTTTTATATCCCTTTTCTTAAAGCATTTACTTCAGAAAACCTGTAATTACAAATTCTATGTCTGCCCTTTTGAGATATAAATCTGTTTAAAAGCCTCTTTTCAGTTTTACAACACAAGATTGTCTTTCTCAAGGACCCAGCAGCCATCTCTGAGATGTAATCATCTAGGAGGCTAGCAACCCCATCTTCTAGTGTCTGTGAAGGTAGGAGCCTAATTCTGTGGGAATCTTATCTCCAAGTTGGAAAATTACTCCTGTCATGAAGATATGAGAAGGTTTATATTCCTTTGGGTAAAATCAATTAGCAAACACAGGAACTTTAGGCCTCCCCACCCCATGCGCCGCCTCAACTCTAAGAAACTCTTTGGGCCCTTGTTTCTCCAGAGCTGCTCTGCTTTGTATTATTTTTTTATTGCTGAAAGAAATATTAAGATAAAATTAATTTCTGTTAACTCATCTTGTCCTGTGTGACATATTCTTTAACAGTGGGAATTTAGTTCCAAGGAAATACATGCTAAAAATAATATTTGCAATAAAGACAGAAAATATGCCAGAATAGAAAAATAATTTATATCAATCCTGACTTCTTTCCAGAAAAAAAATAAGCTTATTTTGAAGTGTCAGCTTCCTAATGCCATTTTCCCCCAAGGTAAATATGACATTAAGAGAAGAATATTAATTCTAATTTACTAGGTTTATAATACATATTTTTTTAATTTTTATTGAGTATCTTTGTTAGAGTACAAAAAATCAGAAAATAAAATTATAATTGCACTTGACAATATCATTGGTATATGTATTTGGAGTGATATTTGGGTTAGATTTAAAGCTATTTGGTTAAATACTAAAATTTATAAATTTCAGTATTCAATATTATTAAGTTTAGTATTAGTATATCATTTTCTACTTTGCCTCCTCTCTTTTGCCTATTATAGAATAAACTTTAAGACACTTGTGACAGAAACACACACTATCACTTAATAGATTGGTTTCCATAAAAACAACACCCGGCAATATGCTTCATACAGATGTTCTTACTTTATTTGTTGGGTAGGGGGAGTTCTGAGAATTATAATTCTGGATGTTCCACCACTGAGTTACATTCCTAGCAAATCAGTAAACATTTTACTAGTGCAGAATTTGCAAAAAAAAAAAAAAATTCTACTTATTTTCTTTACCATGTATAGACCTAAAAAGAGGAGTTTTCATTCAAATGACCTGTTACTGATCACCCTGTTAGTCTGACTCCATGTTTTTTTTTAAGCCCTCTGCAGATATAAAGTATATGGGTAACTTTTTAAATTAGAGCTTTCACACATCTCATTAAAAAACTTCATTCTCTCCAATTGCTTTGTAACTTGACTATGTCAGTTCATTTAGATTTACCACCTGGGTTTTCTATAAATACCTACTCATATCTCTTCAATTCTGTTGCCAATGATTGGCTAGTTTCTATTTTTCCTAAAATTCACAGTCTAGTCTCTAACTGAGTATATGAAGTCTTTCTTGGTCTCTACTTGTCACTCCATTTTTTCTTTATGTTCGGCTTAAATTAACTTGGTGTGTGTGTGTGTGTGTGTGTGTGTGTGTGTGTGTGTGTGTGTGTCTGTTGCTGGTGTATGACCCCAGGGTATATTCCACCTCTGAGTTATACCCCAACCCTATTTTATTTTATTTATTTATTTATTTATTTATTTATGTATTTATTTATTTATTTTTATTTTGAAACAGCATCTCTCTATGTTGACAAAAGCCTATGTTACTTGAGGCTGACTGAGCCTGCCTTCCTCTTGTCTCAGCTTCCCAAGTACTTGGATTAAAGGCATTTACCACCTCACTCCGCTTTAATTTGCTTTCAATGTCTCAATTTCTCTTGTTCTCTTTTGACCTTGGACTTGCAAACAAGACGCTTTTTCTGCCAGGATTTTGTTTTGCTTTTCTTCTTTCTTGGCTTACTGTACAGTCTTTAGGTCTCAACTCAAGGTTTACTTCTTCAGTGAATTGAGAACAATTCCATTAACAAGTTTTGCTCTATCCTTCCTCCACTGAAATTTTCACTAAAACTTGTCCATTTAGTTATCTGTTTTACTTCCTCTTCTGCAACTTCTGAAAGAATGGATCTTGCTTTCCTTCCTGACCACTATTTTCTCCAGAACTTAGTGAAGTACCTGTCACACAGTAGCATTACTAAATATTTGGTGAATCAATCATATGTTTATATATATGCTATGAAAAAATATGTCACAAAAGTCAAAATATAAAATAAGAAAAATATTCTGACTTCTACACAAATGTTGGAACATGGCCATAAAAAGTTTTGTGGAAAATTAGGATATGCTGGCTCTTATGAGAAAGGCTTTGAGGACTGGGACAAAGGGTCCCAGCCAGCTCTTCTTTTACCCAGATACAGCTTCTTGCATTGCTTTTGTGCTTCCTGATAACTACAGTTGGTGTATGTGCAGGCCTGCTTGTTTTCTCCTGGATGTTCCCAGATCACCTTATATTTTAACATTTGCTAAAGGATACTTTGCCTTAACCAAGGCTATCCATGCCTAAACTTGCATGGTCAGAACTGTATAAAAGTGCCATTGGGGAGAATAAACTTTTATACTTCCCTGAGTCTACTCCATCTTATTTCCGGGTTTGTGAGCCCCAAATCCACCTCCTAAAGTGGAGAAGTGGTCACAAAAAGTGACCAGAAACAAACATGCAAATTAACAAATATTAATGTTATATTCAAGGCAGATGAGTTGATACATTTACTTTTGAAAATTTGTTTTATGTAGGCATATAATTTTATAACATTTTATTTGGTAAAAATTTTTGAAAGTATATTTCAAAAAGTAATCAAAAATCATTCTTCTCATGTAGGTAGTTATGACAGTGCTATTTATAAGAATGAAGAACTGAAGGAACCCAAGAACTTAACAGAGTATTACAATAAAGTTACATAATTTACATTGTATAAAAGACTAATCTGCATCCATACTAATGAAAATCATGAGGTATACTTACCATAACAGGAAACTGCAGAGAAATATATGTAGATACCAAAATACAGGATGGTATAATAAAACTTGTATAAAAATGTTATGTGCCTATCAAAAAGAGTTCTAAAAACCCTTTTTTGCACACAAAAAAAGTAATTTTTAAGTATGGATGCTAGATTCATTTATTGTCTTTTGTCATTTATTTTGAAACAGGGCCTCACTAAGTTGTTGAGGGTCTCACTAAGTAGCTAGGGCTGAATGCAAAACCAGATCCTCCTGTATGAGCCTCCCAACTACTGGGATTACAAGCATGATCCACCTCGCCTGGCTCAAGTCTGATCTTATTCAACATTCTTCTGTTTTTCTGCCTTTATTTATTTTTCAATTGGACTACATATATATGTTCTATGCAATGCACTGTCCATCACTGTTTAGAGTATTCTTCAGGCTACTGACCATGGAGTCTAGGAATAAAGTCCACTATAAAGTCATCTTCATGAATTGATAGCCTTACTCAATCTCTTTCAACTCAAAGTTTGGTTACAAATGGCATTGTTTCACCTGTGCTTCCCTAGAAGCTCTACTACTTGATGTATCATTTGGATTTCCCATAAAAATTATTGAAATGAACTCAGAGATGACACTTATGAAAGACAAATTGAAGAAAAAGCAGAACTAGCCAAGATGATGGCAAAGGCCACAGAGAAGAACAGACACCTAGGATGAAGCATCGTTATATGAACAGAGAGGCTCACATTGCACTGCGGATCTGACAGAGCATCAGCCAACCCAGAGAGGATCCCTGGCATGAACACTGACTAGCAGAGGGATCCCCTACTGCATAGAAAAAGGCAATTTATAGTATCCCCAGTAGACACTTTTTTGACTTTGGCTGCCCAGATGAGATGTGATCTTGTCATAAAAACTCTCTCTCCTCCTCCTCCTCTTCTTCCTCCTCCTCCTCCTCCTCCTCCTCCTTCCGTCTTCTTCTTCTTCTTCTTCTTCTTCTTCTTCTTCTTCTTCTTCTTCTTCTTCTTCTTCTTCTTCTTCTTCTTCTTCTCTCTCTCTCTCCCCTCTTTGTGTAGTAGAGATGGAATGCAGGGATGTTTCACCTCTGGAATACACCCCTAACCCTTTTTAAATTTTGTTTTATGATAAAATGGTACCAATAAGCTCCTGAGGGCTACACTCAATTGCTGAAATTAATCTCAAACCCACAATTCTTTTATTTATTTATTTTTTTTGAGAGTCTGGGGATGGAACCCAGGGTCATTCGATCTCTGAGCTACACCACCTGCCCTATTATTTCTTTTTATTCTTTATTTTGAAACCGGGTCTCACTGAATTGCAAAGGGCCTCACTAAGTAGCTGAGGCTGTCCACAGTCTCAGCCTCCCGAATGCCGGGATTACAAGCGTGTGCCACCATGCCTGGCTTCTCAAACCTGCAATTCTACTATCTTAGCTTTCAAAGTACTGGGATCACAAGCGTGCACTACCATGCCTGGCTAGCCACTTTCAATTTACTGATTTCTGTTCACAATAATGAATACCTGTTTAACTTTAATAGATAAAGAAAAAGAGTTGGGATGATGATATTGAGACTGTGATATAAAACCAAGTAAAATAAATTGTTTACTGGTCATATCCTATGAGAAACTAAAACTTGAATAAAGAACAAATGCTGTTCAGGTAGACTATAATACAGTTCAATCTATTCATTATCTATCACTGTAAGCCTTATATTTCAGAACCCTTACACTTTTCACTCATTACACGAGGTTGAATGTTTGACTGAGTTTTACAAACAGAGGATGAAGTGACATGAAGTACTTTGAAGATATGTTTTAACTGTCTACAGTTTTACTATTGGGTTTAATTACTGATCTGTAAACAATATATGTTTATCTTATACAAGACTCAACTATAATACGGGATCAAAAAGTAACTTTGAGAATGACAAAATAATATAATAATTTGTAAAAACAAATCAACAAAACACACAGCTGGCTCATAATGAGTCAAATATTAGCTGGAAATAAGACTTTGTTTTTTCTTTATTTTTTAAAATTTTAATTGGTACATTGTAGTCATACATCTTAATAGAGTACAATATGGTAGACGCTTACATGCACACATCAACCAATTATCCCATACCCAATTCCCACTCTATTCTCCCTTCCCTTTTTCTTATGGCTTAATGATTAACTTTGATATGTTTGTGAATGTACCATCATGTATATTAGAAAATTTTCTAATACATGGATGATACACTCCAGTGCCCCTCAGTTATTTCATCTTATTTTCTCATCTATGGTTATTCCTTCTTCATCTAGAGTTCCTCCAGTGACACATGTTCTCTGTAGCTTCTGTATATTAAAGAGAGCATCCTATTTCTTGTTTTTGTGACTAACTAGACTCAATTAGCAAAATGTACTCCAGTTTTATTCTTTTCCCTATAAGTGATATAATTTTGTCATTCTTCATGGCTGAGTAAATTTCCATTGTGTATATATTCCATAGCTTTGTAATTCATTAATATGTTGACTGACAACTTGGTTGGTTCCATAGTTTGTCAATGGTGAATTGTGCAGCTATAATCACAGATAAGTTTGGTAGTATGGTTTACATTCTTTTGGGTAGAAACCCAGATGTGGTATTGTATGGTAGGTTAATTCCCATTCTTCTAAGGATCCTCCATATTGTTTTCCAAAGTGATTGCACTAATTTTCAGTAACACCAACAATATATTAGAGTTCCCACATCTACACATCCTTGCCAAGATTTGTTGTTGTTTGTGTTTTGAACAATATCCATTCTAGTTGGAGTTAGGTGAAATCTTAGGGGAGTTTTGATTTGCATCTCTCTGATTACTAATTATGGTGAGGATTTTTTAATGCATTTATTGAAAATGGAAAGATTTTCTATTTTTAAATGTCATAAAAATATCCATACTTTCAAAAGTGACCTACAGATTCAATGCAATACCCATTAAATTACTCATTCCTCAAAAACATTGAAAATCCAGTCCTTAAATTAATTAAATAAACAAAAAACAGAATAGCCAAAATAGTGTTCAAGCAACAAAAAACATGCAGAAAGAATCACATTTACCTGATTTTAAACTATACTACAGGTTGGGCATGGTGGTGCCAGCTTGTAATCCCAACATTAGGAGACCAGATGATCGTGGTTCATGGACAGCCTCAGCTAGTTGGCGAGTCCCTTTGCAACTCCGTAAGACTCTGTTTCAAAAAAAAATATTAGGACTGGGGGTATAGCTCAGAGGTAGAATGTCCCTAGGCTCTCCCTCCAGTACTGCAAAAGAAAAAAAAATATATTACAAACACATAGTAAAAAAAAAAAAAACAGCATGGTATTGGCACAAAAACAGATACATAGACCAATAGACCAATGGAGTGATATAGAAGACTCAGAAACAAATCCTCACACTTACAGCCAATTGATTTTTGACAAAGAGATAAAAACATACACTGGAAAAAAGATAGCCTCTTCAACAAATGGTGTTAGCAAAACTGCTTAAACATATCCCTTGACATCAGTGATTACGAGGCTTATCCTTTTACTGTCAAGAGATTGTAGTGTTTCCAGCCTGTGGTTTGGCTATATGAGATAATTATAATTGTCTCAGGAAAACTACTGCTGTCTGTCTTCTGCAATCACATGAAATCTTGCTGGCCCCTGGTCTCACTGTTCCTAGGTCCCAAACATAAACAGGGAAGAAAAATGTATCTTTATGAGCCTGCGATGTTGGGTGGCTAAGTTATTTAGTCACAGGAATACCACTGATGCACTGGCAGCTTCAATCATGAAAGACCCTGTCTGCTGCCCCACTGAGCTTGGTACTTTTGGGTCCCAAACAGTGTCAGGTGTGTATTTATAATCTTCTGAGCCTGAAGCATAGTTGGTATTTGGCTGAGTTACTTACTAAATATATCACTGCTGATGTACAGGCAGTGATTGCCTGATACTCTATTAAGGCAGGGAATGCTGCTGACTCTAGGTCCTGTCCAGGTTTCTCTAGGGACTGTTTGCTAATTCCCCTTTCTGCTGTGACTGACTATAGCTGTTGCCTTTTTCTCTGCAGGAATTCTCGGCAAACTCAGCCCCCATAGCTTTGGTCTTTGCCACATGTGTCTCTGTAGCTATACAGTCTCCCACTGGGATGCAAACTGATGCTTTTGGCAAGATATGTGGTATCCACTCAGGTCCATAAAGGAAGAGTCTGTGGTTTTGAGGATGACAAAATCAGCTGCATCTAAAGACATTCACTGGTCAGTCTGGATATTTGTAGTGGTTTGGATGAGGCTAACTGCAGCCTCCTTTAGGGTCTGTGGTTTCTCAGTCCCAACAAGTTTAGCTGTAGATGCAGTTCCCTGGGTGACTAGTATTCTTGGAATTCATGGTCTTGAAGTTTTTGAGTTTCTAAAGAAAAATATCATTGACTCTTTATTGTATTGGTTCTCTGCAACCTATGGCTTAACAGAATGTACCTTATACTTTAGGAGAATTCATCTATGAGAGCCACCAGATGCAACCAACTGCTAGCTTCAGTGCCAGCTCACCAAGATGGCTCCCACCTCAACTGTCCACTAACAGGATGAACTGCTCAGATCTCTTTTTAGTTCTCTGCTCTTGGTCCTTTCTCCAATTCTACTACATTTCAATTATGTTTTTTCTGTTGAGCTCTGACTACTTTTCTTTTCCTGTCCAAAGCCAATCTTCTTGGTGGTGAAAATTTGAGTCTCAACCAACTGAAATGAACTGACTCCCTCTATTTCACATCTTTTAATCTTTCTAGTCGAATTAATCCTTTTGAAATGTGATATGTATGCAAAATTAAATATTATTTATTCTTAAAGAAAGGAAAATTCTATTGCGAATAACATGTGTGAATCAAGAGGGCATTATGGTAAGTGAAGGAAACCGTGTATAGAAAAGTAAATAATTGGACTTCTGGGAAGATGGCGACCGAGAAAAGCGGGGCTTAAGAGCCCCGCTAACAACCAATCTCCATTATACCACAATTTCAGCACCTTTTATAGCCAGAAAACACGATCACCAGAGAAACAAAAAAATCACCAGGCTCCAGAGAGAAAGCAGACTGAGAACAGAGCTCAGAGCCACAGAGGAGATACACCGGCCTCACGCCCGAGGACGTGGCAGCAGCGCTATGCTGCCGGCGGCGGCAGCGGCGATTTCACCGGACAGCTACAGCAAGCCGCGGTGAGCCGCTGCAGAACAGCCAGGCAGGATTTCTCGGCGAAGGAACATCTAAAGCTTCCAGTGGCTGAGCTCAGCACACGCTGCAGGGATTCAGAGTGGAAATCAAAACCAAGAAGAAATAAACCAGCCTCATGGCCGAGGGCGTGGCAGCAGCGCCATATTGCCACCGGTGGCAGCAGCAGCGAATTCACCAAGTCCAGTACGGCTACATCTGAGTACTCAAGAACAGTGAGTCAAATTGTGGGCCACAGAGGAGAAATCCCAGTACTGTACTCCCTGGGACTTGACCCAGTGGGGGAGTGGCAGTGGCAGCGATATCACACGATAGGAGAACGTGCAACCTGGCACCCCCCACAGTCTAAAGCAGCCTCTATCGACTCTCTGGGTCAGATACTCTGTGATACAACCCAGTAAAGGAGTAGTGAGGTCTGAGATACTACTGACTCGAGATCCAGAACACCTTAAGTGAAGTCATAGTGACCCAAGGGAAGAACCCAGAGAAGGCACGAACTTCCGAAATCATGGGAAAGAGGAATAATACTAGAGCAATGAATGCCCACAACCCCACAACATCAGAACCCGATAAAACAAAATCAGAGATTTCTAGAAGATCAAATCAGGAAAATAACTGTAGAAATAATAGAGGTGCTTCGAAAAGAACTCAGAGAGAGCCAAAAAGAGATAAAGGATGCAATTAATGAAGTAAAGGCCTCAATTCAAAGCACAAACCACTGATTAGACCAAATGGAGAACAGAATCTCGCTCTTAGAAGATGATTACTCCAAAAATGAACGCATAGTTTCTAATCTAGAAAAAAATATCCAACAGCAGGAATCTGACATTGAAGAAATATGGGTCCATTTTAAGAGAGCTAACCTAAGAATAATTGGAATAGAGGAGGGAAATGAAATTGAAACCAAAAGGATCAACAATCTCTTCAAGGAAGTAAGAGCAGAAAATTTTCCAAACATAGAGCAAGAGGTTGATACACAGATCCAGGAAATTTATAGAAATCCCTTTAGACAGGATCGGAGAAGAGGATCCCCATGCCACATAATTGTCAAAATGACCAATGTGGAAGCCAAGCAGAGAATCTTAAAGGCAACAAAACAAAGGGCCAAGTGACATTCAGAGGCAAACCAATTAGAATCACTCCAGACTTCCCAAACCAAGTCATGAGAGCCAGAAGGGCTTGGAGTAACATATTCCAAACTCTGAAAGAAAACAACTTCCAGCCAAAAATTTCCTACCCAGCAAAACTTTCTATCAAATTAGATGGAGAAATAAGAAGCTTCCATGACAAACAGAAACTGAAGGAATTTATGTCTTCAAAACCAGCGCTAGAGAAAACACTCAAAGAGATTAACTACAAAGAAGAAATAGGTAACACACACCAGAACCAGAGAAACAAGATTTTCCATCCAACAGACAACTAAGATTGGTTATCTGTGGAGATTTATTACTTATGTTATTCTTTTACCTATCTCTAAATTGTATTGTTTGCCTTTATTGTTGTTATTTTTTAGGATTTCTAGTTGGAATATTAATATACCTTCAGATATAGCATTTGGAAATATTTTATCGCATTCTGTCAGTAACTTTTAACTCTGTTTACATTGTCTTTGGATATACAATATATATATTTTTTTATTTTTTAGGGGGTTTGTATACTCTTCTGTTGCCTGTGCCATTGAAATCATATCCAAGAAATCACTGTCAATTTCAATGTTGTGAGGTTTTATGACCCAGATTTTCTCCTAAAAGTTTATAGTCTTAAGATTTATATTTAGGTCTTTTATCTATTTTGAGTTAATACTTGTATATAGGATTAGGTAAGGGTCCAATTTTATTCTTTTTTATGTAAGTATTATTTTTCAACAATATTTAGTTAAAAGATGATTATTTCCACCACCAAATGTTTGTGGAAACCTTGTCAAAAATAACTTGACAATATAGGCAAGAGTTTAGCTCTAGGCTTGTATTTAACTCCAATGGTTTATATATCTGCCTTTAGAACAGTACTACACTGTTTCAATTATTGTAGCTTTATATGGTTTGAAATCAGAAAATATATATCTTCTAGCTTTGTTCTTTTTCAAGATCATTGTGGGTATCTAGAGTCCATATTCCATATTACGATAGATTTTTTTTCTGAAAAATAAATATATAAATATATGATAGTTTCACCAAAAAAAAAAATAGAAAAAAAAATATTCTCTCTTAAGAAAAAAAGTAAAAAAAAATTATTGAAATGTTATCTTTAAGTCATCAAAAGCTTGGTATCAGACAAATGAAACTGTTATGTAAGATTATCATTTTTAAGTTTAGATAAATTGCTATAATACTAGATGTCAACCACTAAGCCAAGCATGGGAGGGAGGGATGGGGAGAGAATGGGGTGGGGATCGGGTGGGGGCTGACTGGGCGATGTGTGCATTTATGTCTACAAAAGTTTGTATCCCACTATGATGTATGAATATAGTGCACCAATAAAAATTTTAAAAAAAGAAAAGTAATTCATAATCTCATCAATATGTAGGATCTAGTAAAGCTAAACTCACATAAGTAAAAAGTATAATGATGATAACTAAAAATTGCGAATGTGGTTGGGAGGGGGAATATGTAGTTGTTGATTAAAGAGCACAAAGTTAGATGAAGTGGAGAAACTGGATTTAAGATATATTAAGAAGTAAGGTCACTAGAGCTAATAAAATATATATATTTCAAAACATCTAAGAATAAATTCTCTATGCTTAATTACAAAACATTAGAGATTATTAGTTTGGTGATATGTACATGAATTAGCTTTATTTAATAATTTCAAATCACATACATATACCTAAAGATACAAAAAGATCACAATTTACTCTGTAAATGTATGCAAGTATGATTGGTCAATCAAAATAGTAGTGATATTTCTTTCAGTATAATACTGGGGAAAGAACCCATTGTGTCCACAGGCTACTAAAGTGCTACATAACTGAGATATATTACTGTCCTAAAAGGTGTCTTAAAACAGAGCTGAAGGCTGGGTGTGGGGGCACACTCTTGTTACTTCAGTATTTGGGAGACTGAGACAAGAGGATTGCAGCCAGCCTCAGCTACTTAGCGAGGCCCTCCACAAGTTAGTGAGACCCTATTTCAAAATAAATAATGAAAAATAGGGCTTGGGGTATAGCTTAGAAGTAGAATATTCCTGGGTTTCATCCCCCAAATCATACACACACAGCAAACAGAAGCTGAATTGAACCAGGCATTGTGTCACATGCGTATAATCCCAATCCAGCAATTTAGTGAGACTGTTTCAAAATAAATACAAAATGGCTGGGTGTGGTGGTTCACACTTGTAATCCCAGCATTTGGGAGGCTGAGTCAGGAGGTCAGAGGTTCGTGGAAATCCTCAGCTACTATTCAGTGAGGCCCTTTGCAACTCAGTGAGACTCTTTTTCAAAATAAAGAATAAAAAATTGGGCTAGGGGTGTTGCTGAGAGGTAGAATGCCCCTGGGTTCCATTCCCAGTACTACAGAAAATAAACAAATAAATAAATAAATAATACATAAATACATAAATAAATAAATAAATATAAGGTAAAAGGGCTAAGGGATGAGAGTTGGAGGCAGAATGTCCCTAGATTAAATGCTAAATTTTGCTGGGCGTGGTGGCACACTCTTGTAATCCTCATGCTTGGGAAGCAGAGACAGGAGGAATGCGCAGGTGAAGCCAGGCTGGCTAGCTTAAGAGACCCTGTTTCCAAATAAAAAATATAAAAATAGGTCTGGGAGTGTAGCCTGGAGGTAGAAGGGTTCCATCCCCAGTACCACTAAAAAAAAAAAAAAAAAAAAAAAAAGGAAAAAAAATGTTAAATCTTCAGACTCTCTCTCTCTCTCTCTCTCTCTCTCTCTCTCTCTCTCTCTCTCTCACACACACACACACACACACACACACACACACACAAATATAAGCAGGGTAAATTGCTTTCCAGGTGCTACTTTAACAGTAGTGTAAATTCTTATACACATATACACACATCCTGCATCTTGTCACTAAAAATTTCAAATTCTAAGTGTGGTGGGACCTTGTGTACATGTCTTTTGGGCAAAAGCCAGTTTGTGAGATCAAGTTCTGTGCCTGTTGTTGTCTTCTTACATGCAACATATCTATTAATAAGAACATTACATTTACCTTTTCCTTACACTGCTCACAGATCATAGTACAAATTGCCAACATGTCATTTATGTTCTTATCTCCACTCACTAGTTTAAACAGAATTGCACCTGAGAGAATATTATAGATGTTTAGTTGCTCATACTATTCATCAAACTGCCCGCCTAGAAAAAGAAACTCATTGCTGTGAGAAATAACGCTTTCATTTCAGACCTCCCCTGAGAGAAAATATCCAGAGTTCACAAAATTCAGGCAATGTAAATTAGCAATTTCTCTAGCACCTGTTCTACAATAATAAGTCCTCAGGGGAATTTGTAAGCATCTCTGGAAAATAAATTGAAGGATGTTGATTTCTTTCCAAAATCTTCTATGACTTAACAAGTGGCATTAGCTAAAAAATAGTGATTAGACACAGGCATATTTATCATAAACTAATTTAAAATATTTAACTAAAACTGAGATAAATATGATAAGTTGGTTTATACAGTAATTGCAAAGATCTGATTCTAACAAAAATATTTTCAAGAAAACGTATATTAAAATTAGTGTAAAATTAAAATCCCTTAATATTTAAAAAAAAAATCAGGGAAGGATGGTAGAAAGGAGAGATAAAAGAATGTCTTCAACAGGATGTTAATTGTAAATGGCTTATTTTACAGTAACCAAATCAAGTAAGGATATTTTGGTTTTATGGGTTTTTTTTCCCTCCCCCCCACTTCCCCTTTTTCCTCCCTACCAATACTGAGTGTCTAGGTTAACAATGTTTTGCTATTAAATAATAAAATATCAATTAAGATGGGCAAAGACTTAAGCACATATTTCTAAAAGAATATATACTAATGTTCAAGTATATAAATATGTAACCAATATCAGTATTACCACTTATCATTAAGAAAATGAAAATTAAATGAGATATGCCATCACATCTCTTAGGATGGGTATTATGAAATCAAGAAGATAAGAAAGTTTTGACCAGGGTGTAGAGAAGTTAAACTTTTTTGTATGTATTTGGGTAGAATGTAAAATGTTGCAATAAGTATGTAAGATGGTATGGCACTCTTTCAATCTATTAAAAGAGAATGATCATTTGAGCTAGCACCCAAACTTCTGGGTTTATATCTAAAGAATGGAAATCAGAATCTCTAAAAAATACCTGCTCTCATATTTTTACATAATTTTTACAATAGCTAAAATATAAAAATAATATGCATATTATTAACAGATAAGTGGATAAAAAATTTACACACACACACACACACACACACACACACACACACAGTTAAGCCTTTGAAAAAGGTTCCAGGGAAGATGGATGGCACTCATCTAAAATCTCAGTGATTGAGATGGTGAGACAGAAGAGTCACAGATTCAAGATGAGCACACAGAAACTTAACAAGAACCTGTTTCAAAATAAAATAATAATATAGGGTGTAGCTTGGAGATAAAATGACTATTGACTCAATTTTCAGTACTATACACACACATGCATATTCATACATACACACACACACAAACAAACAAACACACTAAAAGAAGAAAATCTTGACATAAGCAATAAGATATTGTGCTAAGGCAATCACAGAAAGACAAATGTAAAATTTCATTTACCTAAGATATTTAAATATTTGAACTTTCAAAATAGAAAGTGGGATCAATAGTTAGGAACAGGAAGTAGATCAAACTTGTCTCAGGATGGGAGAATGATAAAAAGTAAAGTTACTTTCACATAAAAAAGGAGGGGAGGGACTAAGGTGAGAATTGGGAAAGGTTAAATGAGTGATATGTGCATGAATGACTCTACCATCTTGTACCCCTTTAAGGTATATGAGTACAGTGCACCAATAAAAAAGTAAAGCTACTGTTCATCATGAATAACTACTTTCAGTTATGTACAATGAAAACTTTTAGAGTTCTGTGTGCAAATTTGTGCATACAGTTAGCAATAATAGAGTGCTGAATTAAATATTTTCTAAATGTTGTGTTGTAATAACAATAAAAATAACAAAATAAATAAAATTATTAAGTAAAAATAAATAAAAAATAGATGTATGTCAAACAAAAATAACAAATAGGATATTTTCTTTGTCACCTCAAAAATAAAAACTAGAGACAAAATTGAAGGAGAAATCATTTACTATATCTGCAAATATCTAGTTTATTTTGACAACATTAAAGGAGAAAAATAAATTTTAATGGTGTTAGCTACAACAAAAAAAAAGCTGTAGTTACAGAATGCTCAGTTTAATAGCTGATTTGGCCCGTTCCTTTGGGGTGGCATAAATAATATTAGAAGTGTCAGGCACTTGTGATTCTGATGTCTAGCACCTTTGGCAAATGCTATTGTTTGCCACTAGGCAATAAGTGCTGGGATTTTGGAGTAGAAATTGCCAGAAGCTGTTGCCATATAAAATCCCTTTGAAGGATAATTTTTCATTGTTATAGAACTTTAATTGAATATGTTGCTGTTATGGAAAGACATAAAATTATTTTGAGACTTGAAATACCTTGCATGTCATGATTCATGTCAGAAAAGTATTCCAATAGAGAGGTGAACACACAAAGGGGTTAGAATTGGTATATTAAAAATAAGCTACATCATTATCTTTCTCATTCATGAGCAGGTGGCTGCCATGCCTTTGGGTCACATATTAGATCATCCTGGGTATTATAAATCTAGATGAAAATGAGAATATCCCTACAATCATTTCACAGAGAACTATGAATGTGAGCAGAGACAAAAATTTATTTATAAAATGTAGTATTGAATAAGGCACTCAATGGGAGATGTAAATGTATTGTGCCTGGTCTCAGGGTAAAATCTACTTCTAGAGGTAAAAACAAATTTATTAAGTAGTAAAATTAGTAGCAGTATTCCTAATAATCATCGTAAGAATTGATTGACATTTTAAAAACAATAGAATATATAATACCAACTATAGACAGTTATTAGTGAATTGATGATATAGTAAAAATGAGTTTCATATAGTTAAAGAAAAAAATCCTAGTTTAGAGCACTGCATTATAAATATATCTCAATAAATGGGTGATGCAAAGAGAAAAAAATGTAGCATTACTTTGGTGCATTAAAAGAATTCTGAAAGTAAAACATATATATGAGTAATATATATTATTCAAAAAGTATTAAAGCTTTCTTGTTGCTTAGAAGTGATCACTTGAGTGAGTATAAGGCAAAGTCTTAGGCTCCATAAAAAAATGGCAGAAGGAAATAATATATTTCATTTTCCTTCAAAACTCAAACATGTGACTAGATATTGTTTTATGTGGGCAAAAACATCAGAAACAAAAAACCCTGCAAATTCCTCAAGGGATTCTGGGCTCTCCTGAAATAGCTTTCAAATACATTATGTAATAGTACTGTAATAATACTAATATCACTGATCGGATAAGTTTGAAATTGAATTTCTACCCACAAAATGTTCTTCAAAAGAAACATAAAAGGTCAATGTAAAGCTAAGGCTTTGTTTATAATTAATTATATATTAAATATATCTGATACCTTTTATACATTTTATTTCACTTATTTTTATCCATTTTATAAATATGATACTTTCATGAATTTAAATTTTCAAATATCACCCTGAAAAAGGTGTAAAGAAACATGAAGTTCATGCATAGCACACAAATTTGTAATGCTATACTTGGTAAATTTTTAAACATTTTTTATTGGTACAGTGTAGTCATACATCTTAATGGGATAAAAGATTTGTGAAAACATACATACACATTTATTTAAAACAACTTTATCTAAAAATTTATTAGACTGTATGAGTGATTACAATTTTGGTGGTAAATGTCTGTCTTTTCTATTTTGTAAATGTCTAAATGGACATGAAATAAAGGATGATGGTGATGATGATGATGATGATGATGATGGTTATGGTTATGATGAAGCATTTATTTTTCTACATTTTTTGACAAGACTTATTTTGCAATTTTGGATGAGTTAAATGGATGAGTTAGGTCGGTCCATGATTGGGCTATTATTGAACTGTGCTGCTGTAAACATTTATATTACTATAAATGGATGAATTAATTTTTTTCTGAGATTATTTTATGATTCTCACAAATGTTGCTTAGAGTTGTGATCTTGATCTTTGATTAAAAGAAAATAATACTGTTTCTTTTTTATTTATATACTTTTATTGGTGCATTGTAGTCTCAGACCAAAATAGTGTTTATAGTAATACATTTGCATTTCCTGGGCTTTACCTGAGATTTCTCCTCATCCCCCCCCTTACCCATACTCAGTATTGATATTAACATTGGTATTCTCACATATGTATGTAATATCTATGGAAATGATTCCTTCAATGATCCTTACTCTATACCCCCCTTTTTATATCATCTTCTTGTCTCCACTGAAGTGTCTCCTCCATTATCTAAAGGCCCTCTTAAATCTCAATTACTTTTCAGCTTCTGTATATAAGAGAAAACATATGACCCTTCACTTTCTGTGGCTGGCTAATCTCACTTAGTATAATGCTCATCCATTTTCCTGCAAATGATATTATTTTGTTCTTGACTAATGAACAGAATTGTATTGTGTGTATATCCCATAATTTTGTGATTCGTTCATCTGTTGGTAGACACCTAGGTTGGTCCATGATTGGGCTATTATTGAACTGTGCTGCTGTAAACATTTATATTACTATAAATTTCTGATTTTAATCCTTTTGAACAAATACTCAAGAGGTTTATAGCTAGATCAAACAATAAATCTATTCTCTATTTTCTGATGAATCTCCACTCTGATTTCCATAGAGGCTGTACAAATTTGAATTCCACCAACAATGAAGAAGTGTTCTTTTTTTTAATAAATTTTTATTTTTAATCAACACATAATCATTTTACATTCTTATGGGATATCGTATGCATTACAATACATGTATACAATATATAATCATGAAATTAGGAAATTAGGATAAGAGTTCTTTTTTTTATTTTTTTTATTGGTGCATTATATTCATACAACTTATTGGGGTAAAAAACTTGTGTGTACAAACATGTACTCATCGCTGATTTAACCCCTACCCAAATCCCACCCCATTCCCTCCCCGTCCCTCCCTTCCTTGCTTGGCTTAGTGATTGACTTCGATATGTTTAAGTACATTGTGAGCTTTAGAGATTTTCCTCTTCCCCCCTCATTTCTCCTCCTTTAGGTTGACTTGTTTGCTCCTCTCTTCTCCCTAACTCTCACATATTAGGGAAAGCATCTGATTTCTTATTTTTTGTGCCTGACTAATCTCACTTAGCATAATGTCCTCCACTTCCATCCATTTCCCTGAAAATGATGTAATTGAGTTTTTTTTGATGGCTGAGTAAAATTCCATTGTGTACATATCCCACAGTTTTGTAATCCATTCATCTGTTGATGGACATCTTGGCTGGTTCCATAGTTTGGCTATGGTGAATTGTGCAGCTATGAACATAGATACACATGCATTAGTTTGGTAGTTTGGTTTCTTTTCTTTTGGGTAGATACCCAACAGTGGTATTGCTGGATCAAATGGTAGATTTGTTCCCATTCTTCTGAGGATTCTCCATACTGTTTTCCAAAGTGGTTGCACTAATTTGCAATCCCACCAACAATGTCTTAGAGTTCCCACTTCTCCACATCCTCGCCAGCATCTGTTGTTGTTTGTGTTTTGAATGATGGCCATTCTAGTTGGAGTTAGGTGAAATCTCAGGGTAGTTTTGATTTGCATCTCTCTGATTGCCAGTGATGTTGAGCATTTTTTCATGCATTTATTGGCCATTTGAATTTCTTCTTTTGTGAAGTTTCTATTTAGTTCATTTGCCCATTTTGTTATTGGATGCTTTGTTTTCTTAGTGTTGAGTTTCTTGAGTTCTCTGTATATTCCAGATATTAGTCCTCTATCAGTGGTGTAGGTGGCAAAAATCTTCTCCCATTCTGTTGGCTCTCAATTGAGATTCTTGATAGTTTTCTTTGCTGAACAGAAGCTCTTCAGTTTCATGCAATCCCATGTATTGATTCTCCTTTTAATTTGTTGTGCCTTTGGGGTCTTGTTGAGGAAATGTTTGTCTGTGCCTATGTGTTTTAGTGTTGGACCTATGCCCTCTTCAAGGAGCTTTAAAGTCTCTGGTTTAATTTCCAAGTCTTTGATCCATAGTGAGTTGACTTTTGTACAGGGTGAAAAAGTGGGATTAACATCCAATTTTCTGCATATGGTTAACCAGTTTTGCCAACACCATTTGTTGAAGAGGCTATCTTTTTTCCAGTGTATGTTTTTGGCCTCTTTGTCAAAAATCAATTGGCTGAAAGTGTGTGGACTTGTTTCTGGGTCTTCTATTCTGCTCCATTGGTCTATATATCTGTTCTTTTGCCAGTACCATGCTGTTTTTATTACAATGGCTTTGTAGTATAGTTTAAAGTCAGGTATTGTGATTCCTCCTGCATGGTTTTTGTTGCTGAGAACTACCTTGGCTATTCTGGGCTTTTTGTTATTCCAGATAAATTTAAGGACTGATTTTTCTATGTCTGTGAGGAATGATCCTGGTAGTTTAATGGGAATTGCATTAAATCTGTAGATCACTTTTGGGAGGATGGCCATTTTAATGATATTTATTCTGCCAATCCATGAACATGGAAGGTCTTTCCATCTTCTAAGATCTTCTTCGATTTCTTTTTTCAGTGTTTTATAATTTTCTTTATAGAGATCTTTTACCTCCTTGGTCAAGTTTATTCCTAGGTATTTTATTTTTTTGTGGGAGATCCAATAAGCATGTAAAATGATTATGTGTTTTCTGAATTTCTTTTTCAGTAGATTTATGGTTGGTGTACAGGAAAGCTTCTAATTTTTTAAGATTGATTTTGTATCCAGATACCTTGCTGAATTTGTTGATGAGTTCTATAAGCCTTTTGGTTGAGTTTGTTGGGTTTTCTAAATATAGTATCATGTCATCTGCAAATAGTGAAAGCTTAAGTTCTTCTTTTCCTATTTATACTCCTTTGATTTCCTTTTCTTGCCTTATTGCTCTGGCTAGAGTCTCTAGTACTATATTGAAGAGAAGTGATAGTGGACATCCTTGTCTCGTTCCAGTATTTAGGAAAAATTCTTGAAGTTTTTCCCATTTAATATGATGTTGGCAGTGGGCTTATTGTAGATTGCCTTAATAATGTTGAGATATGTTCCTTCTATTCCAATTCTCTGCAGTGTTTTTTTTATCATAAATGGATGTTGAATTTTATCAAATGCTTTTTCAGCATCTATTGAGATGATCATGTGGTTTTTGTCTTTGATTCTGTTTATATGATGAATTACATGGATTGATTTTCATATATTGAACCAGCCTTGCATCCCTGGGATGAACCCTACCTGGTCATGGTGAATGATTTTCTTGATGTGGTTTTGAATGCGTGTTGCTAGTATTTTGTTTAATAGTTTTGCATCCAAGTTCATCAGAGATATAGGCCTGTAGTTTTCCTTCCTTGAACTGTCTTTATTCGGTTTGGGTATTAGTGTGATTTTGGCTTCATAGAATGTATTTGGGAGAGTCCCGGTTTTTTCTATTTCCTGAAATAGTTTGAGTAGTATTGGGATTAGTTCTCCTATAAAGGTTTTATAGAATTCACTTGGGAAACCATCTGGTCCTGGGCTTTTCTTTGATGGTAAGCTCTTTATTGCTATTTCAATCTCTTTGATTGTTATTGGTTGGTTTAAGTATTCTATATCTTCTTGACTCAGTTTAGGAAGGTTGTATTTATCTAGGAAGTTGTCGATTTCCTCCAGATTTTCCATTTTGTTTGAGTATAGTTTTTCAAAGGAGTTTCTGATAATCCTCTGGATTTCTACACTGTCAGTAGTAATGTCTCCTTTTTCATCCCTTATCTTCATAATTTGGGTTGATTCTCTCTTTTTTTTTTTTTAGTTAGGTTGGCTAGTGGTTTATCAATCTTGTTAATTTTTTCAAGAAACCAGCTCTTGGTTTTGTTGATTTTCTGTATTGTCTTTTTATTCTCTATTTCGTTAATTACTGCTCTAATTTTAATAATTTCCCGTCTTCTGCTGGCTTTGGGGTTCAATTATTCCTGCTTTTCAAGGGCTTTGAGGTGTGTCATAAGGCTATTTATTTGAAGATTTTCTGTTTTTCTTATGTGAGCATTCAGTGCTATAAATTTTCCCCTTAATACTGCCTTCAAAGTGTCCCAGAGGTTTTGATATGTTGTTTCTTTATTTTCATTTGTTTCTAGAAATTTCTTGATTTCACCTCTTACATCTTCTATGACCCATTCTTCATTCAAAAGTGTGGTGTTCAGTCTCCACATGTTTATGTTGTTTCTCTGGGTCTTCTTATAGTTGATTTCTAGTTTCATTCCATTATGGTCTGAAATGACACAGGGAAGTATGTAACATTTTTTAAATTTGCTAGTGCTCATTTTGTGTCCCAGGATGTGATCTATTTTGGAGAAGGTTCCATGAGCAGCTGAGAAAAATGTAAACTCTGCTGTAGTTGGGTGAAATATTCTATATGTGTCCAACAGGTCCATTTGGTTAATGGTGTTCTTTAGTTCTGAGACATCTTTACTGACCCTTTGTCTGGAAGATTGGTCTAGTATTGTGAGAGGTGTGTTGAAGTATCCCAGTATTATTGTTTTGGGATTTATGTGTGACTTCATATCACAAAGACTTTGATTTATGAAAGTAGCTGCCCCTATGTTTGGGACATAGATGTTGATTATTGTTATTTCCTCTTGCTGGACTATTCCTTTTACCAGTAAAATGTGACCTTGTCTCTTCTAATAAGTTTGGGTTTGAAGTCTAACTTGTCTGATATCCTAGTTGCTACTCCTGCTTGTCTTTGAGTACCATTAGCATGGATTACCTTGCTCCAGCCCTTTACCTTGAGTTTGTTCCTATCTTTACTTGTAAGGTGTGTTTCTTGTAAGCAGCAAATGGATGGATTCTGGCTTTTAATCCATTTTGCCACTTTATGTCTTTTTATTGGGGAGTTGAGGCCATTTACATTCAGTGTGATTATAGAGAGATAATTTTTAATTCCCAACATGTTAAGATCTTATTTCTGTTTGAGATACTGTTTATTCTTCTTTGCTTAGTTGTCTGCTGGATGGGAATTCTTGTTTCTTTGGTTCTGGCGTGTATTACCCATTTCCTCTTTGCAGTTAATCTCCTTGAGTATTTTCTCTAGCACTGGTTTTGAAGACATAAATTCCTTCAGTTGCTGTTTGTCATAGAAGCTTCTTATTTCCCCATCTAATTTGATGGATAGTTTTGCTGGGTAGGAAATTTTTGGCTGGAAGTTGTTTTCTTTCAAAGTTTGGAATATGTTACTCCAAGCCCTTCTGGCTTTCATAACTTGGTTTGGGAAGTCTGGAGTGATTCTAATTGGTTTGCCTCTGAATGTCACGTGGCCTTTTGTTTTTGTTGCCTTTAAGATTTTCTCCTTGGCTTCCACATTAGTCATTTTGACAATTATGTGGCGTGGGGATCCTCTTCTCTGATCCTGTCTAAAGGGAGTTCTATAAGTTTCCTGGACCTGTGTATCGACTTCTTGCTCTATGTTTGGAAAATTTTCTGCTATTACTTCCTTGAAGAGATTGTTGATCCCTTTGGTTTCACCTTCTTTTCCCTCCTCTATTCCAATTATTCTTAGGTTAGCTCTCTTAAAATGGGCCCATATTTCTTCAATGTCAGATTCCTGCTGTCGGGTTTTTTTTCTAAATTAGAATCTATGCGTTCATTTGTAGAATGATCATCTTCAAGAAGAGAGATTCTATTCTCCATGTGTTCTAATCTGTTGTTTATACTTTGAATTGAAGCCTTTACTTCATTAATTGCATCCTTTATCTCTTTTTGACTCTCTCTAAATTCTTTTCGAAAGTCCTTTATTATTTCTAAAGTTATTTTCCTAATTTGATCTTCTAGTGATCTTTGGATTTCTGTGTTTTCAGATTCTGATCTTGTGGGGTTTTTGGCATTCACTGCTCCATTGTTATTTCTCTTTCCCATGATTTTGGAAGTTTGTGCCTTCTCTGGGTTCTTCCCTGAGTCACTACGAGTTCACTTAAGATGCTCTGGATCTCGTGTCTGTGGTATCTCAGTCACCACTACTCCTTTACTGTGTTGTATCACAAAGTCTCAGACCCAGGGAGTCAATCAAGGCTGCTTAGACCATGGGGGGGGGTGCTAAGTTGGGCGTTCTCCAGTGGGGAGTTGTGACTATGCTATGATATCTCTGCCACTGCCACTCCCCCACTGGGCTGCACTGCTAAAATCCCCGACCCCGGGAGACTATCTGCACAAGTCCCTGGGAGTGCAGTACTGGGATTTCTCCCCTAGGGGCCGCAATTTGACTCACGGTTGTTGAGTGCGCTGATGGAGCTGTAGTGAACTCAGTGGATTCTCTGCTGCCGCCACTGGCAGTATGACACCACTGCCACGCCCTCGGCCGTGATGCGGCGTATTTCTTCTCTGGTTTTGAACTCCGCTCTGAGTCCTTGCCAGTTGTGCTGTGCCCGGCCCTTGGGAGCTTTAGATGTTCCCTGCACCAACAAAACTGCTGACTGCCGCTCGGCTGTTCAGCACCTGCTCACCTCGACTGACTGTCCACCCCTCCTCTCAGGCGCCTGGTGGCTGGTTGAGTGGGTTGGTCTAGGGCCATCCGGTGAACTCACCGCTGCCGCCAGCAGTAAGACGCTGCTTCTGCATCCTAGGCCGCGAGGCCAGAGTACCTCCTCTCTGGATTTGAGCTCTGTTTTGAGTCTCCCTCCTCTCTGGAGCCTGGTGCTGCTAGGGGAGATGTAGGCCGCGCCGCTCCGGCCACTCTGCGCCGCGGCTCTGGCTGCTCCACACCACGGCTCTGGCCGCTCCGTCTGCTCCGGCCGCTCTGCTTGGCTGCTCTGGCTGCTCTGCACCGCGGGTCTGGCCACTCTGTCTGTTCTGCGACGTGGCTCTGGATGCTCCGGCTGCTCTGGCCGCTCTGCTTGGCTGCTCTGGCCGCTCCGCTCAGCTGTTCTGGCCGCTCCACTCCGGCTGCTCCAGCCGCTCCACTCCACAGCTTCGGCCACTCCACGCCGCTGCTCCAGCCAATCCGCGCTGCGGCTGTGGCTGCTCCGGCTCTTCTGGCCACTCTGCTCGGCTGCTCTGAACCGAGGCTTTGGCTGCTCTGCACCGCGGGTCTGGCAACTCCAGCCGCTCAGGCGGTTCTGCGACGCGGCTCTGGCTGCTCCGGCTGCTCTGGCCGATCCGCTCCGCGGCTCCCCCAAATCTGCGCTGCGGCTTTGGCCGCTCCGCGCTGCGCGGTCGCAGCACTTCGGGCTGTTTTTTTTTCCCGGTGTCTTGATTTTCCAGCCCTTTTTCTCTGTCCCTTGTATTTACCTTTTTAATTTTTTGCTGGTGGTGTTTTCTGGCTCTGAAAGGCGCTGGTTTTGTGGTAGTAGAGTTGTATTGTTAGCAGGACTTGTAAGTGCCGCTTTCCTCCGTTGCCATCTTCCCGGACGAAGAAGTGTTCTTTTCCCCCACATACTCACCAGTGTATATTGCTGTTTGATTTCTTGATTAGATGGAATCTTAGTACAATTTTTATTTGTATCTTCTGATTGATCATTATGTACCCTGTTTTATATATATTATTGGCCATCTGTATCTCTGTTTATTTCAATTTCCAATTCTTAATTGGTATATTTGCTTTTCTTAGTGTTGAATCATTTAAGAACTTTGTATATTCTAAATATTAGTATTTTATCCAAAAGATAGTTAAAGAAGGATTTTCTTCCATCCTGTAGACTTTCTCTTTAGAATCATAATCCCAGGGATACAAGGCTGATTCAACATATGAAATTAAATGCATGTTGTTCATTACATAAATTGATCTAAGGACATAAATTATAAGATCATCTCAATAGATGTTGAAAAATTATTTGACAAAATCCAACACTCATTTACTTTCAAAACATTGCAAAAATTAGAATAGAAGAAACTTACTTCAATATGATTAAAGCAATATACAATAAATCCAAAGTCAACATCATATTGAGTGAGACAAAACTGCTATTCTTTTTTAAATCAGGAATAAGAAGGATATTTATTATCACTATTCTTTTTTAATATACTCTTCAAGACTCTTGCTACAGCAATAAGGCAAGGTAAGAACAGATATCAAAAATTTTAGAAAAAGAACTGAAATTATCTATATTTTCAGGTGGTATGATCATATATTTAGGAGACTCAAACTCATCCAAAAGACTACTAGAGCTGATTAACAAGTTCAGTAATATACCAGGATACAAAATAAATCTTAAAAAAGAAACAATAGCTTCTCTGCATGTCAACAATGAATCTACTTTAAAAAATCCCCAAAACAATCCAATTTACAATAATCTTGAAAAACAATAAAATATATAGAAATAAATCTAACAAAAATGGTAAACAATCTCTACAATTAAAGTTATAAAACACTGAAGAAAGAAATCGAAGATCTTAAAAGATATTTTTCTCTTGCTCTTGGATTGGGACAATAAATATTATCCAATGGCCAATCTACCAAAAGTGATCTACAGAATAATGTAATCCCTATCAAAATACCAATGTTATTCTTCATAGACCTAGAACCATCAGTCATAAATTTTGAGTAGAGATACAAAGATACAAAATAGCCAAAGGAATTCTCAGCAATAAGGATGATGCAGAAGCTATCATAGTTATGAACTCAAATTATACTACAGAGCTATAGTAATAAAACAGCATGGTTTCGGCATAAAAACAAACACATAGTCCAATGGAACAGAACCGTAGATTCAGAAACGAATCTATGAACTTACAGCCGATTGTTTTACTACAATGGTGCTAAACAGACATTAAAGAAAAGACAAGTTTTTCAACAAATGTTGTTAGGAAAGCTAGTGATCCATTTGAAGAAAAATTAAATAAAATTAAATCTCTACCTCTCGTCCTGCACCAAAATCAGGATGGATCAAAGATGGATCAAAGTCATGGAAATTAAATAAGAGATTTTGAAGTTACCAGAGGAGGGCATAGGTCCATCACTTCAAGATACATACACAGATAGAAACATTCTCAATAAAATTCCAAAGCTCATAAAAGTTAAATAAAAATTAAAAAATGAGATGACATTACACTAAGATGCTTCTGCTCATCAAATAGTTTCTAATAGTGGTTATGTAATAGCTTATAATGCCAAAAAGACCTCTGAAAGCATTTTGAACAAGTTTGTCTATATCATTTGCTTAAACTGCACAGACTTATGGTTTACACCTGATTTATTTATATAATCTCACAGCCAGGTTTTAGCTGTGATAAAAATGAATAACTATCTCCCTTATAAAATGTGTGGTTTGATTCTCTTGAGGCCAAGTTATCTTGAGAATATCTTGATGATTCCAAATCCAAAGAGGAAGCACATCTTCTGCAACTGAGAAGGGATGCCAGAAAACTTACTGGATGTCTTGTGCATCTCTGATGTTTCTATGTGTTTTCTTTCTCTTGCTACAGTATAGTATTTGCCTTCATTAAAGTTTCATGTGAATACCATCCTGAATCTTTAAATTATCTTTAAACTACCTCTTCTTGTAGAATTTCTGCATTCCATACAATTGCTACTTAATCTGTTTTAGTTTTGTATTTTAAAATATTTTTACAGTTGTTTAATATATGCAAAACCAAAAGTTAACTTACATACTTAGAAAAGTTTGGGGAGTGATGAATGATTAATGTTTTTTTTGCCAAACAAGGTAAATATAGAATTCCAGAAATCATGCATTGTGAGAAAAGTGCAGGGGAACTTTTTTTCTCTATTTTTTTTTCCTTTGGCTTAAAATAAATTTTTATGCTAAACGTGCCCCCAGATAAACAGTAAAGAAGTAAGAACCAAAAGATAACTGTATGATTTTCCTGAAAGATGACAACACATACCTAGCATGCCATTAGGAAGAATACTCATCTTGAATCTGCAGTCTACCTGTTTTTTATCTACTATTTGTCAAAATTCTTTTCAAAACTAATTAGCTAGACTTTCAACTTAATTTATGTTATCACTTCAAATAACCTGCAAACTACGTAAAAAAACTACAAAAACTTCAGTAGAAGCAACATTAAGAATACTCTCCCAATAGAATGAAAATGTCTTTTGATATAAAAATATATTTTCTTAGCCAGGAGTGGTGGTGCATGCTTGAAACCCCAGCACTTGGGAAGCTGAGACTGAAGAATCATGGTTCACAGACAGCCTCAGTTACTTAGTGAGGCCCTCCACAACTTAGTGAGATCCTGTTTCAAAATAAAGAATAAAAAATAGGGCAGAGGGTGTAGCTCAGAGGTCGAATGTCTCTTGGTGCCATACCCATACCGGCAATAAATAAATAAATAAATAGTTTAAAACTTAGATTGATGCCGGGCATGGTGGTGCACACTTGTAATCCCCGTGCTTGGGAGGCAGAGACAGGAGGATCGCACAGGTTCGAAGCCAGTTGCGCGCGCTGGCTTAGGAGACCCTGTTTCCAAATAAAAATGTAAAAATAGGTCTGGGAGCGTAGCCCGGAGGTAGAAGAGCTTCCAGAAAACCCAGTACCACAAAAAAAAAAAAAAAAAAAAAAACTTAGATTGAGATAAAAACCATTTCTGTGATGAGAACCTAAAAAAATTAAAGATATAAATCATGATGAAGACTTTATATTATAAGAGTAAGCAAAACAATATTGAAACTACTGTCTATAAAGTATATAAATTATTATCACATCCTGTGAGCCCACTGAATAGATGAAACCGGGTAGCTATTTTAAAACTCTGTTCATTATCATATTTGATTAGTAGACATGTAAATATTAAAATATTATTTTCTAATGAAATAATGGTAGATGATAAAATAATACAAAACATTATTTTATTTTTACAATAGATTATATTGTCATTCATTTTTAATTTATAATGTATTAAAGTATATTCAATTTATAATGTGCTATAATTATAAATTATTTTCAAAATGATTTTATTTGTTATTTCAGAATTAAATAATAATTTTAATTCAAGTATTACCTTAGCTTTAGGTAAACAAAAGCACAAAATAATTTGAACTCCATAAAGAGAAGCAACTTAATATAAATTTCAAATGACTAGCTATTACTCATTTAAATGAAAACAAAAATCATAGTTAATAGAAATATTTTATGACTTATAGTAGAAAATTTACATGAAGAATATTTTTCATTTTATTTTTATTATAACAACTAAAAAGGAGTATATTTTTTAAAGTTTTTAATCTAAATCATAGTGAATTGCATGTTTATAAAACATAAACTGGCAATTTAGATATACATATATACATATATATATCTGCATCATATATATATATATATACACACACATATATATATATATCATATGATATAGATACACAATACACACACACACACACACACACACACAGTACGATTGCAGTTCATGAACAGTCTCATCTACTTATTTAGGTCATTTGAAAATTAGTGAGACCCTGTTTCAAAAAAATACTAAAAAAGTAGGACTGGGGGTGTAGGTAAGAGGTATAGTGCCACTTTGTTCCATCCCCAGTACCACAAAAAATTATAAATTTTCAGTTTTTATTTTTTATTTTATTCAAGATAAAATTTCAATTTATTTTAATTTTTTAAATTAGCATTTTATTGTTATACTTGAAATAGCGAGATATAGATTTATATATGAAAACAAAATACGTTCTATATGTGCACATCTCACTTGGTGTATTAACCTGTACACTCCATCTTGCTTTGCCCTTTTTCCTTCCTGTATATATTAGTGAGACCTTCAGAAATGAACATAACAATATTTGAATTGTTTCTTTCCTCTTTTTGCCACTTTTATCACCTCACCATTCCCCTTTAATTTCAATTCCACTGTTTTCTTGGTCTCTCTCCTAACTTATCCAAAGTTCTTTTGTTTTCTATTTTCCACATATGAGAGAAAATGTATGCCTCTTCCTATGACTGACCTCATTTACCATAATATTCTCTATCTCCATCCACTTTCCTGCAGATGACATAAGTTTGTTGTTCTTTATGACCAAGTAAAATTGCATTGTGTGTATATAACACATTTTTATTATTCACTCGTTTCTTGATGATCACTTAGGTTGATTATATAACTTGGCAACTTGAGGCTTTTCAAAAACCCAGAAATTGACCAGAAACTTTTTAATTAGTATAGTAGAACATAAGATGACCTATCCAACACAGTGATACTGGTAGTGACTTCCTTAATAAGACTACCAAAACTCATAAAATAAAACCAAGAATCATCACGTCAGATGCCATCAGAAAAAGATGTATAAATAATTTATAGTCAATTATAGATAATTTATAACAATATAAGTAAATGAATCATTAGCTAGACTGATGGAAAGGAAGCTAATTTAAGATAATAAAGGTATATTACAGGCATGGAACCAGGAAGTTCAGAGTACAGTACTTTCTCTTGAGGAGTAGGCTGGAGAAATGATATAACATTACTGACACGTGAAATCTACTAATGTGGGACAGCTTTTCACAAAGGAAAAAAAATACAAGAAAGCCAGTAAACAAAATTCATCCTTGAGATTAAAAATTATATCATGCTATTATGCAAACCCTTCCAAAAATTATTACATTTTCTAATAAATCTAATTGAAACATAAGTCTAAGTGTATTTTTTGGAAGGGCAACCTTGTACACAGGCTTCAAAGTGTTTCTCTTTCCAACTACATATAACCAATTTTTGCCTTATTATTGAAAATTATAGTTTAAAGTTGCAACCAAATGTTTTCTCTATTTATTTATTTATTAATTTATTTATTCTGTTGGTATAAATAATAGTCTTGGAATTAGAGAACAGACTATCAATCCCAAAACAAGTATGGCACAAGACTGAATGACTTAATTCGCTATTGGGTGAGAGAATAAGAGCCTGGTGTCATTTGAGAACAGCTGGGTTACAACAGAGTAAAGAAAATTTAAATGTACGGTACTTGGAGCTTCTAAACAGTGAAAGGAACATACTTTGAAGAAAAATCGATAGAAATCTTCCTCTGATATAAAAATAAAAATCCTGTCTGAGGAAAGAACATTCCTAACATTTTATTACCATTTTAAATACAAATAAATGTCTGTAAGGTAAAACAGAGAACAATAGCAACAACAAAATATAAAAAGCCTCCTGAACAATACAGTCTGTAAATATCAAGATGTATTTCCCATTAAGTCATTCTTTTATTTTGTTTTTCAATATTTGACTATGCAGAAATATTAAAACATTAAGAGTTGTCAACATGCTTTTGGGGTGTGTGTGTGTGTGTGTGTGTGTGTGTGTGTGTTTGTAACAGACTAACAAAAACAAAGCAAAAATGATAATAATTAGAGTAGCAAGCACTCACATATTGGATTTTACAGATACTATATAAAATTGTGTACTTAAATATTTCAAAAATTAAAAATTAATTTAAAGCAAAAACACTGAATTAGGCAGTACTTTAAAAAATTCCAGAGAAATTTTTAATGTGTCCAAATAAAATTTATAGAAATAATATTGTGATCACTACATTTTAAATGCACATATTAAAGAGCACATTAGACTTGAGTTAAAAAGATCCTAAAAGATGCAGTGGAAAAATGTCTCAGATGCAAATAAAAACTACCCTGAGATTTCACTTAACTCCAACTTGAATGGCAATCACTGAAAACACAGACAACTATAAATGGTGATGAGAATGTGGAGAAGTGGGAACTCTACTACATTGTTGGTAGGATTGCAAATTAGTGCAACCACTTTGTAAAACAGTATGGAGCATCCTCAAAAGAATGGGAAAGAACTTACCATATGATCCAGCAATATCACTGGGTATCTACCCAAAATAATGGAACCCAAACTACCAAATTAATGTAAGCATATTAACATTCAAAGTCACACAACTGACAATTTCCAAACTACAGAGTCAGCTGAAATGTCCATAAACAGATGAATGGATTACAAAACTATGGGATATGTACACAATGAAATTTTACTCGGCTATAAAGAAAAACAAAATCACATCATTTGTAGGGAAATATATGGAATTGGAGAACATTATGCTAAGTTAGAGTAGTCACTCACAAAATGTAAAAAATCAGATGCTCTCTCTAATATACAGAAAAAGGTTCACCGGAGAAACTCTAGACAAGAAAGGAGAAACCATAGATGCACAAATAAGGTAAACAAATAAATGAAAGAGATGAGACGGTGGAAGAGGGAAATTCCTTGATGTACATGATGTACATTCCTAAACATACCAATTACCAAGCCAAACATGAGAAGGAGGGATGGGGGAGAAATTGTGGTGGGAATTGGGGAAGGGCTAAATGAGTGATGTGTATATGTATACCTCTACCATCTTGTACCCCATTAAGATATATGGCTACAATGCACCAATACAAAATTAAAAAATAAAAATTTTATCATGGTACTCTGTGTTAGCTCTAACAGTCCATTAAGAAGAGAAAAAAAACATGTAAAGTTTAGCAAGCTGCTTGTCATGATGAAAGGTTATACACAAAGGCAGAGAAGAAGGTGGTGAGACTGGAGAAGCAACTAAGATCAAGAACACCGAGAAACCTGTGGACAACAGAAAGGATTAGAGGTTTTGCCTAAACATAATCAAAAGCATGTGGGAGCAAGATAAGTAATATTATCAAAGAAGCACTGAATTTAAGTTATAGATCTTTTAATTATTGAGAGTACTGAAAGGAATCTTCAAGGGAAATTAATTTTTTCTCTTTACAAAACAGCCAGGCTTGGTGGCACACTCTTGTAATCCCTGTGCTTGGGAGGCTGAGACAGGAGGATCTCACAGGTTTGAAGCCAGCCTAAGCTACTGAGTGAGGATCTCAGTAAGACAGTGAGACCCTATTTCCAGAAAAAATATAAAATAAGTCTGGGAGTGTAGCCCAGAGGTAGAAGGCCTCTGGATTCCATCTGCAGTACCACAAAAACAAAAACAAAAACAAACAAACAAAAAAAACATAAAATTCAAAACAGTTAGTGAAATTTATACCTGGAATATTTTACTCTGGTATCCATTAGCTAAAAAGACTAGTACGTTTTTTTTTGTTTGTTTGTTTTTGGTTTTTTTTTGTATGCAAACCTGCCTTTTAATTGAAGTGTTTCAAAGCTTTTTTTTTAATTTACTTGGTTTCATCCTTTGCCATAATTTAAGTTATAAAAAATAAATTTTTAGTGGAAATAAATTCAACCTAAGGTATTTATTTATATTTTAGAGAAGTTTCTATTCTTCCACTTTCATTCTTCCACAGTAATCACAATAATTAAGCATTATTTATCTACCTGTATGATGATCTTACTAAAATTTCAAGGGTTCCATAGAGAAAAAATTAAGAGTCATCATTCCTATAACTCCTATGAGAGTTAGGCAGGAATTTATTGAATTTACTTTGTAGAGATAGGGGCATCTATTCTTTTCCAAAAATAAAACATTTATACTCAATGCAAAAATATGTTCTACAAAATAACAGTTCTGTTTAAAATTATATTAGCTTGGGGACTTCCGGGAAGATGGCAACTGAGAAAAGCGGGGCTTAAGAGCCCCGCTAACAACCAATCTCCATTACCACAAAATCAGCACCTTTCATAGCCAGAAAACACCATCACCAGAGAAACAAAAAAATCACCAGGCTCCAGAGAGAAAGCAGACTGAGAACAGAGCTCAGAGCCACAGAGGAGATACACCAGCCTCACGCCCGAGGACACGGCAGTAGCGCCATACTGCCGGCGGCAGTGGCAAATTCACTGGACGGCTACAGCAAGCCGAGGTGAGCCGCTGCGGACCAGCCAGGCGGGATTTTTCAGCACAGGGAGCATCTAAAGCTCCCAGTGGTTGAGCTCAGCACACGCTGCAAGGATTCAGAGTGGAAATCAAAACCAAGAAGAAATAAGCCAGCCTCATGGCCGAGGGCGTGGCAGCGGCGCCATATTGCCACCGGCGGCAGCAGCAGCGAATTCACCGAGTCCAGTACAGCTACATCTGCAAACTCAAGAACAGTGAGTCAAATTGCGGGCCCCAGAGGAGAAATCCCAGTACTGTACTCCCTGGGACTTGACCCAGTGGGGGAGT
The DNA here is from genome assembly GCF_963383645.1 of Muscardinus avellanarius. Lineage (NCBI taxonomy): Eukaryota > Metazoa > Chordata > Mammalia > Rodentia > Gliridae > Muscardinus > Muscardinus avellanarius. The sequence goes on along the minus strand of NC_137790.1, from coordinate 21,270,276 downwards.
GGCGGTGGCAGAGATATCACACCATAGGAGAACATGCAACCTGGCACCCCACATAGTTTAAAGCAGCCTCTATCGACTCCCTGGGTCTGAGACTCTGTGATACAACCCAGTAAAGGAGTAGTGGGGTCTGAGATACTACAGACTTGAGATCCAGAGCACATTAAGTAAAGCCGTAGTGACCCAGGGAAGAACCCAGAGAAGGCACAAACTTCCGAAATCATGGGAAAGAGGAATAACACTGGAGCAATGAATGCCCACAACCCCACAACATCATAACCCGATAAAACAGAAAATCAGAGATTTCAAGAAGATCAAATCAGGAAAATAACTGTAGAAATAATAGAGGTGCTTCGAAAAGAACTCAGAGAGAGCCAAAAAGAGATAAAGGATGCAATTAATGAAGTAAAGGCCTCAATTCAAAGCACAAACCACCGATTAGACCACATGGAGAACAGAATCTCGCTCTTAGAAGATGAGAAATCCAAAAATGAACGCATAGTTTCTAATCTAGAAAAAAATATCCAACATCAGGAATCTGACATTGAAGAAATATGGGTCCATTTTAAGAGAGCTAACCTAAGAATAATTGGAATAGAGGAGGGAAATGAAATTGAAACCAAAAGGATCAACAATCTCTTCAAGGAAGTAAGAGCAGAAAATTTTCCAAACATAGAGCAAGAGGTTGATACACAGATCCAGGAAATTTATAGAAATCCCTTTAGACAGGATCGGAGAAGAGGATCCCCATGCCACATAATTGTCAAAATGACCAATGTGGAAGCCAAGCAGAGAATCTTAAAGGCAACAAAAACAAAGGGCCAAGTGACATTCAGAGGCAAACCAATTAGAATCACTCCAGACTTCCCAAACCAAGTCATGAGAGCCAGAAGGGCTTGGAGTAACATATTCCAAACTCTGAAAGAAAACAACTTCCAGCCAAAAATTTCCTACCCAGCAAAACTTTCTATCAAATTAGATGGAGAAATAAGAAGCTTCCATGACAAACAGAAACTGAAGGAATTTATGTCTTCAAAACCAGCGCTAGAGAAAATACTCAAAGAGATTAACTACAAAGAAGAAAGAAATAGGTAGCACATACCAGAACCAGAGAAACAAGATTTTCCATCCAACAGACAACTAAGATTGGTTATCTGTGGAGATTCATTATTTATGTTAGTCTTTTACCTATCTCTAAATGGTATTGTTTGCCTTTACTGTTGTTAATTTTTAGGATTTCTAGTTGGAATATTAATATACCTTCAGATATAGCATTTGGAAATATTTTATCCAATTCTATTAGTAACTTTTAACTCTGTTTACATTGTCTTTGGATATACAATATTTTATTTTTTAGGGAGTTTGTATACCCTTCTGTTGCCTGTGCCATTGAAATCATATCCAAGAAATCACTGCCAATTTCAATGTTGTGAGGTTTTATGACCCAGATTTTCTTCTAAAAGTTTATAGTCTTAAGATTTATATTTAGGTCTTTTATCTATTTTGAGTTAATACTTGTATATGGGATTAGGTAAGGGTCCAATTTTATTCTTTTTTATGTAAGTATTATTTTTCAACAATATTTAGTTAAAAGATTATTATTTCCACCACCAAATGTTCGTGGAAACCTTGTCAAAAATAACTTGACAATATAGGCAAGAGTTTAGCTCTAGGCTTGTATTTAACTCCAATGGTTTATATATCTGCCTTTATAACAGTACTACACTGTTTCAATTATTGTAGCTTTATATGGTTTGAAATCAGAAAATATATATCTTCTAGTTTTGTTCTTTTTCAAGATCATTTTGGGTATCTAGAATCCATATTTCATATTAGGATAGATTTTTTTCTGAAGAATAAATATATAAATATATGATAGTTTTACCTAAAAAAATAGAAAAAAAATATTCTCTGGTAAGAAAGAAAGCAAAAAGAAATATTGAAATGCTATCTTTAAGTCATCAAAAGCTTGGTATCAGACAAATGAAACTGTTATGTAAGATTATCATTTTTAAGTTTGGATAAATTGCTATAATACTAGATGTCAACCACTAAGCCAAGCATGGGAGGGAGGGATGGGGAGAGAATGGGGTGGGTATTGGGTGGGGGCTGACTGGGCGATGTGTGCATTTATGTCTACAAAAGTTTGTATGCCACTATGATGTATGAATACAGTGTACCAATAACAAAAAAATATATTAGCTTTATATTGAATAGCATTAAATTTTTCACTTTATATTTATTTACAAAATATTTTCTATATTTCAAAGACTGTTCAATGTGCCAGAAAAGGAGTGAGGGACAATATGATAACCTTTTTCTTATATAAATTACATATTTTGTATTTTAAATAGATTGAAACTATTTTTCACTTGCTGTGAAGGGTATATAACATGTTTCTTGAAGATGCTATCATCCTCTCAGATTATCTACAATAAACTAATAAAGAGCTTCATTAACCATATGTTAAACAGAAAAAAATTTATTTATTTTGGACTATGCTCATGCCTCAAAAATTGGCAATCTAAATTGTGCTATTGTGTGTTTTTATGCTAGGAAATTATTCTAGCCAGCTTCCAAATTTTTGTAATATATATATATGGATCTTGATTCACTCTATGTGATGACATATTAAATGGTTTTAGATTAGCCATTTTAAATTCCAGAGGATTTGGAAAAAATGCTCTGTGGTATTATAAAAGATATCAAAAGCATAAAGTTCTGAACATGTGGAAAAGAATTATAGAAATAGAATCTATTTTATCAGGCATGTGGCTAAAACCATTCTCATTTTTCATTGGCATAATATAAGCTTTCTATTTCCAGGTACTGATGTAAATTATTATAAATGTTACAGAGTAGAGCAATTAGAAAAAGTAATTTATCCTCCTTTGTATTTTAATATGCTCTAGTAAATTCAAATTAATCTTAAAGAAAAGTATTATAATATAATATATATAATTTCTTACAAATTGGATCATAAAAAGCTTTCTTTAACATTCTAACTTAAGTATCACTATTTCAATTTATATATTTTAAATATAAATATTAAAGTGTTTTAAAAATAGGTTTTTTATTCTTTATTTCTGAAAATTAAACACAGTAAAAATTCAATTCAAGAAGTATTAAATGTATTTATTTTATTCTTTTAATTTCTAAATTGCAGCATTTATCCCCCCAAAAATTAAGTATATAGTTATGGTGTAAGAATTTTATTTTTTATTTTTTATTATTTTATTTTTTTGGTGGTACTGAGGATGGAACCCATGGGCTTTCTACCTCCAGGCTACACTCCTAGTCCTATTTTATATTTTATTTGGAAACAGGGTCTCTTAAGCCAGATGAGGCTGGCTTCAAACCTGCGCAATCCTCCTGTCTTAGCCTCCCAAGCGCAGGGATTACACGTGTGTGCCACCACGCTTGTAACAATTTTAAAATTAAAGGCATATACTCAATTAAGAAGCGCAGTGATGGATAAATAGATAAAGAAAATATAAAATATATACACAATGGAATATTATTCAGCCATAAGGAAAAATAAATTCTTTCACATGACAATATGGATAGATTTAGAGGTTATTACATTAGATAAAATAATTCAAAATGATAAAAAAAAACTGAATTTTCTCTCATGCTGAAGCTAAAAGTTTGGTCAGAATATAGGATTATAGAAGATGAGAGAAGGGACAGGAGATAGAGGTAGGTTGGGAAAAGAAAAAAACACACTTAAATAAGTGCCAGTATCCTAACATACAGTGAGGTCATACTTTATGAAGAAGTATAAGAGAGAATCTTGGAGAATCCAAACATAAGGATGGATAAGGAGCTCTATGTACATGCTCATCACACCCAAAGCTCTGAGTTAAATCCCCAATAATGCAAAATAATTAAGTAAATGGATAAGAAGAGAAAAAAGCAAATTACCCTGATTTAATTAGTGCACATTTTATTTATGTGTTAAAATATCACAATGTACTCTATAATATATGCAAATATTATGTGTTAATAAAAATGCATAATGTCTTGGTAAGAACATTTAACATAAGGGCTGGGGTCATGGCTCAGGGGTAGAAAGTCTATGGTTTTAATTGCTAGTGCCTTACATATACACAAAACAAACAATCAAAAATCAATCATATGATCTGATCTGAATTTGAGTTGAATCTCAAGTTGTTTATTATTATTATTATTATTATTATTATTATTATTATTATTATTACAGTACTGGGGATAGAACCCAGGGGCCTTCTACCTCCGAGCTACACCCTCATCTCTATGTTTTATTCTTAATTTTGAAGCAGGGTCTCACCGAGTTGCAAAGGGCCTCACTAAGTAGCTGAGGCTGTCTGCAAACCAAGGTCCTCCCATTTCAGCCTCCCAAATGCTGGAATTACAAGCATGCAACCCCACACCTGGCTTAATTATTTTGATGATCATGTACATTTGGGACTTAACTGGAGGGGGGGTCTTTGGTACTAATTTTAAAATATTGGTAATGTACATATATCATGAGTATATATGAATTAAAAATTCTTATAACTGTTGCTGAAATAACATCTTTGTCTTAGATATACAATGTTACCTATAGAGCTCATACATTAAGCTTATGATATGGTTATGTTATGAGGATTATATTCTCACTGGTAGATAAAACATTTACAGTGCAATTTGTTACATAGTAATAGTTTAATCTGGGTATTAACCTAGGCAGTTAGGAAAGTTGGGTCCCTTGGGGTATAGCCATAGGGGTTATATATGGTCCTTGATCTCCATGCTTGCCTTCTCTGCTTCCACCCTCCATAATGTGAAAGAGAAGACTTGTACTTTTATTTTTCTGTCACTTGTCACCTCCAGGCCCTGAGATCCAGATACTAACCTCACATGAACTGAGCCAAGAATTTTCAAGGAAACTATGAGCAAATAAGTCTTCCTTCCTCTAAGTTTTATGGTAAAGTCTTTTCGATCACAGCAAGGTGAGTGCTGACTGAGGCAATCATAAAGAAGTATTTTTTTTCAGCTCCTAATTTTAGAAGCTTCAATTCATGTTTGGCTGACTTTATGACTTTAGGTCTGAGGTGAGATAAAACATCATGGAAGAAGGGTGTAGGCAGAGTAAAGCTGCTGAGCTCATGAAAGGCAGAGGAAGAGAGAAGAAAACGAAGGAAGAGGAGGAGGAGGAGGAGGAGGAGGAGGAGGTGATGTAGGAGGTGGAGGAAGAGGAGGAGGTGGAGGAGATGGAGGAGAAGGAAGAGGAGGAGGAGGAGGAGGAGGAGGAGGAGGAGGAGGAGAGGTAGGAGGAGGTGGAGGAGGAGGAGGAGGAGGAGGAGGAGGAGGAGGAGGAGGAAGAGGAAGAAGTGGAGGAGGAGGAGTAGCAGGAGGAGGAGGGGGAATCCAGGGACAAGATAGAGTCTCCGAGTGCATGTTGCTAGTTGACTTTCATCCTCCTCCAAGTAGCCTGCCCATTCTAATTACTAATTCATCAAAAGGATTATTTCACTAATGAGATCAGAGGATGCAATACTCTGTTTCTCAAAAGCTCCACCTGTGAACACTGCTGCCCTCAGGACCAAGTATTCAACACATGCACTTTGAGGGACTTGCAGATCCAAGCAATAGCAATGCATTCACTAGTTGCTAGTTACTAAGCAACTAGAATCATGATATGATTTAAAATCTTCAACACAGGCACTGTGTCCCTTCATAGCTTGGAATCAAATTGAGCAGATATAACATTCTTATTTCATTATCTAATTAGTATTTGATATGCAATTAAATTACATAAAATTATTATTATCCCTGATCTTTGGAAAAAATTATATACTCAATTTATGATTTTATATCTATTTAAAATCATATATTTTTTATTGCTGGCCTTCTAGACAGACATGTTATAGATTAACAAAATACCTTTTTTCAAACAAAAGCATATTTAAAACAGAGATCTGAATAAAAATGTTCATGGAATTTTATTTTTATGGTATCAAACCTTAATATTTGTTGTTTAAAATGTAATGTCTAATCTCTTATTAGCCTAAGAAAATAAGTAAAATATTTGGTGTACTGTATGAAAAATTGATGTTTTTTTCTAATAATTAAATAAAATATTTTATTTAAATAAAAAGTATACTTTAATAATCTAGCAACAAAACTATAAAGCAAACAAATGATAAAAGACAGCATGAATACTTGTCAGTTTTCCTTTCTCTGTAAGGTCCTTTTTAAAATGTTATTAGTAGATCCAGTGTATTTTTAAAATAACATAATAATTTACATTCAGAAATGTACTAGTTTCTGGAAGAGCAAAAAAAATCCATTTGATAAGCTTCTTCAAAGAAAACTTGTAAGCAGATTTGCCACTTAATTTATATTTATATAATAATTAAAGAGCATAGACTAAAACACACACATTTAAAGCTGGATATGATGATGCACATCTGTAATTCCAATACTTGGGGGGGATGAGACAGGAGAATCACAGGTTTGAAGCCAACTTCAGAATTAAGCAATGCCCTCAGCTACTTAGTGAGATCCTGTTGTAAAATAAAATATGAATTAAAATAGTGATGACAGCCAGGCGTGGCGAAGCACACTTGTAATCCCAGCATTTGAGAGGCTGAGACAGGAGGATCATGGTTCGTGGACAGCCTTAGCTACTACTTGGTGAGGGCCTTCGCAACTCAGTAGGACCCTGTTTCAAGATAAAGAATAATAAAAAAAAAATAGGGCTAGGGGTGTAGCTCAGAAGTAGAATGCCCAGGTTCCATCTCCAGTACAGAAAAATAAAAAAAAAAAGGAATGAGGTATAGTTTAGATATAGAATGCCCCTGGAGTCATACCCAGTACTAATAAACAAATGGACACACCTTTCAATTAAAAATAGGGAGGAGATCATCATCTCTGTGGTATAGGACTTATTAGGGATTTGAATAGCTGAAATGATAGTTTTTTATTTCTATGCATCACAAAAGAGTCATTCAATTTCCAAAACTTAATGGGAAAAACACTTTTAAAATGTTCGTATTCGCCTCTGAAAATTTCTGAAAAAATTACTAGTTATTTTAATCAATAACAAGTTTTATGAGTGTGTCACAAGATGCTACATTTGGGATAGAAATTTGAGAAATATGTACATGTCATGCTTTACATAATAAAAAAAAAACTTTTTGAAAACTTAACACACAATTTATAATAGCCAAAATATAGAACCAAACTAGGTTTCCATCAACAGATGAATGGACTGAAATATGATGGAAATACACACAATGGAATTCTACTCTACTATAAAGAAGAACAAAATCCTGTCATTTGCAAGAAGATGGAAAGAACTGGATGGAGAACATTATATTAAGTGAGATCAGCCAAGCACAGAAAGAGAAGGGACATATGTTTTCACTATATCCCCAAGCTAGGGACTATTAGGAATACCAGAGGGACTCCAGATAATGGAGGGGGAAACTCAGCAAAGCTAGAATGGAAGGGTAGGAGAGGAAGAAGGCTGAGGTTGATTAATGGAGGAGCTACACTTGAATATGAGTAAAAGTATGAATGTAGAGTGGTTAACATGATTATTATTAATATAAATTTATTTAGACATAATTTTATAATTTTTGGAAAAAAACTCAAAATATCTCAAGTATTATTGCTTTGTTAGTGATAATTAAGCCTTAAATTTTAGGACTTTACTAAATTTTAAGATTTATATGATAAAATTAATACTAAATATAATACTGAAGATTAGTATATTATCTTAAAATGGCTTTTGGATTTTTTGTAGTATTTGACTCATTTCACAGTTACTAACAATCATGAAATATTCTACTTTAATGGGGTAATACAGCTTTTCTACATCAAAATAATCCTTCAAATTACTTACATTAAATGTGGGAAATCTAGTGAGGATATCTGTGGTTTAAATTCAGGGAAAGAACACAGAAGTGTTTAATTTCATCTTAGGACTTTGATAAGTCTAATTAACTAAAAATATGAAATTTTTTGCTCCTAGTATCATAAATACTTGATATTTCATAGCTTCTCTCATCTACAAAAGGTTAAGAGATTCACATTCTATTCATGTTTCTATTATGTGAATAGAAAAAATAATTCCTAAAACTTCCATTTAATTAAATCTGACTCCTCTTTTAAGGGAAGGCTATATTTTCTAATATTAATTTATTCTCTGTAATATTAATTTTATACTTTCAAAATACACAACATAAAAAGTCTATGCTTTCAGCCTATGATTTGCTAGCTTAAACATCATTTTAACTGGTTTTAACCTTCATGCTGTACTTAACTTCTAAAACTTAAAGACAGAAGAGAAGGATCATAAATGAAGCTAGTTATATTTCAATCATGAAGAACATTAAATTAACATTGGGAACAACTCTCTTTATATGATCTATTTTTGTCACGTCAAAGAAAACCTATATGTGGTGCTATAGTTTTATTTAACTACTTTCATTTTTTGAAGTTTTATCAACTTTGTAGTATTATTATTTTTTTTTATTTTTAAGCGACAGTTTACTTTTAATCCTTTTAATCCTTTAGTCTAAATTGATTTTAGTAAAATACTAGTAAGATCCACTTTTCTTCAGTGATCGAACTGACAAATGAAGCACTTCCCACTTGGCAGAGAGGGAAGGCACTTGTAGCTCTTGAGAGTCAGTAACAATCCAAAGCCTAAAGTATTATGGATTGTTAAGAAAAAGGGTGCTTATTTTTTATCTTTATCTTTTTATATTTGGGTTTTAAAAATATATTTTCATAACTTTCATTTTGCATTTTATTGTGTAGATACGCCTTACAAAATTTCTTAGAGTCACGTTATTTTTAAATAAAAATATTAAAAGATTGTACTTAAATTGCTATCTTTCTCATATCTTAGAATAATTTTATATATGTCAAAATCTATTATAAATTCAATCTATGTATTTCAAATTGTATTAGATTTGTCCTGAATTTTATCAAAGAAAGCAAGTGAATGTGTTACTAATTACCTCTTATAAGCACACTGCCAAAGTTTAAATAAAAAAAAAATAAACCCTTGTAAGAATAATGGTCAATCTCAGTCATTTACATCAATATTTAAACATAAAAATGAGATGCTATGAACTTATATTGCAAATTCCCCACTATCTTATGTAACATACTGAATCTACAGATTGTGCAGCTTTAAAATTAAGTACAGATCTGCTGTGAGCATGTATGTCATTCTTACTCTGAAGTACATTATGATTTAAGATTTCAATGTGCCAATAAAAATAAATAAAATAATATATTAAATGCTTTACACAGATAGTATATTAGTCAAGGATTTCCAGAGAAATTGAAGGAACAGGACAAACACAGAAACACTGAAGTAGAGGTTTATGAAAGCAATTGACTCACATGATATGGAGGCTGAATATTCTCACAATGCATATTGAAGACCTAGGCAGCTGGAAGTACAATTCAAAGTTTAAGAGCCTGTGAATCAGAATTCTGATGTCCAAGGACAGAAGAGAAATGTCCCAGCTCAAGCAGAAGCAATATTGCTCTCAAGAGATTGGATGATGGCCTTCTGCATTAGTGATAATAATCTTCTTTACTTAGTCTACCAATTCTAATGCTAATCTCTTACAGCAATATCATCACAGACACACCCAGTAATAATGAAGTCCGTTGTTAAAAATTCATTCATCAATCCATTAAAAATATTGAGGATTCTTTTATGCACCATGTAAAAATGTAGAAGTCTATGTATATGCTGCTAGTTAAATTTTCACATTAATTATGTTTACCAGGCATGTTAAATCTTATTTTGCTTTAGATCCCTCATGGATGGAGCACTTAATTGGCACACAAAAAAAAGAAATGCATACCAGGGACACATAAGGACAGGACTGAGATTTAAATCTATTTTTTCCATTTAAGAATCAAATTTCCTTTTTCTTATTGTCTATATACACCAACTTAGCTTGTTTTCTCTTGTCCTTTTATTGGTACATTGTAATTATTCATCATAGTGAGCTTCAAAGTGGTCCATAAAACATTCTCACATCTACTTAACTTATTTGTTATCATGAATTGAATGACTGTTTTAAAGTAATGTTTAAGGATTCCAATGACCCTAAAGCAGAGACATAATGAAGTGGTGATCATGAAGTGGTGATCTGTGTTTCTAGAGCCTGCATGAAATAAGAGATTCCCATTGTTGCCTTCAAGAAGTATTTTACTAGATCATATATTTATTTCGAACTTTCTTGACAGATGTCAGATAATCACTAAAATTTCTCTTAGTTCATATCTTCTCCTTAACCTGACTTTTCATCAGAAGTCTTTATTAATGTAGAGTGTTGTTAAAGGTTTCTCTCTCTCTCTCTCTCTCTCTCTCTCTCTCTCTCTCTCTCTCTCTCTCTCTCTCTCTCTCTCTCTTTCTTTTTGAGGTACTGGGGATGGAACCCAGGGGCATTCTAACTCTGAGCTATACCCCCATCCTATTTTTTATTCTTTATTTTAAAACATGGTTTCACTAAATTGCAGAGATCCTCACTGAGTAGCTGTGGCAGTTAGCAAATATAGGATCCTCTTTTCACAGCCTCCTAAGTACTAGGATTACAAGCTTGCACCAGCATGGCTAGCTTATACAATCAGCTTCTAAGCAACCAGTGTTTTCTGTCCATCAGTGTTTCCCCAGTTGAGTTCCCTTAGTTCAGACATTGTATTATGAGCAGGTTTTTGAATTATCAATAGACTTTTAAAGTTCACACTTCTGGTGGGGTAAAGAATATAAAAGCAATATAAAATGAAGTCTCTCTTCTCTGAAACTTACACTTCTTGGTGCTTTTAAAGCATCTGTATATAATTGAGTGAGGCCTGGACATTATGGAGGTAGTATATATATTTTAAACCTAATAATATTGCCATCAAAACACAATAGTATAGCATATAATGATTGTATACAATGTTATATAATATTAAATATACAATGTTAAATATAAAATATACAACTTTAAATGAAAAATATTGGCAATTTTATTTCATATATATGCACAGAGTTCTAAATTCTACTTTGTTTGAATCAAATCATTTAAATTTATTATTTGATAAAAAATATATATTTTTTTCTATTTTACTTCCTTCCACCCTTTTTTTTTAACTGGGGTGGCTGGGTATTATACTGGAGGTTGAACCCAGGAGTTTTAACCCTTGCTAGACATACGCTACACCACTGAGCTACATTCCAGGTTTTAAAATTTTTATTTTGACATAGGGTCTTGCTAAATTGCTCAGGGTGGCCTCCAATTTGGGTTGATCCTCCTGTCTCAGCCCTCTGAGTAGTTGAGATTATAGGTGTGTACCACCATTCAGGACTATATTTTCTACACCTGGAATAGTCCCTACTTGTGATGTGTAACTAATTTTTTCCATAGTACTGGGGATTGAAACCAGAGTTCTCTACCATAGACTGAGTTATACTTCCAGATCTTTCTATTTTTATTTTTATACTTTATTTTACTTTTATAAGTTATTTTATTTTATTTATTTTATTTATTTTATTATTTATTTTTACTTCCAGCTCTCCAATTTTCCCAGGATAGCCTTGAATTTGCAATCTTCCTGCCTTAACCTCCACTGGGATTTCAGGCATATTTCACCATGCCCAAGTAAAATTAATTAAAGGTTGGGTCCCTGAGAATTAAACCCAGGACCTCAGCCATGGTAAGCAAGTGATCTACCACTGAGCTACATTCCAATACCAAAACAAGACCCAATGTTAGCATAAAATTTACACCAGATTTCAGAGTACAAATAAAGAATTTTAATGTATCTCAATGTTTTATTTTAATTACAAATAAAAATAATATTTTGATAATATTTAGAATATATACAAATAATTTTCATTTACTCTGTTTTTTACTGTTCTAAAAAATTTAAAACTATATACCTGGCACACATTTGTATTTGAAATTGTATCTTTTATTTTTTAATTATTTTAAAAAATCTTTTTTAATTTATTTTTTAAATTTATTTTATTGAAAGTAAATGTTATACATTTAATCTGTAATTGGTGCCCTCTCCCCCACCTCGTTTCCCTTCCCCCCTCCCAACACTTAATACCCAGGCTAACCTTGCTATATTTGCACTTTTACACCTATTTGGAAATAGCCGCTCATCAATCAAGTTCAGCCTCCTTCCTCTCTTAGTGTTCCATTCAAACTTTGCTGAGATTTCTCTTCCATTATCTGGAGTCCCTGTGGTATCCCCAATGCTTACTCATTTGGGCATATTAGAGGAAACATATGCCCCTTCTCTTTCTGTGTTTGGCTGATCTCACTTAACATAATGCTTTCCAGCCCTTTTCATCTTTTTATGAATGACGTGATTTTGTTCTTCTTTATAGCTGAATAGACTTCCATTGTGTGTATTTCTCATAACTTTGCAAACCATTCATCTATTGATGGGGCCTAAGTTGTTTCCAAATTTTGGCTATTACAAATTGTGCTGCTATGAACATAGGTATGCATATGTTGCTGTAGTTCTCTGTTTTCAACCCCTTTGGAAAAATACCCAGGCATGATAAAGCTGGATTGTATGGTGGATCTATTCCCAGTTTTCTAAGGAATCTCCACACAGATCTCCATAGTGGATGAACTAGTTTGCACTCCCACCAACAGTGTAAAAGAGTTCCTCTTTCCCCACATCCTTGCCAGCATTTATTATTGTTTGATTTCTTTATGCTTGCCAATCTGACTGGGGTTAGATGGAATCTCAGTGTAGTTTTGATTTGCATCTCCCTGATGGCTAATGATGAAGAACATCTTTTCATGAATCTATTGGCCATTTGTATCTCCTCTTTTGTAAAGTGTCTATTCATTTCAGTTGCCCATTTCTTGATTGGGTTGTTTGTTTTGCTAGTGCAGAGTCTGTTGAGCTCTTTGTATATTCTGTATAGTAGCTCCCTATCAGAGTGGTGACTGGTAGAGATCTCCAATTCTGTAGGCTTCCTCTTTAGGTTCTTGATGGTTTCCTTTAATGAGAAGAAACTTTTTAGTTTGATGCTATCCAACGTGTTGATTCTTGCTTTAATTTCCTGAGCTTTGGATGTTTTGTTGAGAAAGTTACTGCCTGTGCCTATATGTTATAGTGATGAGCCTATGTTCTCCTCTAATAACTTCACAGTCTCTGGTTTGATTTCTAAGAATTTGATCCATCTCGAGTTGATTCCTGTGCATGGTGAGATATAGGGGTTTAGTTCCATCTTCCTACAAATGGATACCCTGTTCTCCCAGCACCATTTGTTGAAAAGGCTGTCTTCTCCAGCGTATGAGTTTGGCCCCTTTGTCAAAGATTAATTGACTGTAGGTGTGTGGATTTGTTTCTGTATCTTCTATTCTGTTCCACTGGTCAGTGTACCTGTTATTGTGCCAGTACCATGCTGTTTTTACTACTATTGATCTACAGTATGGTTTGAAGTCTGGGATTGTGATGCCTCCTGCGTGATTCATGTTGCTGAGAATTGCTTTGGCTATTCTGGGTCTTTTCTTTCTCCATATAAAGTTCATGATTGCTTTTTCTAGATCTGTGAAGAATGTAGTTGGTATTTTGATGGGAATCGCATTGAATCTATAAATCATTTTTGGCAGAATGGTCATTTTGATGATATTTATTCTGCCTATCCATGAGCACGGGAGGTCTTTCCATCTTCCAAGGTCTTCTTCAATTTCTTTCTTTAATGTTTTATAGTTTTTGTTGTAGAGGTCTTTTACATCTTTGGTTAGGTTTATTCCTAGGTATTTTATTGGTTTTGAGGTTATAGTGAATGGAATTGATTGTTTTATTTCTTTCATTGTGGAATCATTGTTGGCATAAAGAAAAGCCTCTGATTTCTTTAGGTTGATTTTGTATCCTGCAACTTTGCTGAATTTGTTAATTAACTCCAGCAGTCTTTTGGTTGAGTTCTTAGGGTCTTCTAGGTAAAGGATCATGTCATCTGCAAATAAGAATAATTTTAATTCCTCTTTTCCTATTTGAATTACTTTGATTTCCTTCTCTTAGTCTTATTGCTATAGCAAGAGTCTCAAGAACTATATTGAAGAGGAGTAGTGATAGTGGACATCCTTCTCTTGTTCCCGATTTTAGGGGAAGTTCTTGCAGTTTTTCCCCATTCAGTATAATGTTGGCTTTGGGTTTGTTGTATATTGCCTTAATGATGTTGAGATATGTTTCTTTTATTCCAATTTTCTGTAGTGTTTTTAACATGAATAGGTGTTGGATTTTGTCGAATGCTTTTTCAGCATCTATTGGTATGATGATGTGGTTTTTATTCTTGATTCTATTTATGTGGTGGATGACATGTATTGATTTCCGTATGTTGAACCAACCTTGTTTATCCGGGATGAAACCAACTTGGTCATGGTGTATTATTCTCTTGATATGGTTTTGAATGCGTATGGCTAGTATTTTGTTTAGATTTTTTGCATCTATGTTCATTAAAGATATTGGTCTGTAGTTTTCCTTTCTTGATGTACCTTTATTTGGTTTGGGGATTAATGTGATACTGGCCTCATAGAAAGAATTTGGGAGAGTTCCATCTCTTTCAATTTCATGAAATAAGTTATGAAGTATTGGTATTAGTTCTTTACTGAAGGCTTTCTATAGAATTCAACTGGAAACCCATCTGGGCCTGGGCTTTTCTTTGATGGAAGAATTTTTATTGCCATGTCTATTTCATTGTTTGCTATTGGTTGGTTTAGGCTTGCTATGTCCTCTTGGTTCAGTTTAGGTAGGTTAACTGTATTTAAGAATCTATCGATTTCTTCCATGTTTTCTTGTCTATTGCAGTATAAATTTTTAACGTAGTTTCTGATAATCCTTTGAATTTCTTCACTATCTGTAGTGATGTCTCCTTTTTCATTTCTGATTTTAGTAATTTGCATTGATTCTCTTTTTCTTTTGGTTAGGTTGGCCAGGGGTTTATCAATTCTATTAACCTTTTCAAAGAACCAGCTTTTTGTTTTGTTGATTCTTTGAATTTTTTTTTTGTTCTCTATTTCATTTATTTCTGCTCAGATTTTAATAATTTCCTGCCTTCTGCTGGCTTTGGGGTTGGACTGTTGCAGTCTTTCTAGATCCTTGAGTTGTGCCAATAGGGTCTGAACTTGGTGATTCTGAGTCCTTCTTATGTGAGCACTCAATGCAATAAACTTTCCTCTTAAAACTGCCTTCATAGTGTCCCAGAGATTTTGGTAAGTTGCGTCTCTGTTTTCATTTATTTCCAGAAATTTCTTTACTTCTTTCCTAATTTCTGCTCTTACCCATTCATCATTCAATAGTGTATCATTCATTCTCCACATATTTACATAGTTTCTTTTGAGTTTCCTGATGTTGATTTCTACTTTAATTCCATTATGGTCTGAAAAGATGCAAGGAATTATATTACATATTTTGAATTTTCTGGTGCTTTCTTTGTGTATCAGGATGTGATCTATTTTGGAGAAGGTTCCATAGGCTGATAAGAAGAATGTGTATTCTGTAGTTTCTGGATGAAATGTTCTGTATATGTCTATTAGGTCCATTTGGTTTATAGTTTATAGTTTTCTTTAGTTCTAAAGAGTCTTTAGTCAACTTTTGCCTTGAAGATCGATCCAGTGGTGTGAGAGGTGTATTGAAGTCTCCCAGAATTACTGTATTTGGGTCTATTTGAGATCTGATGTCCTGAATGGTTTGTTTTACAAACGTGGGTGCATTCACATTTGGAGCATAAATGTTTACTATCATTATATCATCTTGGTGTATTGTTCCTTTTAATAAAAGGAAGTGCCCTGATTTGTCTCTTCCGATGTGTCTTAGTTTAAAGTCTGTTTTGTTGGATATCAGAATTGCTACCCCTTCCCTTTTTTGTTCTCAAGTAGCATGGTATATCTTTTTCCATTCTTTCACTTTCAGTCTGTGAGAGTCTTTGGCTGTTAGGTAAGTTTCTTGCAAACAGAATATATTTGGGTTATGTTTTTTGATCCACATTGCCAATCTATGTCTTTTGATTGGTGAGTTAAATCCTCTGATGTTAAGAATTATTATTGAAATATGATTTTTTTTCTGTCATTTTGTGTTCTGTCATCTGTTTGGTAGCTTTTTCTTTCTTCCTTACTTAGAAGCCCCTCAGATCACTTTCATCTCTTCTCTGGTTCTGAAGTCTGCTTCTCTTTTCTTTTTTATGGTTTATTTCTTTAAGTATTTTCTCTAGTGTTGGCTTTGAATTCATAATTTTTTTGAGATTTTGTTTATCCTGAAATACTTTTATTTCACCGTCAACTTTGAATAGTAGTTTGGCTGGATAAAGCAGCTTCGGTTGGAAGTTATTTTCTTCCAAGGTCTGGATCACATCATACCAGTCTCTCCTGGCATTCATGACCTGGGTTGTATAGTCTGGGGTGATTCTTATTATTTTGCCTCTGTATGTCACTTGGCCTTTTGTTCTCATTGCTTTTAACATCTTTTCTTTGTCCTCTATGTTAGTCATTTTGACTATTATGTTGCGTGGGAAGGTTCTTTTTTGATCTTGTCTTAATGGTGTTCTGTATGTCTCTTGAACATGAAGATCTATCTCTCATTCCATGTTAGGGAAGTTCTCCGAAATTATTTCTGTGAAGAGATTATGGATGCCCCTGGTCTGTACCTCTATCCCTTCTTCAATGCCTTTTACCTGTAAGTTAGGGCATTTCATGTTGTCCCAAATTTTCTGTATGTTTAGGTTTTGTTGCTGCAATGACTTCTACTATTCATACTATTGACTGTGTTTCCAGTGTTGGATGAACTGTTTTCTAACAGTGATATTCTACTTTCCATTTCCTCTAATCTTCCAGAATTTCTTTCTATTGCTCTCTTCATTTCATTTATTGACTCTTTCATTTCATTCCAAACCTTTTTCTGATTCTTTTTTAGTGTTTCTAACTCATCTTTCATCTCCTCTAAACTTGTTTTAAATCCTTTTATCATATTGTAGATCAAGATTCAGAACTCCCCTTTCTGCATTTCTTATAGGTCAGTATTCATGATTTCTGTCATTTCTCCATTATTTCTAGTTCTCATATTTTCAGAGTTTTCAGGTCTGGTTTTCTGCTGTCTTCCCATCGTTAGTGGGTATTATTTTTAGCCCAGTCTTTGTATTAGGACTTTATAAAAGACTTATCCCCCCAGAAAAAAACTTATCCTCCCAGAAAACCAAAAACCAAAACAAAACCAAAGACCCAAAAAGTAAAACAAACAGTACCAAAACACAATAGTAAAATATAAAATATAAAAGGATAGAAAAATAGTAAAGAAAAAAAAATAATAAAAGAGATAACAGACCTACCGTATTGTTGATGTATGGTGAATTTTGTATTTGCTTGGAGTGTCCCATGCAGGTATTGCACCTTAAGTGCTCTTCTTTGGTCCCGGAGTTGAATTGGCCCACTTTGCGCACACTGGCACTCACATACATCGTACTCACTGTGTGCTCGCCGGGTTCGTGTCTCCTCTGAATTCACGCTGGCAGTCCAATCTGTGGCTCTGAAGCTCTGGCAGCTCTCCCATATCCTGCTGACTTTTCACTCCTGCGGTGAGCAGGTCCACTTCCTGGTCCCTGCCAATCTCCAGGCGTGTCTGCGGGGCCACCTTTGTTGAATGCCGCTCAGGAGCTCCAGTTAGCTAGCAACTTCAGGTATTGGAACTCTCTGGTCACTTTCAGACTTTAGAGCTTCTCTGGGAATGTTAAAGACCCAAAAGTCCCATTTGGGCCAGCGGCCCTGAGGCCACTGCACCTGTGCCTGCACTCCACTGGCCGCCGAGTCTTCAGCTCACTATCTGCTTTCTTTGTGTGTTGTGGTGAATCTTGCAGTTCAGTTGCTGGATTTTTTTCTGCCTTACTCCCCAAGTCTATTTTGGATCGTACGTTTAATTTTTTCTTTATTAAGACACTTCTGTCTCAGTAGTTGAACTTAATTTGCTTCAGCTAGTGAGGGATGCTGTGTCTCTCCATTGCCATCTTGGAAAAACAAAATTGTATCTTTTAGAACATATAGCTCTTAACTAAAGCAAGGACTTGGCAAGATTATGATGATTTTTTCTATTGACTTTCAGTTTCTTATATTAATCTTGACCATATCTTCTCTTTGATAAATCATACTAAATCCAATTTATTTAATCTCTGTGCACCTATTAAAATAATATCACTAACTTTCCAATTGTTACATAAATAACCTACTTTGGATACAGACATATCTTTGCTACATTTCTTTGATGTGGCTGAAACACATCTAATTAGAGGATAGGGTTCTATTTTTTCAAAGGCATATCTTCATTAAATTCTAAAGAAATACTCCAATTAAACAGGACATAAATGAGGAAAGGTGTTTGGTCAAACAGAATAAAATGCACTGGTTACCAACGCCAGAATAGAATGCTAACTACATCAGGAAGTAGAAAGGGCATTCAATCAACAAAAGTAGAATTCTAAATATTTCTGCCTAATGCATCTTAGTATGGAAGTTGTCAAGAAAAACACAACGTGGTGAAGGACTGGTTGAAATAATGCTTTTACTCTTATACATGAGGCAGCAAGATCATACACAACATTATCCATAGCTCTCCATAACTCATGTCTCTACCACCCTTCTAATTTTCCCACAGTCAGCACTATTCAACTACATTCATTCTTCTCATATCTTCTGCTCTGTGGAGTTTACAATACTGTACTGATAGCCAAGGGAGTGTCTGTGAGCATTGGCATACAGCCTTAAGAAATAGAACACAGTCAGAAGTTCCAATGTGTCCAAATCTGGAGAAGATCCACAAGGTAAAATCAAGGTAGAGGCTGTGTGAGTGCTTTATAAATTGGTAAGAGAATGTTCCTGGCTAAAGGATAATTGTAGAATAATTTTGCTTTGAAATAAGAAGAATAGGTATCTTAAAATATTACGGAAAAAATTATCTCAAGTAATTACTCTAATTAAGTGGTGTCTTATCTTTTCTTATTCTGATTAATTGGATTGTAGGGCTGACACTTTATGTAATCCTGGGAAATTACTTCTACAAAATGCTCAAGATTCGATTACTTGTATTTGTCATGACTGTGGCTATTTTTAAATGAATTAGGTAGACATTAAGTCAGAGAAAATGAAACCAAATAATTAACTCATTGAAATAATGACTACAGGGCCCTGATTTATGTGATTGCTCAAAAAAATAACATTTACAGGAGAACATTAAGATATACTTCAAATTAATTAAAATTTCCTTCAATAGAATGTTATAAAAGCAATGATAGATATTATAAAAACATAGATGTCATCATGTAATATACTTTAATACTCATCCATAGTATACATTAAAAACTTGTTCTTGACATAAACTACACATGAAAATTCAGATTTATTCAATTTATATCTTGCAGCTTTCCAGCATCGATCCTTCAATTCTCCTGTTCTCCATTCAGGTCCTCTTTGTACATCCTCTGTGAACTCTTTGAATGTTCTTTCTTAGAATCAGATTATTGATGTAAGAAAAAGAGCCTATTCAGATCAATATCACTGATTTAAATATCTCATAAAGTCTTAATTTATTAACACATCATTTCTTCATTTGTCAGTAAAATTATCAGCTAAGTTTACTAATAGAAAAGCATATATTTTAGCTGTGTATCTAGAACCAATATTCTAAAAATAAATTTTAGAAGTTAACAGGAATATGACTATTAATATTTTAATTTCAATGAGTTTGTCTCAACGAAGAACCCAAGTGTAAGAGTATAGCGGACATTAAGAAAACTAACATATTATTCTTCCCAATTTGTAAGTAAATTAAAGCAGTTATACAAACAAATTAAACTGAATACACACAAAGTACTTGAATATATAAAGCATATGTGTAATGGCTTAAATATACAGATAATACATTTTTAAATTAAAGTAAATGTTTTGGTTAAATTGGGCCACTAAGGATTGAGAAATAACTTAGCCACACTGTTTATAATCTCTTATTTTAGTTTTATCTTCTCTCATTTATGATATATTTTAATTTGTTTCTTTACACTTAGCACCTTAATTTTTTGAAAGTATAGTTTTTATTTTTTTTCTTATTTTATTGGTGCATTATAGTCATACATTTTTTTATGGTCCTGAGGATGAAACCCAGGGGCATTCTACCTCTGAGCTATACTCCCAGTCCTATTTTTTTTTTAATTTTTTAGTTTAAAACAGGGTCTCACTGAGTTGCAAAGGGCCTCATTAAGTAGCTGGGGCTGTCCACAAACTGCTGTCATCCTGTCTCAGCCTCTGAATGCTATGATTAGAAGCTGAACCACCACATCTGGCTTGTAGTCATACATTTTAATGGAGCACAAGAAATAAGGGCAACCATGTCCACATCACTCATTCAGCCCTTTCCCAAATCACATCCCATTCACATTCCCTTCCCTCCTTCTTATGTTTGGCTTATTGATTGAGTTTGATATGTTTGTGAATGTACATCATGTGCATTAGGGAATTTTCCTCTTTCCCTCTCCCATTCTCATCAGCTACTTTGCCTTATTTGCTCATCTGTGATTTCTTTTTCCTCATCTAGTGTTCCTCCAGTGATCCTTTTTCTCTTTAGCTTCTGCAAATCATTTGACTCTTTTACTTTTTAATGACTAAGCTCACTTAGCATAATGTTCTCCAGTTCCATCCATTTTCCCACAAATGATATAATTTTGTTCCTTTTTATGGCTGAATAAAATTATGTTGTGTACATATCCCAGAGCTTTGTAATCCATTCATGGAGATTTTGGCTGGTTCCATAGTTTGGCGATTGTGAATTGTGCAGCTACAAGCATAGATATGCATGCATTTGTTTGGTAGTTTGGTTTCCATTTTTTTGGGTAGATATCCATTAGTGGTATTGAAGTAGACTTTTCTAAGTTTAATATAGGTTGGGCCTGTTCCCTTAGGAGATAAGGTGTCTTGTTATAGAATAGAATGGCAGAAATAGAATAGTAACAAGCAGCTAAAATGGCAATTAAATAGTTAAAAGAAAAACTGCTAACAGGACAAGGCTGTAAAGGAATATAGGATGGGTTGGCCTAAGGGCTATTCCCTGACCAGATCAAGATGACATTTTGTGGGCTAACAGTTGTGGTAGTTTTCTGAAAAGCTAAAAAGTATGTCAAAATATAGACCCCAGCCTTGAGATAGTTGTCCAGAAACATAGTAACCAATCCCCCGTGAATAGCTAATGCTATAGATCTTCTAAGCCATTCATGGTAAAGGTCATGGAAACTGTCCAATCAAAAGAGGCTTTTTGTCTAAAAGGGTATAAAAATAAAAACCAAAGTTTGCTCAGGGCTCTCATTTCTCAAAGCTGTGTCTGTTGAGCCGAGAGACTGGACTTGAGTCTGTAATAAGCTCTCTTTAAATTTAATATTGGCTCGTGGTGACTGTCTCATGGATGCACTCCACAACAGTATGGCTGTATCATATGGTATGTTAATTTCTCTTCTTCGAAGGAAAATAGCTCACAATTCACACCAGTCCAGATTATCTCATTTTTATCAAGAAAATGAAACACCCCTCGAAGCCCCAAAGAGCTGACTTCCAAGGATATCTTCTTCCTAGACGATGCTCCACACATTCTTCCCCTAAATAGAATGTAATTAAAAGAAAAAGACTGTGGGAAAAGATGAAGTCAGAGAGCTAATGGTGTCTATCATTTTCTAATTAATCTTATTAGCTTAAAAGTTATCTGTCACAAGTCTACCATAATTCCACAAGGAAATTTTTTGCATTATGAATGAAAAAATTGGGGTAGAAAATATCATTTAGTTAATTTCATATAATTGGCCTGACAACATTTTGGTCAGTGTATTAACTAGATAAGGTTAAGAGTACATTTCATTTTACAAATGATTCTAAAAATAATGTATTTCACACTTGCAAAGTGGCATGTGAAATAACAGAAATAATTTGATTCATCAGATAATAGTAGATGTCATTGACTGAAAATGAGTCACTTACTTCTTTCTGAGCCAGTAGCATTTTAACGTGGCAGTCTGCAAATCTTTTAAAAAAATAGATATCTAGCTACTAATTTTTAGGCATTAGAAGAAATTATTATATGTACATAAAATTATTTCATCACTCATTGTTTTTTTTTAAGAATTCCCAAAGAAAGGAAGCAGTGCTAGCTTTAAAAAAAATGTTTCTTTTTACCAGAAAAAATTAAAAGGACACTTTGTCACATTTTATGGATCACCAAAAGCCTGTCTTCATTCTAAACACTATTCTGCTGCAGCAGTTACTGAAGAATAATTCCTCTCTGAATATGAGATTCATCTCAAAACTGTCTTCCATTTTACCACACCTGCCTAGCTCCTATGCTTCCAATTAAATGTAGTCATCTCTGTTCTCTATCCTTTCCATACTGATGATATTCTTCCCTCTGCCTCAAATCATTAAATTTTTGCTGCAGAACACTGCTTAGATTTTATTCTTCGCTTGCTCTGTTCCCCCAATTTTTTTACTAAGAAAAATTTCTCAGGATATCAACGACTTGTATATTTTTGCATTGTCTTACTTCTGATAATCTATGGCAGCAATTTCATCTTTTCCACCCTGTCTTCAGAAATTCCTGTTGGCGATGTCCATGATACAATAATAAAACACATTAATGAGACTTATTTTAACCTATGTCAATGTAGTATATTTTTCATTACATTTTCACCCTCAGGAAATTATGGCTTCACCTTTTCTATTTTTAATATGATTTGTTACTAAATATTTATGCTACATTTTTCTTGATGCTTAAAATTAAGGAATTAAAAACAATTTAGCAGAAATACTCTTGGTCATATGTTATCTTCTTTATAATCAATTTTAAGTTACCATTGTTTATGTTGCATAATTTATATATTTTATACATTTAACTTAAAAGTAATAGTAAAAGTATTATGATTTTAACTTGATTTTAATTATTTATGTTTCATCCTTTTCTTACACAAGGTATACATAATACTTGAGAGTGTGTTTTATAGAATAGAAATGTATTAATTATTAATTAATATTTAACCCTTACTGCCCTTGATTCCTGGAATAATTGACAGTAATAACTTGAATCTGGGTATCATTGAGAATGAGATGGCAATGGCCATATTTTTAGAGAAAAATATTATTCAATAAATAGCAGATCTGGGAGTGTATTTCACTATTCTCTACAGTTTGGGCATGACTCAGTTTACCCTCATTTTTAGAAAACAACATTACAAAGATTGAATAGAAATTTTAGGCCTATATGGACATTTGATGAAAACTGATATAAAAACAAGAATCGTTTTTATTTAGAGTGTCAATATAGCTACTTACATTTAATAAATAGTTTGGGACATGGTTTCTTCCTACATTTATATAAATTAAATGTTATATAATTTGGGGATTATATACTGTCACCATTTTGTTTCCTGTTCATAAACATAGGCTTGATATCCAATAAGAGTCCAGTAAATTGTTTGAGAAAAGGAATGAAAAAAATAGTGATAAAATGCAAGTATATTATTAGGGAAACAATTGCATTTTAAACAGCTATCTTGTTTACTGAATACTTACAGCATTGAATTTCTTAACTCAAGTACTTATTAAGGTAGACAAATCACCACTTTTCTGGATTAAACACTGCTCAGTTTTGGCCACATTTTTTTTTTCTGACAAACTTCAAAACATTTTAAACAATGCAGTATCAGCATGCCATCTTAAAGTAGATATATGCTTTTAAGTTAAAAAAAAGATAAGTGCCATATATTTTATTGAAATTATATTTCTTTAAAAATCATGCCTTTATCATCTTCTATTTTAGTTGAAATACAATAATATTAAATAGTTACATTTGTGTATTTTTAGAAAAAATATTAACAAATAATTGAGTAGGTAGAAGAAACATGACAACAAGTAAACATGTTTTATTTTCTACTTACTCTAAATAGTTAAGTGAGGAAAACTCCATGTTTGGGCGATCATGACACAAAGTGATGGTAAAAATATTTTTCAAAAGTAGACTATAGAGGATAAACCATAAGTTGATTCTAAAACTTCAAAATTATTATTACTTACATATTTCAAAATAATGTATAGTTATAGTCAATATTAATAAAAATCAAGGGAAAAAGTTCAACATGTTTTATAGCTACACAAATATGTAGTTTTAACCGGGTGTGGTGGCGCACACTTGAAATCCCCGCGCTTGGGAGGAAGAGACAGGAGGATTGCGCAGGCTTGAAGCCAGCAGCACTGGCTTAAGAGACCCTGTTTCCAAATTTAAAAACAATATAAAATAGTTCTGGGAGTGTAGCCTTGAGGTAGAAGAGTTTCCAGGAACCCCAATACCACACACACACACACACACACACACACACACACTCTCTCTCTCTCTCTCTCTCTCTCTCTCTCTCTCTATATATATATATATATATATATATATATATATATATGGAGAAAAGTATTTTGTGCTCTGTTTGATCACTAAATACACTGAAAATACACTGAGCTGGTAATAACAGTCACATAATCATATATTTGTTATGGGAGTAGTTACTTTATAATATCAGCTCACACCTTAAATGGATCTGGATAGTGAAATTCTATGCCTATCCTATCATCATTCTCATTTTAAAGTTGAGGCGACCAAGAATTAAAAATTTACCTAAATATACAAATTCAGCATTAGTAATCTCAAATTCATTCAAAACTGATTAATATGTCATATTTCATTTTTAGTTAATTATTTAGGGGACAATTAAAACATATTTTTTGAGGTCTGGGGATGGAACCCAGGGGCATTCGACCTCCGAGCTACACCCCCTGCCCTATTTTTTATGTTTTTATTTTAAAACCGGGTCTCACTGAGTTGCAGAGGGCCTCACTAAGTAGCTGAGGCTGTCCGCGAATCACGATCCTCCAGTCTCAGCCTCGAATGCTGGAATTACAAGAGTGTGCCACCAGGCCCAGCTAAAACATATCCTTATATGTATGTTTATATAAAGGTTTTGATGAAAATAATTAAATAAAATTAAGCCTAAAAATTTGTAATATATGGTTAAAAACCTAATAAAAGCTATTGACATTTATTTTCATGTTATTAGATTAAGACTGAACAAAATTAATGTAGAATGAAACATAGAATTAACGTTGACAAAATATTAATATTACTTTAGTTAAGACTTATTTTAGCTAGTTGTATTGGTGCGCACTTGTATTCCCAGTGCTTGGGTAGGCTGAGCCAGGAGGATCACAGTTTCATGGTGAGCCTCAACTACTTAGTGAGGCCATTTAAAAATGAAGAATAATAAAAAATAAGACTGGAGAAGTATTTCAGAGGTAGAATGCCACTGGGTTCAACCCCCCATTCTGAAAAAAAATTATTTTAATTGAAAGAAATATTGTGCATATTTGTAGAAAACCAATTAATATTTTGATAAATGTATACAGTGATTAGCTTTTTTAATTAGGTTAAATCTAATTATCTCTTCAAACATTTGTCAGTTTTCAGGGTGAAAACTTTAAAATTTTTCCTTCTAGCTTTTTGAAGTGCACAATGTATTATTTTATTATCTCTGGTCACTGTAATGTCCATTGGCATATCAGAATTTCTTCCTTCTGTCTGACTAAAACTTTGCAACCAATGATCACTTTTTTCCAGCCCTACACTGTGTTTCATCTCTAGCAACCATCATTCTCCTCAACTTCTATAAGATCAACAGTGTGTGTGTGTGTGTGTGTGTGTGTGTGTGTGTGTGTGTGTGTGTTTGTGATACTGCAGATAGAACATAGGGGCATTGTACCTCTATGCTATACTCCCAGAACTATTTTTTATCCTTTAATTTGAAACAGGGTTTCACTAAGTTGCAGAGAGCCTAAGTAGCTGAACCTGGCTGCAAACCAGTGATCCTCCTGTCTCAGCCTCCCAAGTTCTGAGATTACAAGCATGCACACTCATGTCTGACTGAGATAAACTTACTTAGATTTCACCTCTGAGTGAGACCATCCAGTATCGGCTTTCCTGTTTCTGGTTTATTTCACTTAATATAATGATCTCCAGTTCTTTCTATGATGTAATAAATAAAATAATTTTATGCTCTTATATGGCTGAATAGTATACCCTGGTGTGTATATGCTACACTTTTATCATCTACATATTGCTTGATGAACATGCAGGTTATATCCATAGCTTCTTTATTGTGAACAGTGCTGCAAGCAAAGATTTTTCTTTGACTGTTTTCAAGAATGGCTGTTTGGACTTACATTCTCACCAAGTATGCAAGTGTTCTCTTTTCTTCATATCCTCCCCAACACTTGCTATTCGTAATTAAATGAGAATGTGTTCACTGTGGTTTTGGTATCCATTTTTCTGATTTTGAGTAATATTGAGTAGTAGAATCATGAAGCAAATTAAATTTATAATTTAATATCGTAGTGTGTATAAATAATGCAAGCCTCTCTTTACAAGATTTTCTTACTGTTTTTGTGATAATCTATCATAAACTTCTTCAAAATTTTTAATGATATATATCTTTTGATTATGTCACATTTCAATTTTTCCTCTGAGTTCATATTAAAGATATTGTTCATTATGAAAAGAGAAAAGTAGATGGATAAAGAAAATTTGATATAAAATAATGACGGATCCAGCCCATCAGCAGTGGGGTTGACCAGGAAGATGAGTGCCGATGGCCCCAAACATCAGCAGTACATGGAGCCGGGAGTCATGTCAAGCAGAATCTCATTAATTTTTCTCAGGCAACCCAATTTAAACAAATAACCGCAAGGGGGATTTCCAAAAGGAAACTATTCTAACCTAACATGCTAAAGGTCACTCTTGCATGTGCAAAACACATAACTTGTAGCCAATCATTATACAATGCACAAGGGGTTCACGAGCACGGAAGCATTATATGAGCCAATAAGGCTCAACATTACCAAATTGAGCTAGCGGGGTCAAGGGGAGTAGTTACACCCTCCATATCCGCTCGGCGCTACATGTTGCTGATTCATCAGAAATTCTCATGGTTTTGTCAGGCGGTTGTGCAGACCCCCAACATTCTCGGCGCTACATGTAGCTGATTCATCGGAAGTTTTCGTGGTTTTGTCAGGCGGTTGTGCAGACCCCAACATCTCCCCCTTCCTTTTTACATATGAGGGTGAAATGCATGGTCCCTGTCTTAGGTTGTCCTCTTTTGAGAATCTTACCCATCATTGGGTACTCATGCTTGATAGTCACTCATAAGCCACCCCATCCCCTGTCTTAGGTTGTCCTCCTCTGAGGATCTTACCCATCATTGGGTAATTAGGGAGCAGAGGAGGGATGTCCATAGTCAGAACGTCAGTCATACTGATTGGGCTCTCTCAGTGAGCTTTTGATATTGGATCTCTACTTGATGTATTTTAACTGCCTACAAGCTGAACTAATCCTTTGAGGATACAGGGGCCCAGGGTACAAACAATCAGGAGAGACACAAGGGGGCCGAACAGAAGGAAAACATAAGGCAAAAGTCCATTGAAGCTTGTCCATAATGGGTTGTCTTGTAGATCTTGCCGGCGTTTTTTAAGGTCTTCTTGGAATTGTTTTATCTTGTCCCGAACTGAGCCCGATTTATTGGCATAAAAACAGCATTTTTTCTGTAAAAACAAGCATATGCCTCCCTTTTTGGCCGTTAATAAGTCGAATCCTTTTTGGTTTTGTAACACTACATCTGCAAGGGAGTCTAAAGGTGGTTTGTAAAATGGATTACTCTGGATATCCTGTCCATCTACTGGGAGTACTGAAAGGTACCCCCTCCACAATCACAGGGCCACCCCATCCTTTTATTAAGGATCTCTCCTGCCTTACCTGGGTCTCCAAATCCTTGTATACTATACCTTATTTGTGCTAATAGGATCAGAGCAATGAGGATTTTCATCTCCATTTTGTATCTCTCTTTTTGCAGTTAAGAAGAGAGAGCTAATCTCAGGGATCTCTTTTTCCCTGGAATCACAATTATTAGTGCATGGCAGAAGATATTTAATGTCCCTTGCTGGAACCAACAGGGGTCTTTTTTCATCCAGAGGGAAGACGCATCTAAATTTCCTTCCAGCTGTAATCAATGGGTCCGGCCCTCTCCATATGCCTGTGAGTGGGTCATCCATTTCACCAAGACAAATGTATATGTGATTGAGGATGACCAATGTTTTTGGAATGGTGAAAGTTCTGGGCTGTATTTTGAAAAATTTAATATATTTAGAATAAGTAATGCTTTTCTAAGCTGATCATGTGGGGGTAATGAGTGCCTCCTTTGTTTTTGTAATTCAACCTTTAAATTATGATTAAATCTTTCTATAATGGCCTGTCCTCTAGGATTATATGGACTGCCCATAGTATGGGAGATATTCCAGGTTTGGAGGAAAACAGCAAAGGCCTTGCCAATAAAACATGGCCTGCTATCTGTTTTTATCTGGTCGGGCAATTCGAGGGTGACAAAACATTGTAGTATATGACTAATAGCATGTTTGGTCTTTTCTTCCACGTGGGCTGAGGACCAGCATGCTCAGGAGTAGGTATTGACTGATACAAAAATGTATTTTAATTTACCAAAGGAGGAATAATGAGTTACATCAATTTTCCAAAGATTGTTGGGGCGTAATCCTTGAGGGTTGCTGCCCGAGATTTGTATGGGGGGGTATTTGAAGGAAGGGTTGGCAGGATCGACATGTCTGCACAATTTTTTTCAGATCTGTTATTGGTATGTGTGGATACTTGTGTTTTAACCCCCTCCAGTTTGTATGAGTAAGCTGATGAAAATGAGTGGCTTCCGTTAGGGTAAAGATAGAGGAAGTAAATTTATCAGAAACCTGATTTCCTTTGGAAAGGAGGCCAGGTAAATTTTGATGCCCACGAAGGTGTTGAACAAAGATTGGGTTATTCTTTTGTTTAAGTAAACATTGTGTTTGTATCATTAGGGGGTAATGAGATTGCCATCCAATTTAATGTAAGCTTCCATCAAAAGAAGCAACAGGTTGACCACATATATGCTATCTGAAAATAAATTTATAGGTTCTTGTATTGTTTTTAAAGCCAAAGTCGTGGCAAAAAGCTCCTTAAACTGGGGTGAGCCCTCTATTGGATGAGTTATTGTGTGTACAGGTTGAGGATCATCACCACTGATGAAGGGGGGCTAGATGATTACTGAGGCCCCCACATGACCCCCATCAATGAAAATGGAATAGGAACTCAGATTAGGAGTTAAAAAAATATTTTGGGGGGTCTCCATTCTAATCATATGTAGGAGCTCATCCACCTATAAGGACCGTAGTGGCAATCCAGGTTGCCGAGGAACCCCTCTAGAGCAATCACTATCCTTGCATTATTTCTTTGTAGCCAAGTGAAACCTGACAGCCAATATGGAACTATTATTTCATGAGGGTCTATTCCAAACAGATGATTTGCAATGTCCCTTCCTTTAATTATGCAATCAGCAATTTGGTCAATTATTGCATAGACCCTGGGTGTCCCTCCTATAGCAAGATGAATCCAATGAATGGGCTCTCACGTCTGGGTCAAAAGAGCCAAACATAGTGCGCTTCCCATGAAAACATAAAATTAAAGGCAGCATGAGATCAAATCACCTTAAGGATGCCTCATTAATTGACTTTTGTATTTTTGCTTTTGGGGTTATCCCAGTGATAGGGGATTCAGTAGGCCCTTCATCAAATTTCCTCCACGCTCTCAAAGTGGCTGTCCATACCTGGTCTTGGGAGGGGGGGGTAAGGCTGCCTGTTGGAGGTCAGTGGTGAACTGATCGCCTGTACCAGAAAGCATGTCATAATTTAGAGGTTTAATAGGCTGAGCAGCTTGATTCCATTCACCCTGGATTTTACACTCCTGAAAATATGCTGTCCAGTTAAGAAAAAGAGCCCCAGGGAGCACAGCCTTAGTGAGGTCTCTCCAATATCATGGGACAAGCGCCTGGTGGGCTAATCCTTCTGTAGGGGTGTTTGCCCAAGGTGAGTTAGGCCCGTCCTCTGACACAGCCTTTCTAAGTTCTTTTAGGTTTTGTGGTTCCCAGGGGTACCAGGCTGCAGGGCGGTTTCTTCCCGGGTTGACATTGACCGGAAAGAGGCCCACAGTTTCTCTGGCTCCCCCTTCGCCTGCATATGGTGGCTGAGTCGAGGGTATGGAGAAGAAATTGGCTGGGGCGGTTGTGCCATAAAACAAATAAAATAATACAGAAGTAATAATTATAGAACATTGAACTTTTTTCTCAGATTTATCAAATTTATCCTTGTTGGTTCTTTTTTTTCTAAAAAATATACAGTTATTCTTGGATATGTATAAGCGAGAAAATATTGACAATGTTTTGCAAGTTTATGGGCTTCTTTTCAGCATATGGTGGAAATGTATATATACAGAAAACCCACATTCTGCTGTTCAAAGGCATCACATAACCGTTGATCAGTGTCAGAATATCTACTGTTTACACATATATTTTTAATCTTATTGGGAACTGTCAAAGAAAAATATGTGCAGAAATAAATTTTTAACACTAATCGTGAGTTTAATAAGATTGGCAATCTAAAAACACAGTTGACTTATTAAAATAAATATTAAATTGAGAAGACAATAATACATTTTAATGCAAAACCACTGTGAAATGGAAATAAAATTCTGAAATACATTTAAGCCATTTTTAAAACTAAGTTTACAAAATGTAAAAGAAAATCTTGTCCTGACTAGTTGTTTTTGTTTCTAGTAAATGTGTATGCCCTCAAATTCAAATATTAGTACTACAACAACAGATTATGTAGTTTTTAATAAAATTTTTCTTTGTGCTTTTTTTTGGCATTACTGGGGATTGAACCCAGGGGCATTCTATTTCTGAGCCACACCCTCAGCCCTATATTTTATTTTTGTTTTTATTTTGAAACAGGGTCTCATTGAGTTACAGTGGACCTCACTAAGTAGTTGAGGCTGCCCATGAACCATGATCCTCCTGTTTCAGCCTCCCAAATGTTGGGATTATAAGTATGTGCTTCCTCACCCAGATTTTTTGTGCATTTTATCTCTCAATTTTTTTTACATTATGCTTTTGTCTTCACTAACAAAAAAAAAATTAAAGACAAACCAATTTTGAATTTTGATGATTAAGTATTTCCTTTTTCACTTCAAATTATTATTCTCCATGGTTTCTATAAAATTTTCCTAATTAGCTCACTAACACAGTAAATGTTTATGAAAATGTACATGAATTTCTAAAATAAAATATGTATTTTTCATTGCTTCAACTCAAGGAGACTGGTAGACAAAAATATTGACTATACCTTTTCCTATATATCTTTTGTTTAAGATCAAACAAAAAACTTTGACCTTATCCTGAAGACTTTTCAGTTCAACATGAATAGAATTAATTCCTTAGCATTTAGTATCATATTGCAGAGACCTTATATTATAGTTAGATATAAAATGTCCTCTAAAGAGCTAATTTATTAATATTCAAGGATGATATAGTTGAGTCATGAGGGTTCTAACTCTCATATTACAGTAGATATTTCTTCATGGTGGCCTAGGCCCATAGGTAAGACTGGCATAGGTGGGTCTACAGGGGTGAAGTTTGTGGGAGTACATATATAGTTTCTCTTCTCTTTGCTCACTTTCTTGCTTCTGGCCTCCATGATGTGAGGAGCATAGCCCTTGTGATGTTTCTCTACGTCCCAACACCATCCCTTGATAATCAAAGCCCCCAGCCTCACATGAGCTAAACTCAAAGCTGTAAAAAAATATTTTCTCTAAGACACTTGGGCTATCTTTTATATTATAGCTGTAAGAATGTTTAAGAGAACAAAATTTAATGCCAGAGAGATAACAGAGTTTCTGCTATATCTAAGTGTGACCATGTCAATTGGGACTCTTTGGAACAGTTTTGGGAGAGAAAATTGAAAGGGCCAGACTGTGGTTAAAAAGGCGAACTGTAGAGACTTTGATCAAGAGATTTTGAAGGGCAAATAGAACTCCACAGATAAAAGGAGTAGAGGCCAAGTGTATTACATTCTGACAAATCATTTATCGACATTTTGTCCATAATCTTAATCAGTCCTTAAATTTATTTGAAAAAATACAAAACCCAAAATAGCCAAAGTAGTTCTCAGCAACAAAAAACATGCAGAAGGCATTACAATACCTGACTTTAAACTGTACTACAAAGACATAGTAATAAAAAGAGCATGGTATTGGCACAAAAAACAAACACACAGACCAATGGAGCTGAATAGAAGACTCAGAAACAAATCTGTACACTTACAGACAATTTATTTTGACAAAGGGGCCAAAACATACACTGGACAAAAACTTTCTTACCAATGTTGTTGACAAAACTAGTTAAGCTTATAAATAAAAATGAAAAACAATACTTTCTTACCTTGTACAAAAGTCAATTCAAGCTGGGTGTGGTGGTGCACAATTATAATCCCAGCATTCGGGAGGCTGAGACCTGGAGGATTGTGGTTCGCGGACAGCCTCAGCTACTTAGTGAGGCCCTCCACAACTCAGTGAGACCCTGTTTTAAAATAAAGAATAAAAAATAGGGCAGGGAGTGTAGCTTGAATGTCAAATGCCCCTGGGTTCCATCCCCAGACCCGCAAGAAAAAAAAAAAAAACAGTAAATTCAAGACGAATCAAATACATGGAAATCAGATCAAAGACATAAAGTAAATTCAAGATGAATCAGTTACTTGGAAATCAGACCAAAAACTTTGAGGCTCCTTGAAGAGGACATAAGCCCAACACTACAACATACAGGCACAGGTAAAAACTTTCTCAACAAGACCCCAAAGGCACAAGAAGTTAAAAGGAAGATTAATACTTGAGGTTGCATTAAACTGAAGAGCAACAAGACTCCAAAGGCACAAGAAATTAAAAGGAGAATTAATAACTTTGGTTGCATTAAACTGAAAATCTTCTGTACAGCAAAGGAAACTATCAAGATACTGAATAGAAGTTGAATATGGTGGCACAAACTTGTAATTCCAGCATTCAGGAGACTGAGACAGGAAGATTGCGGTTTGCAGACAGCCTCAGCTACTTAGTGAGGCTCTTTGAATCTCTGTGAGACCCTGTTTCAAAATAAAGAATAAAAGCTGGGCGTGGTGGCGCAAGCTTGTAATCCCCACACTTGGGAGGTGGAGATAGGAGGATCATGCAGGTTCAAAGCCAGCCTTGCTGGCTTAAGAAAACCTTTTTAAAATAAAAAAAAAAGTATAAAAATAGGTCTGGGAGTGTAGCCCAGAGGTAGAAGGGTTTCCAGGAACCCCAGTACAGTACCACCAAATAATAATAATAATAATAATAATAATAATAATAATAATAAAAATAGGGCTAGAGGTATATCTTGGATAAAAAAATTCCTCTAAGTTTCAACCCCAGTACCACAAAAATAAAAAGGTTTTGCCCTATTTTTAGTACTTGGATATAATAGAAGTGTTTGCTGTCTTAGTTTGACATATTTGCAATTTCCAAAATGCTTCACACTATTATTTTTATTAAAATCTATTTTATTTATTAATGGGATTCAGTGAGATATTTTAATACATTCTGAAAGAGTTCATTGGTAATATCCAAAAATCCCCCACCACAACCCCTCACACCTTGGGTACCCTTCCCAGTACCTAGTAATTGTTAATGTACTTTTGGGTCAACTTCTTTCAAATTCTTACATATGAAAGAATATGTGCTACCTGTCCTTCTGGCTTATCTCACATAGCATTATGTTCTTCCAGTTTTATCCATTCTTCTGCAAATCACAGAATTTTATTTTTATGGCTAAATAACACTTCATTTATACATATACCACATTATATATTACTTATCCATTCACCCTACCCTAAATTGTTTTTAAGTAGCTTCAACCACTTTCTTAAATCTCTAACACACATACAAGCACTGAGAATGAGTCAAGATAAAGATTAAGCAAAGGACAATGCAGACAATTTTCCTTTTAATTGTGATATTTGACCTTCAGGTAACACTGTTTCTCGTAGACTTGCTGTGTCTCCAACAGATAGAAATTTTCCTTCAATAATAGCAGGATGTCCATAGATCTTTAACACATCTTTCACAATGTTTATGTTCAAATAGTTTTTTTTTATTTTTTTAAAAAGGACTTCTCTTTCTAAAGACAATAGTTCCTACTATAGAACTTGAAATCTGATTTTATAATGCCTATCAAATGTAATTTAAGTTGTTGTGTTGTTTTTTTAAAAAAAATGAATGCATAATTCTCCTCATTTGACTGTCTTAAAAAGTAACATCCTAGCTTATGAGTAGGCTAATTTGTTTGTAGCTGTATGTGCATGCTTCTTTGACTCAACTCACTTTAGACTAATTTTACGGAATGGTTTTTGTCACTGAGTATAAAGAAAGAGTCTTTAACAAGATTCTCTGCCATTACATGATCTTTTCTAAAGCTATTAGTATTATTATCATGCTCATATCACTCATAAGTAACATTAGAATTCATTTTTATTTAGCTCATAATTAAAATTAAAAGTAAAATGATTTATAATATATTTAGTTTCCAACTATTTTTCTTTTTTGAGTGTGTAAGGTCTTAAGACTAAAATAACTTACTAAAACCTATAAACATTGGTGCAAACCAAGGGAAAAAAATCAACAATTGTATGCTAGAGTGAACATCATTTTCTTTATAATTGACATTACCACTGTTGAATGGAATAGTTTTAACTCAATGTTATGTTTTAAATTTGTTTTGTCTGAATGTTTTCAGAGAATAAATTATTTCTTGGCATTTAATCAAGACAGTCCTGGGCTTTCTGTATACTTCCCAAAACTGTCAAGGTACTTTATTTAAATGATGAATGAGGCTATAAAGGAAAACCATAGCCTCTTCATAGTCAGATTATGTTAAATTTAAAACAGAGCATTAACCTGTATTGCCAGACTATGTGGGAAGGAACATAACCCTGTCAAATTTTAGCAGTATTTTAACATTCTTTGCAGAGTAGGAATTACAGTAACACAGTCCAGGAAGAATATAATATTTAAACCAAGCAGTGCAGGAAATATAAAGGAGTAAGGCAAGCTGGTCAAATCTTGGTCACTGTATTTTAAAAATATAGACTATTTCAATAATTAAATAGAAACATAAAACTTGTACTTTGGACATGAGATGGAGCCTAATTGTTAGCTGTCTCTAATTTCCAAATTCTTATTAAAGACAAGTCCTAAAGTTCCATAGAAAGCACATATGATGACTATTAAGCTATATTATACTTTACATTCATCTCTTTGTTTTCTGACATATCTCCATCATATTTCACCTAGTACACAAAGAAGTCTTGTACTGGTTCCTAGCAGAGGATGCATTTGTGTCAGGGCCACCAGAGTGACCTATGTAAAAATTAAATGGTACAATGTTTATTTTGCACTTTAAATCTTTCTTTGTCTTCCTATCTTCAAGACTATTGCAATATACACTTTGTAGCCTTCCATATTATCCACATCACAGAATCCTCCTCCTTTCTAGTTCCATTACTTGTTTATTTATATTCCTTGCTTCAACAACACAAAAGATCCCACTGTTTCCTTTCTGTATCTAGACAGCTTCTTCCTACTCTCTGCCTTTCTTAATGCTGCTATGGTCTTTTATTGGCTCCTTGTTTGTAAGCTTTTGGTATTTGCCTTTTCCTTTAGTAATCATCTCAAGTGTTACTCTTCTGAGTTAGCTCTTCATGATTTGTGCCTTTCCTACTGAGGTAATTATCCTCTCCCAATACTTACAGAAAGTGATGTGTATTTATTATTCCTTGTTGTAGTTGTCATTTAGTTTTTGTCATCTGCTTTGTGAATATGATCTTAGTTCTATGGTGTCAGCAACTATGCCTTATTCACCTCTATATTATATATCATATCCTGGTGTCAATGGACATAGCTTAAGTATACAACCTTAATATCCTAAGTCTTAACCTCTGACAAGAAGAGATGTTTTAAAACTTTTAGCATTATTATTAATTTATTTGAACTTCATATTTTATTACAGTTGTCTACTCTCAAATTCCTCAATATTGGATGCATCTATTGGTATATTTTGTGCAAAGAAAGATAATTAGAATTTTTGACTCTCAGCATTGAGTTTCGGCCCCAGGAAAGCTATTTCTTTGAACAACTACCTCTAGGAATCATCCTGCAGAAAGCAAAAGCAGGGCATACTCAGGAAGTTTCTAAAGAAGCAGAAATTAACCCCCAGAAATCTCATTCTGGTTCAAATCTAGCAAAATCTTTATTAGAGAAAACAATTACAGAAGATAAATAGTTGTGAGAGCAATTATTTGGATATTAATTTTTTATACTACTAGAAATTAAACCAAAGAACATTCTACTTCTGTGCTATATCTCCAGCTATATATTTTATTATTATAAAGAGAATCTCACTAAAATGCAGAGGGTCCCATTAAGTTCCTGAAGTTGGCCACAAGCCTCTGATACTCTTTTTTTCAGCCTTCTGTGTGCTGGGGTTAAAAGCATATGTCACCATACCTAGCTTATAATTTTTTTAATGGACCTCAGGGCACTCTACCTCTAAACTACACTTCCAGCCCTATTTTTAATTCTTTATTTTGAAACAGGGTTTCACTGAGTTACAAAGGGCCTAAGTAGCTGAGGTTGAGCTCAATCCATGATTCGAATGTCTCAGCCTCCTGAATGCTACTATTATAAGCATGCACCACCACCCTAGCTTTATAAATGTTTTTAATGATAATAATTTTATGTTAATATTCAGAGAAAATAGCCACAACTTAGTTTTCTTTCTCTAAAGCATATTATTCATTTTAAGTGACTATACTGTAATAACATTTTTATTAGGTTAGATTCATAAATACTCGCTACAAACCTATTTTCTCCTTTTTAATTTTTTTTTTTGTAGATGCACTGTAGCCACATACATCTTTATGGATCACAAGATGGCAGAGGCATCCTTGCACACATCACTCATTTATCCATTACCCAATTCTACTAGTTGTACATATTCGTATCCTCAGTAAATATTTCAAAAACTTAAGAATGTTTGCTTAAATTTTTGAAATGTTTCTTCATTGTTTCTTTTAATTAGAGAGAAACTGAAGTCTTGAGAGTAAAGGATTAGGGAAGGCCTGTGCTGGTATTATCATGTGTGATTGCTTTAGATCTGGGAATAGTGAAGACAAACTGAGATCTTTCCTCTTAAGATTTCTCCTCACCCTCTTCTGGAGTTGCACAAAGATTCAACCTCTTTTTCCTCTTTCTTTCTTATTGTTTTTATTGTTCTTTGTTTTTGTTATTGTTTATTTGTGTCTTTTTTTGTCTCTTAGTAACTGGGAATCAAATCTAGGTAGTACACTTGCAAGACAAACACACTGCCACTGATCAAATTCCAACACTACCTATCCAATCCTTTTTGAACTTCTATCACATGAATAATTAATGTTGTTTAAGGAGAGTTTTGGAAAAATGGCCAAACTATGTTTTCTCATGTATTTTTGGAATTTATTCTGTATAGTTACATAGATGCAAGAAAAAAATTAAAAAGAGAAACTCTTCTATTACAAATGGATTGTATTTTTAAAATCAAGTAACCTTAAATGCATAAATTATATTAAGATTTCATTAATAAATTTTCAGAAAATATCAATGTTATAAACTACAAAGAAAACCTTAATTTTTTTCATATTAAATAAAACTAAATAAGTGATAAGTATCAAATGGTTTGGAAAATTCAAATATATGCACACACAAATATAGACATGTATTACTAAAATATATTCATTTATAGGTATATATGTATATATACATAGATATATTAACAACTTTGTGAAACATAAGAGGGCATGTGTCTTATCATTAAAGAGATAAACAGATCCTTGGAGAAATGTGAGATTATTTTCTCTGAAAGTGTTTTTGCTTGAAATGTTTTAATATAAATACTATGAACCTGTGGCTGTCAAGCAACAGAAATTATTTTTCTTATGACTGGGGGAGACAGAATCCACAATTAAGGTGCCAGCATATTTGATGTCTGGTGGGGTCCTACATCCTTCAGAAATGGACATTTCTTTATCAAAATCCCTATAGTGTATTTAACATGTGTTTATTTTATAGAAACAACAATCCTGTGGATGAGGGTGCTATCCTCATTACCAAATCATCTGTCAATAGTTCCACCTCCTAAAACCACAAATTGGTGGATTAACATTTTGCTATATGAATTTTAGAGAAAGAGAAACATTCAAAACACTACAAGTTCAAAATGAGTCTGAGACACTTTGGTAGTCAGTACCCAAGATGGTGCATGATGATCTTTCTGGTACTCCTGTCTTATGACATTAAATAAAGTTAACTGTATAATCAATAAAATATAGCAAAAGTGGTAGCTGACAAAAAAGGTTTGATGATTGAAAAAAATACTGTAGATTCTTCCTTGTTCTATTTAAACACTCACTCCACAGGAAACCTCTTTGTGACATTATGAAGACACTCAGAAGCACTATGAAAAATTCCACCTGGGGATGAAGAGAGGCTTCTCAACATCAGCAAGTGTGATTTTGTAGCCATGTGTGTGAATCCCCTTGACGGTAGGCTGTCAAGCATTTCAACTACTTTCAACCTAACTAAACCTCAATTAAGCTTTCACCAAATTCCTCACTCACAGAAACTGTTATTTACTACTTCCTTATTATCATGTGGAACCATTAAATTTTGGTATAATTTAATATCAAGTAATACATAACTACAGCAGGTGAGATATGTAATCAAGGGAACTCAAATGAGTGATGAGTCTATGTGTGCCTCTACCATCTTTTACTCCACTAAGATGCATGGCTACAATGCACCAATAAAAATTTAAAAAAGAAAAAATATTAAAGTGATACAAAAACAAACACAAAGGTTTACATAGAGAAAGATAAAAAAACAAATATGGATAGCAGTAGGACTACAAATTTCTGGTGTTTTAGTCAGAATATTTTTTCCATTACATAGGGGTAGTATTTTTTTTTCAATTTATAAACCACTCAAGACAAACTAAATTAGAAACATTTGGAGTGAAGCCCAGTAATCTGAGTCCAACCAACTCTTTGTGATTCTGATACATGCAACATATAAAGAATGACTGCTATGTGTCACCTCCCACATAGAATTATGGAATCACTGATGTAATGATTATGAAGAGGCCATTTCATTGAATCATAGCCACAAACTAGAACTTATGGGCCTTGGGTAGAAGTCTTATTAGGGGAATAGAAGTAGTTCAAAATTAGCTTGGCATGGTGGCACACGCTTATAATTGTAGTACTTGGGATTCTGAGACAAGAGAATTGCAGGATCAAAGTCAGCCTCAGCTACTTGGTGAGATTCTGTTTCAAAAGAAAGAATACAAAATAGGGTAGGGGTGTATTTTGGAGGCAGAATGTCCCTGAATTCAATCCCCGCTCTCACAAAAAATAGTCCAAAATTTACAGACATGTTTTCAATTGCTATGATGATCGTGTGGGATCCCTTTCAATTGATTGTATGACTAAGACCACATAAATTGTCACAGAATACCTATTGAATGTCAATACTTAGATGTTTTCATATCATTGTCAAAGATGTACCTTTCTTTTGTTTCTTTTCTGCAGAATTGGGGACTGCTATATCATTAGCATATTTCATTCCAATACAATTCCAGGAGAGGACTTTTTATAAATAAAATCTGAGGCGAGGAATTCTGTAGATTTTGTACATTTACATTACTTTCACCACCCTAAGAAATACACACAACTCAAAGTATACATTACAAACCATATATTCAAGATAAAAAATTATAGCCATACAAATCTGCCACCAAACCTAGTTGATCCTGGCTCTTCTGATACCATGTAATCACTTAAAAATCCTGATCATCTAAAGAAAAAGCACAGAGTTTTAATGAATGCAATTTTCAGTTAACTTTACCCTACAAGGTAAAAATGCCATAAAAAAAGGAAAAGTAAATTCTGGCTTCCTGGTATGAAATGGCAAATAAATTATGGAATGGTGATATATCTGTATATATAAAATTTGTATACATTTATGTTTTTACTCTTGTAGCTAGATGTTTTCTTCCAGAAAATATCTTTTCTCCAAGCCTCTCATCATATCTATCTGCCTCTGATATTAGTCAGTTTCATGTCACTGTTAACACCGTTTATAAAGAGAGGAGGTTCATTTTCTTAGACAATTCTGGATATGAAAGTCCAAGAACTCCATCATTTTCAGCTTCCAGAAAGGGCAGCATAGCACAGGAGGAATTTGGGATGGATAAAATTACTTAAATCATGAGCCCAAAAGCAAAAGGAAAAAATAAACCACCTGGATTTCACATGCATGTTCCTATTGACCCAGTGACCTAAATACTTCCCACAAGGCTTCATCTTAAAAAGGTTCCACTAGCCCCCAATAGTGGCACTCTATGGCGCAAGTTTATAATATTTGGGAACTTGGGGAAAATCATCTAAACTGTAGCAATTTCCTTTAAGTATCTCTCATACATGGTGAAAGTGTAAAATTATATAATCTCTGAAAAGACAGTATAATCCTAAGAAGAGTTATGACTGCATAAATCTATTCTTCCACAGAAAGGGTAATGATAGTTGAAACTGGTCTACATCATAAGATGAATGCATATCACATATTCTTTTTTTTTTTTGGTGGTACTGGGGTTCCTGGAAGCCCTTATACCTCCGGGCTACACTCCCAGACCTATTTTTTTTACATTATTTGGAAACAGGGTCTCTTAAGCCAGCGCGCGCGGCTGGCTTTGAACCTGCGTGATCCTCCTGTCTCTGCTTCCCAAGCGCGGGGATTACAAGCGTGCGCCACCACGCCCGGCCCATATCACATATTCTAAAATGCCTTCTTTTACTTCTATGTCATCAGTGTCTATCATTATTCTGGTTCCTTCTAGATATTCAAGACATATATTTAACATTAATTTTTAGCTGGCTGCATTTATGAAGCTAATGGAGGTCTAAACCTTAGCGGAGGCAAACTTCTCATTTAATGATTCCTTTTTAAACTAGAATTGTCTTAATCAGCAATTCTAGTCTATTGTACATGGATTTTATCTCAAGGTAAAATCTTTACTTCTTCAAAGATTACTTTATATTGTATAAATAAAAGAGAAGTTAGAAAAGTGATTCTAGAAAATAAGTCAATTATATTTGTCTCAATAAATAAAATATGCAGGTAATAAAAATAAATAAATACATAAAAAATAAAACATCTAACAATAAGCAAATTACAATTAAATTAGGAGGCAGGAACAGAAGAGTAAGAGATAATTTTAAGAAGCATTGTTATGTTTTAGTAGAATGATTTCAAACCCAGAGTTATCTTTTTCTTTTTTTCTAGATGATATGACTTTATGTATATAGATATAAAGTACAACAAAACTGCAATAACTTCTGGGATTAAAAAGCTGACTTGATTGTTATTACTAATATGTCCTGTATAACTTCTCCCTGGTAATTTATCTTCCATCTCAGTTTCGATTTTCTTAAAGTACAAAATTGGAGTGATAACATTAATTTCTTAGAAATAAAATTAAATGTCTGGCACATGCTAACACTCAGAAATAATATTAAATTCTAAATATTTTGTCAAGTTTCTAAAATTGGTAAGTAGGCACAGCTTGGGATTTTTTTTTTCTCCTGAACTCATTAAACCAATGTAGCAATGATTTTTTTTTAATTTCATCATCGGTTGAGCACCCTGAGAGATTCAGTGACATTTGCTATTCAAACATTTTGGTTTCAGTTAATAGTGGTACTTCTCAAGGGGTATTGTAGCATAAATGACTGGTGTCAAAGACAGACTCTCTGGACTAATGAAAGTGTAGAACCAAAATGTATTGTTTGTTTAATGAAAAGTGCCTGCACAATTTAGACTGGAAATAAAAAAAAATAGGAAGCCCATTGTGAAACAGAACACATTGAAATGAAATACAACAATAACTCTCAGCTGCTTTCTCAATAGCAAAGCCAATATTTTGATCTACATTTTCCTAGATTATTGGTAATTAGCCTTTAAAAGTCTTTAAAGAGTCCCTTATTTTATAATCTCAGAGAAGATAGTATTTTACACATATTTTAATATTTGACTTTACTATTAAAGCATTAATTACAAAGTAATTATGATTTAAATATATTATATATATAAATGTTACTTCTAGAAAGTCAGCATGTAGCTATATTTACAGAAACATATCATAAAAAGCTCTAAAATGAAATATAAAGTGTATAGAACATACAAAATGAAACATTTGTATGCATAATTTTAATAATCCAGTGAGGAACTTTGAGCAACAATTACTAACTCCAAATTTATTTTGTACTGAATAATGATGAATTAACTCCCTAAACTTCTGAATGGGGCTAAGAACCCCAAATTTGAAACAATTATGTTTTATTTCAGTATCAATGCATTTTCTATTACAATACACAAAATATTTCAGCAGAAATGAATTTGTATTGGAAATGGATATAACTCAAGGACATTAGACTAAATGAGATTAGTCAGTCACAAAAAAGAAGAAATTGGATGCATTTCCTAGTATGCAAAAACTAGGGAGAAATGGGTAACAGGGGAAACTCTAGATGAAGAAGATCCTATAAAGGAGCAAATAAGGCGACCTAACTGAGAAGATGGAGGGAGGGGAAGAGGGAAACTCTCTAAAGCATATGATGTACTTAAACAAACATCAAATTCAATTGCTAAGCCGAGCATGGGAGTGAGGGATGGGGAGGGAAAGGAGTGGGGATCGGGGAAGGGCTAAATGAGTGATGTGTGCACGTATGTCTACACAAGTCTTTTATCCCATTAAGATGTATGACTATAAGGCACCAATAAAAAAATTTAAAAAGATGTATTTTTATTTGATTATCTACTCATATTTGTTGCTTTTAAGTTGTTTCCTTCTAGTTTTGAGCATCTAGTTAATCTTTAGACCATAAATATAATCCAGGCAAAATAATGACCAGCAATGTGCTTCTAGTCTTACATGAAGATAAAATAAAGAAGTTTGAGAAGTGAGAAGACTACATATTTCTTAGATTTTATTTTGCTAATTTTCTGATGCCTCTGAATGATATAATAAATCTTCAGCTTTTGAATACAACATCATCTTAATGCATTTATTTATTTAATACCACACTAGCACCCGGCATTTTCCAGAGACTGTGCTATATACAGGAGAGACTCACGTGCTCCTTGTCCACATGGATCTTAGAGTCTAGTGCAGAAGCAGGTGAATATAAAATAATTACACAAACATTAATTTAGAAAGAGT
The DNA here is from genome assembly GCF_963383645.1 of Muscardinus avellanarius. Classification (NCBI taxonomy): domain Eukaryota; kingdom Metazoa; phylum Chordata; class Mammalia; order Rodentia; family Gliridae; genus Muscardinus; species Muscardinus avellanarius. Next base: position 21,226,916 of record NC_137790.1, on the reverse strand, counting down.
GATAAAAGCTTAGCTAGAAAAGAATCGCAATGAATTTCTGGGAGAAACAAAGGTGATTCAGTAGCTAGGAGATGTGACAGCCCCTCTGAGATGGTACATTGAATCAAAGCCTGGATGCAGAGGTGAGGTAAAGAAATAAGCCCTGCAGCCCAGCTACATAAGAGAAGTCTAAAATGGGCTTGATTTCAGATACCTGAGAACCTGTATAAATACAGGAATACCTGGAGGAGGTGAAGGAAGCAGAATGTACCAAAGGACACTGGTGGGAATATAATCGTCTCATAGGCCAAAGTAAAATGTTCAGTTATAGTTCCTTGAAGCATCTAGGCATAGTTAAGCAAAAGAATCACATAATGTCATGATCTCATACTCAAGGAAGATTATGGGAGAACATGAATGAGAAAAAAAATAAACTAATATAATGACTTTTCCAATGAGATGGGTAAAAAGGAAACATTTAACTATCCTATAAATAGAATGAATGAATGAGCCAGGGGATGAATTAACATGGAGTTCAGAAATTAGCTGATGCCAAGCCTAAGTTCCAGATAGCCAGGCACTATGGTGCAGGCCTATAATCCCAATACTTGGGATGCCGAGATGGGAGAATTGCAGGTTTGAGGCCAGACAACAGTAAATTAGTAAGACTCTGTTTCAAATAAAAGAAAAATAATTAAAATAGGACTCCTGGATGTGTGTGTATTTCAGAGGTAATTGTACACACACATATAAAAAGTAAATCCTAAATATATGTGTCTTGGTTGTAAAGTATCTCCTTCTTATAGACCTTTTAGGATACTTACAAAAAGATGAACAGAAAACATTAAAATATTCAGCTCAGCTACACTCTATGAAATTTTTCCTATGTAAATTCATGAAATTTTTATTGATATTCAAAAATGTTGTATATGTAATAAATGTATAATATATGTATATATATGATTTGAAAACAAAGTGCAAAGAAATATGTATTATTATAGTTGCCTTCTGAGTTATGTTCATAAAGTTACTGTGAATCTTTTGTCCTTATTTATTGAATTTATAGGCATTTTATGTCATTATTAAGGTCAAAATTGTACTTGAACTCATTTTACGTAACTTTCATGTGACTTTCATTTCATACCGATAACTTCATTCTAGCTATAAAATTTTATTGTCAATCATTTTCTGCTTTTATTTTCACCTTTTGAGAATACTATCATGAGGCAAGAAAGACCTTTGTCTTTAAATGCCAGTGTCCCCATTAAATTTATTTCCTAAGTTCTTCAAAAATTTGAAAAGAATATTTTTCTTAAGGTTATCCAAATGTGCCAGCCACATGTATCACATGTATTAAAAAAAAAAAAAACTCAGCAACGTATAAGTAACACAAAAATCATTCTTATCATTGAGCTGAATGAATTCATGCTTTGGAGTGAGAGTATTCCCATCCCCAGAGCCTGCTGCAAAATCTTGCACATAATAGGTCTGGAAAACTGCTTAATAAATAAAATGATCACAGTCAGTTGTAAGAGCTATCTTACAACTTCAAATAAAGAACTCAAATTTTCAGGCTTCCTTACAGTTAGATTTCAATCACCTAAGTTTTGCGTGGGAATTTCATAATTTGCAAGGTGACAGCAGAAAGCAGAAAACTGTATATAAGCCTTCACAAAAGGATAGATAGCTGAATGGGACTGAAGCCTGGGGCAAAGCTGGTGTGGCAGAGGAAATGGTAGCCAATACAAGGCGTGTTGTGTTAGTGTAATCATAGTTTTAGTGCATGGAGTTCACCCCACAACTTCTGCATGGCAGCAGTGGTATGGGCATGATTCTCATCAGACAATGCTTTTGACATTGTTTTTCAGGTTTTTCTGGAATCTGAGCCTTAAATTTGTGTCTCCAGATTGTCCAATGATTGTGTGCATGTTAATAAACATTCTAAATTAATAAATATATTTTCTGTGCTAACTAGATAAAATTAAGTCTGTTGCTTGCAAATTACCCCTAAATTTTAAAGTTTGTGAATATTTTCCTTTATTTAATCATCAGACATTTAAACAGCACCTGCTATGTTCCAAAAGTTTTGGATCAGGGTAAGCAGACTAAGAGTAAGTTGATTTTGTATTTAAAGATTTTTAAAGAGGTCAAGAGAGAGAAAAAATTAAAATTTTTTCATGTGATAAATGATCTATAGAAAAACCCATAGATGCCTATACAAACATACAAAAGAATCCCTGATTTAGTTTGTGAGACTAAGATCTGCTTCTCTCAAAAAATTAACATTTAAGCTAATAACAAAGCATTGTTTGTGTTGTCCACTAACTACCTAAATCAGAAACATTACTGATATTTAAATTTTAAGAGACTTATATTCACTTTATATCCACTGATTTAAAATTTCTGAGATTTTTGTCCAAGAATCTGCAATCTTATTAAACATTTCACTTAAAAAGTAAAACTTACTCTTAAAATAAAAATGAATTTGTTCAGAGAAAAGATAGATCTGGAAATTTAAATATCAGAGTGAAAGATGAACAATCAATCTCCAATGATGAAAGCACTTACAGAAAGTGCATCAAGTGTTTCCACATTAGTAAATTATTATAACGAGAGATAAAGAACTGACAGTCTGGAGTTAAAGAGATATTGATTGAATTCCATATTTATCAATTATTCCATTGGCTAAACTGTAAAACTTCGCATTTTAGTGTCTTCAGTTCAGTGTAACAAAATGAATTATTACAAACTCATAAGATAATTAAGGTGAAATAAAATTATGTGTCAAAATTAATACTCTAGATAAGAAATTGCTTTGGTTCTCCTTGTGCAAGCATCCTTTCACCTAGAGGAACTGTGTACATTTGATGTAGGTTTAGCAGTTATGCTGTTAGTAATAACTAAAAGACAAAAATGTATCAAGGCAAACAACTGTTGAATGAAAGCTTACTAACTGACTAATGGCAGTGTGATTACATATGTCAGTTTTGAGTAGGAAAATTAGTAGATGAGGAATAAATAAGAGTTATTTAGCATTTCTGTTTCCTCTTCCTGCCTTAAAGAAAATAACATCATTTTTACTTTCAAAATAAGGATAGATCCTAAATCTCATAAGAGTTCACATCAATGACCTGATTGTATTTTAGACTTACATGCCTTCTCTTAAATCATTTTGGCAAACCTTTGTTCTCTTGACCTGTGAAAAGCTCTTTGCATTGACTTTCCTGCTTCCTTTCTGGATGCTTATGCTCAGGCTGTGTTTTGAGTTCCTCTTTCTCTCACTGCCATTGACTAATATTACTTTCCAGCTAAGTCTCCATTAGTTCTTCTTCATCATTTTCCCCAGTAACCCCATTGCAGAGTTTTAATCATATTTCCAATGTTGATGAATCAAAAGTCATTCCTGATACTTGCATCTATTAGTTTACCTGTTCATTGAATCAATAGCTCTGATATAATTGAAACCATATACCTTCTTAATGTTCCCACCTAATGTTTTATAAGAACAATAAATTTAATTTGTTTAACATTGGCTCATTTTATGTTCCTCCAATTTTATTGCCCTTCATGTAATCATTATATCTATATGTATTAATATTAGTAACTCCCATTTATGTTATTGCTGGTTTTAAACTCTTAGGTTTTTCCTGAGTTTCTTCATTTTTCTTACAGCTTAATTCAATTAATATTGATGCCATTAAAGGTTCCACTCTGGGAAACTCATTAGTCCCCAACTTTATTAGATAAAAACTCACTTGAGTAATGAACTTATTTTAATACTTACAGCAATTAGTTTTTATTAACAAATATTAGAATTACTTTAGGTTAACAAGGCAGAAATAAGCTGAATCATTAATATTTGTTGAACATGTATAAAGTTTGAGATTGAAAATTTATAATTCAATAATAACAATAAAATTTTAACTAAACATTAAGTATATTAATGAGGGCTTTTACATATATTGAAGTATTACTTTGTAAGTTTTGTAGTACATCTGGGAAAAATACAAATAAAAATCTATAACAAACACCCCCAAAATTGTTTGAACTTTTATTCAGTGTTTTAGAATTTCTGCCAGATAGCTCATTATTTAATGTGAAGGGCTTTGAAAGTTGAATATGATAAAAATGATGAGATTTTACAAGAACAAGAATATTTATGACACAGTCTCACTGCCAAAGGACGTATTTTAAAGCATCTCAAGTGAGCTGATTAATGTAGAATTTAAAATATGATTATTATTAATCACTCCAGGCTAAATGGACTATATTCTTGGGTTTCTAAAATGGAGAAGCTAAACTTTAAATAATATCAATTGTATGAGAAATCACATGCTTACCCCAATGCATATATTTTATCTTGAATCTCAGTTCCCTTAATGAGCAACATAACTATGACAAATTAGTGACTGTGAAATATGGGATTTATTTTTCAAATATGAAAAGCATGCCTATGAGAATGAATCCTTATTCATTAATTTCTCTATTAATGTTTTATTTGTTTCTTAGTATATAATTTCTATAGCTTTGTGGGACCTATCATGATACAAAACTTAAGAGTTTCTAATTCCCTTATCTATGTTTGCAATAGCATATTTCTAAAAATTACATTGATAAATGTGCAAATAAAGCAACCTAGTGGAGAATAATGAGATAGAGAAGCAAGAAAATTCCCCAAAGTACATAAGGTAGATTTATAAACATATCAAAGTCAATTATTAAGCCAAATATGAGTAGGACAGAAGGGGGAGAAAATGAGGTGGGAATTGGGTAAGGGCTAAATGAGTGATGTGTGCATGTATGCCTCTACCATCTTGTACCCTACTAAGATGTATGGATAAAATGCACAAATAAAAAAGTTTAAAAATTGTGAAGTATATGTAATTTCATATTTTCTATTCATTAATTTCTCTCAAACCTCTATTAGCTGCTCACTAAAATGTGAGTTCCTTGAAGTCAGGGTATACAGCTGTTTCAGAATTAGAGTATCTCTTATCAAATAATTTGGTGCCTCAAAAAACAATGCAGATTTGTGTGTGTGTGTGTGTGTGTGTGTGTGTGTGTGTGTGTGTGTGTATGTGTGTGTCTGGGGATGGAACTAGGGGTATTCAACCTCCAAGCTACACCCCCTGCCCTATTTTTATTCTTTATTTTGAAACAGAATCTCACTAAGTTGCAGAGGGTTTCTCTAAGTCTCTGAGACTCTCAGCGAACCGCAATCCTCCTGTCTCAGGCTTCCAAATACTGGGATTACAAGCTTGCGCCATCACGCCCAGCTAAGACATTTTTTCTAAGCTTCAAAATATTAGTGTATTTCCTCACAATAATAGTTTTAATGCTCAAGAGAGACTGACCTGAATTTACAGTTTTAATATGTCAATAGCCTGAGCTCAGCCAGAATTAACTTGTTATTAACTTACTGTGAACATTAAAACAAAGTTAAGACCGAATTTTATAAAAGACATTATATTTAAATAGAGGCTACTGATGTCACACAACATTAATATTATATATAATCTCTTACTCATCAATTTCAAGAACAAATAAAACAACTATATAGAAATTACATGTGCAGAAGGAAAAATGTTTTCTCATATCCTTTGGCTATACAGTTATTTTATATTTGGAGATATATTTGTAGCTTTATTATAGTGACCAATTTTCCATCCTCCTTCCATCCAAAAAAGCCTTTAGTTTAATTAGAGGCCACACTGGCATACTTGTTTTCAATATAATGAATGAACTACATGACAAAAGCAGCTGTCACTAGAGTTATTTTAATGACTGGGTTTTCCTCCATGTAAAACTTCATACTCTGACCCCCATTTTTCACACATAAATGATCTCCAGAGGGCTATAGTGCATTTGTTTTCTCAGTTCTAAAAATTGGAAACATGGCTATCTATTTCAGAAAAAGTATTAAGAATTTTAAAGAGTCAGTTCTGGAAGCTGGCTGAAAAATGACCTCATTCTCCTTCAAGTTTATTGTCAACACAGCACTGTGCCTGCACTACATGATGCATGATGTGGTTCAATTTTTTTTTGAACCTCCAGGGGTATGACTCTCAATAAGCAATTGTGACTGAATGGCTGATTTAATTTGCTTTCTAAAGATTGTTTATTTCACGATATATCTAAGTAGGAAAACACTGCTACAGACATTTCAAAATATTTATAATTTAGACTATATAGTATATTTCTATGTTCTGATGATTTGCAAAGAGTCAATAGTTTTAAATTTTTGAAAGTGACAGTATGAATTTAGTAGATAAAAGCTCTATATTTCAAGGTCTCTGAATTATCATTATATACATTATTATTTAAGTTCAAAGTATGGTCTATAGAAAGTACCATAAAATAGATGATAATCAAACTTGAGATTTAGAACTTAAAATATTTTATATATACTGGGAAATTAGTTTTATACTGGATAAATACTACAATTAAATTTTGAATTTGTTTCTTTGATATTTTTGCTATAGTTTTGTTTTATTTTCATGGTAACTAATTTTTATTATACTGTTTATTTTATTGAAGTTTAGATTTGGGCCTTATTGAGAGAAAAAATCCAGGATTCATCTGGAATAATATGAGAAGTGCTAAATCTTAGAAAACTGTTTTTAAAAATTGTTGAGTAGAATTCCATTGTGTGTATTTTCCATAATTTTGCAATCCATTCATCTTTTGAGGAGACCTAGGTTCCATATTTTGGCTATTACGAATTGTGCTTCTATGAACATGGGTATGCATATGTTACTGTAGTTCTCTGATTTTAATTCCTTTGTAAAGATACCCAGGACTGATATGGCCAGATCATATTGTGGATCCATTCTCAGTTTTCTAAGGAATCTCTACACTGATCTTCATAGCAACTTATCTAGTTTGCACTCCCACCAACAGTATAGAGTTTCTCTTTCCCCACATCCTCACTAGCATTTGTTGTTATTTTACTTCTTTTTGCTTGCCACTCTGATCAGGGTTAGATGGATTCTCAATGGAATTCTACTCAGCAATATAGAAGAACAAAATCATGTATTTTGCAAGAAGATGGAAAAACCTGGAGAACATTATGTTAAGTGAGATAGGCCAAGCACAGGAAAAGGAACTATGTTTTCTCTCATATGCCCAAACTAGGGAGTATTAGGGATACCAGAGGGACTCCAGATAATCAAAGGGAAACCTCAGCAAAGCTAGAAAGGATGGGTGGAGAGGAAGAAGGCTGAGGTTGATTAATGGAGGAGCTACATTAGAATGTGTGTTTAAGTGAGAATGTAGCATGGTTAACCTAGACATTCATTGTTGGGAGAAGGGGGGCGGGGAAGCAGGGGTGGGGGCATCAAACACTGTGTAAATGTATGTCATTTTCAATATGATCCCCATAGAAATAAAAAAATTTAAAAATTAAAAATGTGTTGAAATATGCTGAAATCTCAACATTGAAATAGTAACTGTGGAATTGGTTGGATTAAAGCAAGATAAAGATAAAATACTGCTCTATTTTTTTCTACTGGGGCAGAAATATAGGACTTTATCTAGATACATAGAAATGATATAAAATATGGAAGTACTAACACCAAATAAAGCATAGTGTGAATAATATTTGAAACTGCAAATATTATAAATATTAACTAATTACAATTAATAATTTTATATGTATATATTTAACCAATTTTATATAATAATTTATTATATGACATAAAACTATTGTATGATAATAAATTATATAATTTATTTATTTATTTATCTATTTATTTATTATTTGTGGTACTAGGGATGGAAGCCAGGGGCATTGTACCTTCAAGATACATCCCCAGTCCTATTTTTTGTCTTTTTATTTTTTAGAATAGGGTCTCACTGAGTTGTGAAGGGACTTGCTAAGTAGCTAAGGCTGTGTGTGAACTGCAATCCTCAAGTCTCCACCTCCTGAATCCTGAGATTACAGCATGTGCCACCATGTCTGGCCTCTGCTAATATAATTTATGATTGAACACATTAAACAGTAAAAATAAAATAAATTATTAGAGAATGTCCTGATCTGATTTGACTTAACATAATCACCGTTTCTGGGAGTTTGCTTCACTTACATTATTTTACTCAATACTTCTATTTTTCTTTCAAGAGAACTTCTAAGTTATTAAGCATTTTCAGCTTTTATACTTTAATTGGTGCATTGTAGTCTCACATCATAATGTATGTAATGTAGTACAGTGTGATAGTAATATATATACACACAGGACTTGATGGGTTTCCCCCCACCTATCTTCTCAATACCCCCCAAGTTAATATTGATCATGGTATTGACATAGGAATTCTCACAAATGTACATAAAAATAAATGGAAGTGTTTTTGTTATTAATTCTTCCTCTATATCCTACAACTTTTCTGAGACCACCTCCCTCCTCCGGGGTTTCTCTTCTATTATATAAAGTATCTCTTTAAATAACCCTCTTTCCCTAATGTATATGATGTACATTCACAAACATCAAAGTCAATCACTAAACCACACACAGGAAGAAGGAAGGGGGTAGGGAATTGGGTAGGAATTGGGGAAGGACTAAATGTATGCCTCTACCAACTTGTACCTTATTAACACATATGACTATAATGTACCAATAAAAAGTTATTTTGAAATAATTATAAAAAAGAAGGAATATGTCACAAGTATTAATGCATAATGCATATGAAAGGACAGAAAGAAAACTTAGGTAAACATTAACCTAAATAACTAAAGAACCCACCAGCAGTAGAAATAAGTTAACATACATGAGGAGTTTGGACTTTATCTACAACTGTGAAGCGACCTGTGGATTTTGAGCTCATGTTTTTCATCAGAGGGTTATGCATGGATCATGGTTCTATATCTGAGTAAATGGGATTGAATTCATCTTGGAAACACTAAAAATGGATAATAAAATTAACTGCACATTTGTTACTGTTAATATGAAAGACTTGTTGGAAAAAAAGCTTATAGAAACAGGATGCAAGAAGAAAAATGTAATCCTTTTTTCTATGGCTACCTTTTAATTTCCTGTTAGTGCTTACTAAATCGTACAGGTCTTGAAGCCCCAGTTAGAGGAAGAATGTCATTTTCAGAATTCAAGGTCTATTCCAGAATCCCAAAAGAAAGAAGCAGAGATTTATAACTAAAATACATTGCATCCTTTGATGGTTTAAACATGGACATATGGCAATACATTATGAAAATGAACGTATAAAACTTTTTCATCAAAGTAGCGAAATAAAATATTCTCAGAAAAAGCAAATTATATATTGTCATCTTCTAAATATATATTATTTTGTCATTAGAGACAGCATCAAAATACTCTATGCTTCATCTTTCTTCATGGATATAAATTTACTTTATATATGCACATATTAATGATAGCAGTAATATAAGTAAATATTGCTATTGTATCTTTTACTATTCATGTGAAGTTAACAACGCATGAATTTATATTCTAAAGAGATTAATATATTTTAATAGAAGTCACACTGACTAATGCCTAAATTTTGCAATAGAAGGATTTTATGACCAGACCTTTTTCAATGTTTGATATATAAATTAATATAATAAGAAATAGAAGTAGTATTCTAAATTCCAAGATGCATGAAAGCTATTTTAAGTTAAAAGTTTATTGGTATAGATGGCTAAGCAAATTAAATATAAAAACAAAAATTCCAAATGTTTATCTATTACATAATTTTTCAAATGTGTTTACCAAAACAATTAGGAAATTGAGTACTTCCAGAAAGATGGCAAAGGGAAGAAACACATCTCAGTCTGAGATGTGTTTCTGTAAAAACAGAGTCTTGAGAAGAGAAAGAAATCAGCATAAAATTGAACAGAGCAACAAAGATTAAAAGGTGGCAAAAACAGCTAAATGGCAGAACAGAAGAAAAAGGCTGTGACCACAAGAACTACTGTGGTATAACTTTGCCTTACTGTTTCTGGACTGCTGGCACTGAGGTTTTCAGAATGTACCCAGCAAAAAAGTGAACAACTTGACTCAAAGTAAGCAGATACAGCTTATCAGACTTATAAGTGGTTAGCTTCTTCTTCTATGCTCCACAGAAATCCTACTGCCCGGACCCCTACTAAAACCTGCAGCATTGGCAGTTGAGTTCACTGTGTCCTCCAGAGATTAAGGGTGCTCAGCAACACCATAAGTGAACTAGGCATCCCCCCAGAAAAGTAACAGGAGCTCCTGCAGCAAGCAACAGACTCACAGGGTCTGAAGCTTTGCAGTTCACTCTGGAGAAGGTGAGGATAGAGTCTGCTGTCCACACACCAGAGGCATAGATTAGTAGACAGACCCTGCGTTCAATCTAGCAAAGAGGCCTACAGTTTGTAGGGTGCAGAGTTCTAGTGCAGCCTCCTGAGATCACCACAGACCATCCAATCATGGTGACTAGGGAGAAGTCAGCCATATCTGTAAAGAAGGCAGAATCATAAATACACTGAGTCTGGTCCCAGTGACACTTTAATAGGCAGGGACAGATGCAAGGTCAAAGTCTGTGGAAAATGTGGAGACACATACTTAATACTAGATCCCACCCAATGATAGAGGCTGCTTGTGTAGATTCACAGAGACTAAGGACCTTTTTGAGAGTTCAGAGACCTGAGCTTGCAGCAGGAAAGGTGACAATGACACTTGGAACTTGCAGAGAGAGAGAGAGAGAGAGAGAGGGGGGAAAAAAACAGGGTCCCAATCATTGAAAAAAAAAAAGTGGGGCTATAAACTAACATCATTTCTATAGGTTATAAGAGCAAATGAGAGTGCTTAGAACATGCTTGAGAACCTATTATATATAGTGAACCTCAAATGGCTAAAAGAGTCCATGCAGACAAAGGAGGAGTGCAGAGGCCAAGTCTGTTCAGTATCTATATATTTGTATGGTTGTATTGTGTGTGTGTGTGTGTGTGTGTGTGTGTGTGTGTGTGTGTGTGTGTGTGTGTTTATTTGGTCTCTTTCTTACCGCTTTTTCAAGTTTCTTCCCTCATTAAGTATTACTCTCTTCTCTCCATTCTTTTTTTTTTCTTAGTCTTGTATTAAATCCACTTCATATTACTATACTATATATGTTGGTTACTAGAATCCTCCTATATACTTACTATCTCTAATCTCTACTATATATTACTTTACTAAACTTAAATTCTAATTCTACACAATCCTATCCACTACTTTACCCTATTCTTGCATTAACTATTTCATCATCTTCTTCCTCACTCAATTTCTACTATTGAATAAAACAAAAAATTTGCCCTTGTATCCTTGTATATACCATCTGACACCTACAAAGTTAAAGAAAGCTATCAAAAGCAACAAAGATACAGACTTATGAAACCTGAAATCATAGGAAGGAGTAATAACAAGGAAGCAGTGAGCTTCCACAACCCCACAATAACTGAATCCAACAACATAGAATTGCAGAGATCTCTAGAAGAACACACATAAACTTTGATAGTAGAAATAATATACAATTTCTGAAAAGAACATAGAGAGAGCCTGTTTGCTCTCTTCCCCACCCCTTTTATAAGTTTTGTCCCCCATACATATCCCCTCTCTCCTCGCCATCCCTTTTCTTTTGTTCTACCTCTGAGCTATAGCCCCCAGCCCTGTTTTTTTTTTTTTTTTTTTTTAATGTTAAAACAGGATCTCTAGCTGGGTGTGGTGGCTCATGGTTGTAATCCTCATGCTTGGGAGGTTGAGACAGGAGGATCGCGCAGGTTCAAAGCCAGCCATGCTGTCTTAAGAGACCCTGTTTCCAAATAAAAAGTATAAAATAGGTCTTGGAGTATAGCCCCGAGGTAGGAGGTAGAAGGGTTTCCAGGAACCCCAGTACCACCAAAAAATAATAATAATAATAATAAACAGGGTCTCACTGAGTTGTGAAGGGCCTTGTTAAGTAGCTGAGGATGTCTGCAAACCATGATCCTCTGGTCTCAGCATCCCAAATGCTGGGATTATAAGCATGCACCACCATGCCCAGCTTGTTTGTCATTTCTAATCCTTTTTTATTGGCAAATGTGATGGACTGAACTGTGTTTTTCCCCTCAAAATTCACACATCAAAGTCCTAACTTCCAATAGCATGAAATTTGATTGTATTTTTAAATAGTCTCTAAAGAAGTAATTACATTAAATGGGGGCATGAAGGTGTTAGTCTTTATAAAAGGGAAATATTTCACAATATGAGAGCTCAGGAGCCCAGGCCCACAGATAAATGAATATTTGAGGATACAGTGAAGATATGTCCATCAAGAAGTTCTTGAAATTAAAATCAACTTTACTAACACCTTGATCTTGGACTTGGAGGCTGTAGGACTATGAGAAATTACATTTCTGTTGCTTACACCACATAGTCTGTGGTATTTGTTAGGACACCTCTTGCAAAATATCTCATTAAGTTTGGCAACTTTCTTCCAAACTTTCACAAATTTTGAAGAGCTTTATCAAAATGCTTCTAATACTTCTATGAGATGTATGAGTATTTTTACATCAATTTTATGCAGTTTTATTCTCCATTAGAAAAATAGAGTTTCATAGACAACAATTTAAATCAAGAAGTAGATATACAAGCTGGACATGGTGGCGTTTTGCCTGTAATCCCAGTATTTGAGAAGCTGAGACAGGAGGATCAAGGTTCACGAACAACCTCAGCTCCTTAGGCCCTCTGCAACTCAGTGATACCCTGTTTCAAAATAAAGAATAAAAATAGGGCTGCGGGTGTAGCTCAGAGGTAGAATGCCCCTTGGTTTCATCCCCAGTACTGCAAAAATAAAAAATAAATAAATAAAAGTAGTATCTTTTCTTTTGACACCTATATTGCCTTATGTCATGATGTGCTGAGTGAGTACATCCATGTAATATCATTTGTAATCTTCATTTGAAAACTGAGAGCACCTTAGTGACTTCTACTGGAGTCAAAAAATTACATGTCGAAGTATTACTTTTGTTATTGATTAATCTGTGCAATGAAGATTAGTACATTTGCAGGGCCAAATGTGCTTGCCAATATTTCCTATGATACTCTGCTCTTCCTCACCCTTACCCTTGACCCAAATAAGACCCTAGAACAAAATTTAAAACTGACCTTGGTACAGGATGAAATTTTATGTAATTATAATTATTCTAATAGAATATTCCTATATAGTTATGATCTATGGGTTAATGAGTGTCAACCACCAACCATATGGCATGACGGGCTGGAGTGCTATTACTCTGGGAAAGTTCCTCTACAAAAATACAGAAAGGGAGGAGAGGAACATATCACCTCCTAGCATTTATAAGAGATGATGACATAGAAATTCTGGTGAATAAATCCTTCTATTTAATTTCAAAATAATTTCAAAGCACTTTAACAGAATACAGAGTAAGTTTTTAATATCAAATGCTAATATATTATTTTTAATTTTAATTTTTAATTGGTGCATTGTAAGTCTTCTTATCTATTCTATATAGATTTTAATTAATCTCAAATATGTATATTTTATATATTGCCTTTCTGTAATAGATTCTCTAAATTTTCTTATAACCATCTTCTAAATCATTCATTTTCTCTTTAGCTTGTATATATTTAATAATCAGTATAATTATTAAAACTTTCCTTTGAGTTTTATTTTAGTGGCTGCAATTTGCTATTTCTAGAATTTCTCTTTTATTTCTTTTTCTAATTTATCTTCTTTCTTATAGCATGCTATTTTTGCCCTATGGCTTGCAAGTTTTCCTCTGTGATTTTTAGCACTTCAGACATGCCATATTGATATTGTTATGTAGATTGATCCATTGTGAGTTTTTGAGATGCATATTCTGCCATTTGTTACATCTTCTAGTTCCATTTCTTATAGATGCTTGCTCTCAAAACAATTGTGTTCTGTTTATGTATAAGTATGTATGTGTGTATGTGTAGGTGTGTGTGTGTGTGTGTGTATATGTGTGTGTGTGTGTGTGTGTATACTGTTATACCATTGAATGTTTTTCTCTGAAACCTTGATTATAAATCCTCAAAGTTAATAGTTACTTACTTTTTCACTATTTTCAGGAATAATGTCATACCTGGTTTTATATTCCATTGATCTGGGATTAGAAAAAATAAAATGTTATGATTTTTAGTATAAAAGTAGTATTTTCAGAATAATCATTTTATATTTTAGAGAACTTATATTTTTCAGATTGATCACCTTTCATACTTTATTTTTATTATGTTATTATCTTTTTATTGCTACAATGTAATCATATGTCTCAATGGGGTGCAATATGATAGAGGCATACATGCACACATCACTCATTTACCCCTTTCTCACTTTCCACTCCATTAGCTCCCCCTCCCTCCTTCTCATGTTTTTAATTTAACATATTTATTTTTTTAATTGTGGAAATCATCTATTTTAAATTATATGCTGCTTCACAGCTTTAAGTATATTGCATTTTGAAATAACTGAGTCGAAACAGGCACAATCATATTTGTCATGGGGTTAGCAAATGTTTGTCCTCTATTATCACTAAAACATTATCTTAGTTGGAAAATAAAAAGTTAATGGTTCTTAAATTATAAAATGCAAAAATTATTATAACCTAGAAAATATAATCAACACTGAAATATTTAATATGATAAAACACCCAAAAAAGGAATATCAGCATAACAAGCAAATGTAAAATCTTTAAGTGATATTTCTCTGTTTATGTGTATTTCATTGAGTTTTCAACTTGTGTCTTTTTATTTCCAAAATAAGTGATCTATAATAGTTTTTTAGCAAATATTCATCAGACAACTACCATAAGCACGGCTCTGGGGATACAGTCAATAAAATGAAAATAAAAATAAAATCCTACCTAAACCTTAATATTGTTTATAAAGAACAATGACGTGGGTGTCAAATGAGAATACCTTTGAATAAGCATGATGTAATTATATGGCTCTGGGTATGGTGTTTCATCTAATAAATCTCATTCTCCACAATATAAACTAGAGATGACAATGTTATTGACAAATGGAGTCTCAAAGGAAATGAACAATGACAAGGCACCCAGCGAGGCCAGCCTGCCACCTGCAGAGTATGCTCAGTCATTGCTAACTGCTGCTAGTGTGTCTGCTGTTTCTAAACCTGGTACTTATCATATTTTATCATATCTGACTCAGTATTATGCACTATCTAACTTTATCCACACTTTTATCATTTGTACTTCTTATAATGATGCATCCTGGGGATTACTGGTTCTTTAACAGCTTGTCAGAATCAATATTAAAATAATAGCATCCACATTCCTATGAAGATTAGAAGTAAGTGGAAGGCAATTTAGTCGATCCACAGTTAGATAAGATTTTGTTGTTCAGAGAAAAAAATCAATTCTCATCTTTATCTCTGTAATGTCTGTAGCTAGTATTTAATCAAGTCTTAGAAATCTTCAACATAGCTTGCCAACATTTATATGCCGTTCTTCACTCTTCATTTTGTATGATGGGGTTGGTGGAGATCACCTGGGCACCATCCCTTACAGAAGTGCCTTTATGTAGAATATAATACAATTTGTCTTGTCTCAACACTGTCACCACCAGAATACTCTATGCTTCTTTGTCCTTTATAACTAATTTTAAGACATAAAGTGATTCTATTGCCTTCTTCTGAACTCTCCCTAAATTTCCCACAACAGCATTGCTTGAGATTATGAAGATAAATCAAGGCAGTGCTGAATGTAATATAAGAATTACCTCATGTATTTTTGGTGCAGGGCTCCTATTTAAGAATTCAGCACTGAACTTGCTTCCTCCAAGGCTATATCACTAATCATGACTAGTTTACTATCTGTTATGACACTTAGCTATTTTTCTGACATGCTTGCATTTCTTGTATTATTTTTATTGCAACATTATTTTTCTCTTCGCATATATGATTCTTATTTTGTCTTGACTATATTTCTTCCATGTATTTCTTTCATTCCCTAAGATCACTTTGCAGGGTGATTTTATCTTTTACATATTTAGCCACTTTTTTCTCTTATTGTTTACTGCTATCCACAAGTTAATGAGTATAGGCAATATTTCATTATGCTGCTTTTATGATGTAATATTATCATGGTTTGAATGTAAACTATTACTCGGACCTCAGGCTGGAAAGGCAGCAATGCTTTGGCGGTGGATTTCTGGGGGTGTGGCCCAAATATACCTCACCCCTCTCCCTTGAATTCTCTGATTCCCACCATCAGATCAAATATCTGTAGCCCAGGCTCCTGCTTGGCAGCCAGTGTAAATGGATTATGTGTATAGACTGAAGTCTTCAGATTCATAAGCAAATAAATCTTCCTCTAAGTTTTGTGTGTCAAATGTTGGATCACAGGAGTGAGAATGCTGACTGAAACAATTGTGTTAAATATTTCAAAGATTAACTTTAGCCACAGATTTCTGCTAAGTATACTATTACTATGGTGGTAATTTCAGTTAACTTCAATTGAATAAACTGAGTATAGAATCTATACTCATAGTTTGATGTTATTTTAATAATGAGTACTTAATTTTCTTCATTCCCTCTCCATATATTAAGAATCTGATTTTAATTCACACATCTAAATTTTCAACAGTGGCTATTATTTGATTCCAATATGTCTTTTGATATTTACTTGTCGAGACTATGAATGTTAGATGTAATAATAAAGAGTTAACTACAGCGTGGTGGAATATAAACAGAAGAAAACTGGTATGAGCAGGAAGAGAATTGTTCACATCATGTATGCTTTTAACACATTAAACTTCACTATGACATATAATTATAATGTACCAATAAAAACAATAGTAGTAAAAATGATACCTGCATAAAAATAGACACACAGCCAGGGATGGTGCCGCACACTTGTAATCCCAGTACTTGAGAGGCTGAGACAGGAGGATCACAGGTTTCTGACCAGCCTAAGCTACGTAGTGAGGCCCTCTTCACTTCAGTGAGAATCTATTTCAAAAATAAAGAATGAAAAAATAAAAAAAGGACTGGGTTGAAGTTTGGAGGTAAAATGCACTGGGGTCCATTCTCAGTACCACACACACACACACACACACACACACACACACACACACACAAATAGACATAAACCAGCGAAACAGAGTAGAAAGCTCAAAATTGAATTTAGGCAACTATAGCAAAGTTTTTTAAAAATAACTTTCAAAAACACACAGAGGCAAGTACATTTTCTTCAATAAATGGTGCTGGGAAGACTATTTCTGCATGTAGAAGAATTAGACTAGATATCTGTCACTTGTGACAAAAATAAATGCAAAGTGGCCTAAAAACTTTAATCTAAGACCAGAGACTATAAAACTACTAGGAAAACAAACAAATATACAAATAAAGAAACAAAAAAATGGAAGAAACAGTCTGCTACATTGGTCCTAGCAAGGATATTTTTATAGAGTTATTTTTAAAGTCACATTGTGAGTACAAATAATAGTGAGATTCATTGTTATGCATTTATACATTGGACAAGATAATTTGGCAAAGTATATAAAAACCTAGGCAACAGAATAAAATAAGGAAAATGTAATTTAGACAAAAATATTCACAGCAAAGAAAATAATTGACTGAAGAAACAAAATATAGACTCTGAGAAAATGTTAACAATTTCTTTGTCTAATTAGGGATTTATCTAAAATATATAAAAACCTCAAAAGTCAAAATAGCAAAAAGAAGAAAAATTTTAAAATGGGCAATAAAAATCTAAATAGGGAATTCTCAAAAAAAGCCAACTATATGAGAAAATGTCAACATCACTAGTAATCAGGGAAATGCAAATCAAAACCACAATGTGATATCAACTCACCACAGTCAGAGTTTTTTAAACAAAAGAACAAAAAATGACAAATGTTTATGAGGTATAAAGGTAAACTTTTTTTGTGTGTGTGCGGGTCTGGGGATGGAACCCAGGGGCATTCGACCTCCAAGCTACACCCCCTAACCTATATTTTATTCTTTATTTTGAAACCGGGTCTCACTGAGTTGCAGAGGGCCTCACTAAGTGCTAGAGGCTGTCCGGGAACCACGATCCTCCGGTCTCAGCCTCGCGAATGCTGGGATTACAAGTGTGCGCTACCACCCCGCCAAGGTAAACTCTCTTTTAAAACTGATGCTAATATAAATTAGTAAAACCATTAAAGTAAACAATATGAAGGCTCCTCCAAAAATTAAAATTAAAGCTATCATATAGCAGACATGATGGCCTACACCTATAATCTGTATACTTGGGAGGCTAAAACAGAAATATGGCACGTTCAAGTCCAGCGTCAGCAATTTAGGGAGATCCTGTTTCAACATAAAAGTATCGGGTATAGTTCAGAGATAGAATGCCCCTGGGCACAATCCCCAGTACCAAAAAGAAAATATAATATAAACTTATATAAATTTATAACCTTATATTATAAATTATTTTATAATTTATGATATAAAATTATAAATATATAAACATAAAATTATATAAAAATATAATTAAACAATCTCAGTGCTGTGTATTTATCCAAAAGAAATAAAATCATCATGCCAAACAGAGACTTGAACTCTCCTGTTTATTACATCCTATTTAAAATAGCCAAGATCAACAGTTTCTAGAGGTTGGTGGTGGAGGTGACAGGATAAGGGATTGCTTAACAGGCACAGAAGTCACAGTAAGATAGAAGGAATAAGTGTTGTGTTCCATTACTCAGAGAATGATTATAGAGAGTAATATGGTGTCTATAGTTCCAAATAGAAGAGAGGGTTTGAAATAGTCTTACAAAAATTATAAATATTTGAGATGATGAATGAACAAAAAAAAATACATGGGAGTTTTTGAGAAGTGAGTAGTTCATGAATGGACTAGTGCTCTAGAAAAAGGTAAACAAAATGAGCTTAGGCCTTTTCTCCTTTTGTTTTTAACTATGTGACCAGGCAGGCCTTTAATCAGATACCAAAACCAAGCACCATGTATTCTGAATTTCCCAGCCTTTCCTCAAGAATGCAAATAGATTTGTGATCTGCTCAATCTCCTGTGCTTTATTATTGCAGTATAATTTGATTAAAGCAGTTCTAAAGGGTAAAGATCTATAAACAATAAAAAAGAGAAAGATTTATGTAAAGGCAAGATAATCAAGGAATGCAAGAACTAAGAGGATGGGATACCAAAGGGGAAAAAAGAAACAAAATAAGTAGGTTTGCATCAACCACAAGAAGTTGAAATACCTCCTTTTTGGTGTCTTTTGTGTTATAAATGAAACAAATATGTGTTCACATTTAAGATGGAGGTAAGATCTGTGAAGTGGTACCAGAGCATCAGAGAAATGTGCAACTTGAAGGGGAGATAGAACTGATTAATGAATAATGGAATGACTGTTGCAAGGCCTTGGGGCTTCCAGTGAATAAGTGAGCAATGTAATCAAGAGCTGCTATATGTGGTTGAGAACCTCTACCCAGACATTATTACAATAATTTTCAGTGGAATAATAGCACAACAATAATATCCTAATCAGAGTGCATGTATTTATTTATGTATATATTTTTAATATATTTTTATTGGTATATTGTACTCAAATATTTCAATGGAATACAAGATTTGTGAGGATATACAAGCACACATCATCCAATTAGCCTTTATCCACTCCCCATCCCACTCCCTCCCCCTCCATCAAGTCCATGCTTGATTTAGTGATTGACTCTGATATATTTGTTTAAGTGCATCATGTGCTTTGAAGAGATTCCATCTCCCCCCTCTCCCATACTCTCTGATAGTTCACTTTAACTGCTCCTTCATAGGGCCCTTTCTTCAACTAGATTTCCTCCTATTACCCATTTCTTCCTAGTTTTTGCATATTAGGGAAAGCATCTGATTTTTTATTTTCTGTGACTTTTTATTTTCTGTGGATGACACATTGCAGGCTCTAATCCCACTCTCGAAGGCCCAGGCACTGGCCTCGACACATGGCAGGCTCCCATCTTAGTCCCACTAGCCCCAGCACCGGCCTCACCACATGGCAGGCTCTGATCCTGGCCTTGCAAGCCCCGACACAAGCCTCGCCTTATGACAGGATCTGAACCTGGCCTCTAAGGCCCAAGCAATGGCCTCTCCGCATGGCAGGCTCTGATTCTGGCCTTGCTGGCCCTGGCAGCAGCAATATCACCCGACAGTCTCCTATTCTGGCCTCAGAGGCCCTGGCACCAGCCTTGCTGTGCATTGGGCTCTGGTTTATGTCACTATGAGCAGGTCATCTACAGATGTTCCCTCTTCCATTTTTTTTTTTTAATATGAGAAAGCAGTACATATCTTTTTCAAAAGCTGGGAGCTCAAATACCTAGTGGCAATTAATTTTGTCTCCCCTCTGAAGGCAAAGGTCCACAACTTCACTACAGAGAGCAGGCTTTGCTGTTCCTCGTGCACCCTGGCCTTCCATACTGCTTAAAGGAGCACAATGGCCATGAGGGCTGATGTCTTTCAGAACACGAAGCATGGCAGCCCAACCTGCTTATGCGGGGCTCCCTCTGATATGCCTCAAACACTTTACCATTTAGCATGTTGTCCAGAATTTTCAAGCATGTGGGTAAGGAGCAGTCTACTTTTGGGGAGATTTCCTCAAAAGTTTAAGGTGGATTAGACTAGATCTGTCTGCTTCTCCAAATACTGGTCACCGTGGCCACCATTGCCACTGCCACCACCATCCGGTTCTCTCCTGAACACCTTTCCCTCATAGCATGTTTTCCAGAATTCCTGAGCATGTGCGGCAGTAGCAGTGTATCTTTGGGGAGATTTCTTCAAATGTTCACAGTGGATTGGATCAAGTCTCTGCCTCTCCCAACTACTGGACACTGCCACCATCTTAGTTCTCTCCCAAACAACTTTCCCAGACAGCATATTGTCCAGAATTCCCAAGCATGTGGGGCAGTAGAGTCTACCTTTGGGACGATTTCTTCAAAAGTTCAAGCCGAGTTGGTTTGGATTTCTGTCTCTCCCAAATACTGGCTGCCACCACCCCTGCTGCTGCTGCTGCTGTCCTCCTGGTTCTCCCCTGATCACCTTCCTTACATGTTATGATTTCCAGAATTCCTAAGCATATGCAGCAGGAGCAGTCTGCCTTAGCGGAGATATTTTTCCAAAAGTTCAAGGTGGATTAGATAGGATTTTTCTGCATCTCCTGAATACTGGCTGCCACAACCACCATCTTGGCCCCTCTCCAATATTTTTTTTTAATAAATGAAGACAGTATGTGTGTTTTGAAGAGGTTGTGAGATGTAGCACTCAGCAGCAATGGATTTTATCTCACCTTCAAGACTGGATGCCACAGCCTCACCACATAGAGCAGGATCGGATATTTTGAGCACATCCTGGCCCCCAGCACAGCTTAGAGGAGCCTGGCAGCCAAGCACACTGAGTTCCCTGGGATGCGTGGCTGGGCTTCCTGCCAGGCGCTGCTGGGCTCCCTCCTACATGCCTGGATCATTTTTCTTACAAGGTATGTTGTTAAGAGTTCCCCAGCATGCATGGCTGAAGCGGTCTTTTCTCTAATCTCTTCTGGAATATTCTTCCAAAAATCTCTCTTCTTGCATGGTAGGCACCTTGTTCGTTGTCATCTTGATTCTAATTCCTCCATTACCCACTTTCTCTCCTGTATTCTAGATAGGAAGTCGCAGCTGGAAATTTTTCTTTAAGTTGTCCCAATCAGATATTAAACCAAAATCTGGTGTCCAGGGCTTCTCTGAGAAATGCATGCCCTATTCAGCAGCAGTGGACACCACTGCGACTGTAGCCACTGCCATCTTGGGCCCCCCTCCATTATAGTGCATTTTATAATCAGAATCAGGGAGTAAAAAAGCCTAGGAATTACAATGTATTTCCAGCATGACTTCAGAGAATAGATATGAGATCAAGAATAAATTCTCAACATGGGTGACAAATGAGGCAAAATCCTGAGCTTCATGATGGGATTCAGATCATATAGAAATAGGAATAACTATAATAATAGTAATAATAACCACAAAGATGAGTGTTACCCTGTATATGGTATACATTGTTATAGTCTGTGCAAATTATCTCACATACTCCTTCCTACACAACTATAAAGGAGCTTTTATGTTTTGTACATTATGCAGATAAAACCAATCAACAAATGACATCAGTTTCTGAGAGAAGGGTCTAAGTCAAGGAGTTACAATTGTTTCAAGTTTTTATTGTTTTGTTTTGGTTTTTTTTTGTTTTAGTATAACCAGGATATTTGAATTAATGTAGCTTCAGGAATTATGCTTGCCTTTCATTTTTTGTTTTCTACTCAGAAAACTTGAGCATCCTTCAAAGGAGATAACCCACAGTGATATATTTGTGTACATTTTCAACGTCAAATTCAAAATCTGAGACAAGTATGGTGGTACTTGCCTGTATCAGTATTTGGGAGGCTGAGATGGGTGAAACAGGTTTGAGGCCAGCCTCAGCAATATAAACAGACCCTCAGCAATTTGGTAATAACCTGTTTAGAAATAAAAAAAAATTAAAATAGGGCTGATGGTATATATCTTGAAGAGAGAATGTCAAAAAAATCAAAAGCAAAAATTTTTATCAGGTCCATATAAGCTCCTTGTTTTATGAGGAGATTACATATATAAGAAATATAAAAATAAAACTAAAACGTGCAGATATAATTTTCATTTGGGAAAAGAAAAAAATAGGAAACTTCATTCCTTGATCCAGATAAATTATCAAATCTCACAGACAGGAATAGTAACAACTTTCTTCTCTAAGCTTTAGGCAGATTTCTCTACAAGACCATCTGCTAGATTTATTCTACGCTAGTATAACTGTCTTGTTCAATGGACTTCAGAGTGTCTGATTTCATTCCTAGAGCTTTGTGCTGACTTGCTGAGATCCTTCTTTGGGAAATGAAGGTTAAAATATCCCTCAAAGAAGATATTTCATTAATTTAGGCCAGAGTTGTGAGAGGGAGAGTTTGAAAGAGGAGATTTATTATTTCGTAAATGGTATGAATTATCAGATTGAGAGGATATAGTAGAAATTTCTGCTAGAGAAGAACAAAGTACTAAAAAGAGATTGTAAAATTCAAACTAAATATGAAGTAGAATAACAAAGAATAAGAATATTTTTTACTTTCTTCTTTGAAGAAATTGATCATAACACAGGATAAAAATAACTATTATGCAGATAAGTTTGTATATTTGATTCTTATATGTAATTAATATACTTAAGTTACCCAAACTCTCATTTTTCTAAGTGTAAAACACAAACAAATAAAATTCCTAGATATTAAGATGGGAAAAAATTTAAATTACCCAGGATTTATTGGAGACTTTTGAAATATAACACCAAAGTCACAATCCATGATAAAGAAGAATCAATAAACTAGACTTTATTAAAATAAAAAATCCCTTTATTCAAGTAATACTGTCAAGAGAATGAAAAGAGAATTTACAGATATAAAAAGAATATTTCTAAAAGACATATGTGATAATGCACTGTTTTTCAAATTATGCAAATTAGTAGCAACATTCTCTTAGAAAACATGGTAGCCAATTTAAAAATGATCCAAAATTTTAACAGAATATAACCAGAGAAAATACACAGATGGCAAATAAAAATATAAAATAATGTTTTATGTCATATGTTGTTATGATTTGGATATAGAATGTCCCCTAAAAGAGTTCATGGACTTTTGCAAAGAAATGTTCAGAGATGAAGTGTATTATGAGGTTTCTAATATCATCAGTAGATAAATCCACTAATGCATAATAGATTGATAAGTGGTAAGATAGGCAGGTAGGGTGTGACTATGAGAGATGGGTCACTGAGTGTATAGCAATGGAAACAATATACACATATATCCATGAAGCCTCTTCTCATACTCTTTATGCTCCTGGCCTCCATGATGTGATAGAGTATCTCTTTTTTTTTTTTTTTTGTTTGTTTGTTTGTCTTTCTGCTTTTTGCTACCATGCCCTGAGCTCCATGGGCATGACCTGGACAAAAACCTCTGAAATCTTCACAACTGTGATCAAATACATTTTCTTTCTTCTAAGTTGTGGCCATTAGGTATTTTGTTTCATAGCAGTAAAAGTGCTGACTGAAACATATGGCATCAGAGAAAAAAATGCAGTAAAAATATTATTTAGTATATTTTAATATTTCTAAAAGATAGACTACTAACATCAGCTGGGCTTGGTAGCACATGCCCATAATCCCAGTACTTGGGAGGCTGGAATAGGAGAAATTACAAGTTCAAAGATAGCCTCAGCAAGGGAGACTTTCAACATCCTCGCAAGACCCTGTTTCAAACAAAAATATAAAGGGCTGAGGTATAATTTGGAAGTAGAATTTTCTTGGGTTTACTCCCCAGGGAAAAAGAGACATTATTATCATCCAAAGCCACTGAGAATGTAGAGCAATAAAGACTTCCATTTATTGCTGGTGGAAATGCACAACAATACAGAAACTTTGGAAGACAGTTCAGTTTCTTAACAATCTAAGTGTACTATTCCCACAAAATCCAATAATCACTTTCTTTGATATTTACTCATAATATTTATTGAAAACTTATATTGACACAAAACTTGTGTAAATGTTTATAGCAGCTTCATTTATAAATCTCAAAAGTTGGATAAACCTATAATATTCTTCAGCATGTAGAATGATGAACTGTGTCACATGCATATGATAAAATACTATCATGTGCTTAAAAAACATGAACTACCAATCATGAGAAGATAAAGAGTAAGCTTAACGTGCATGTTCTTAAATCATAGAACCCAATCTAAAACAGGGTAAATGCTGCTTGATTTCAACTATATGATATTCTGAAAACTCATAAAACTGTAAATAAATTAAGAAGATCAGTGATGGCCATGCATTTTAGTAAGGGGAGAAAATGATGATGTAACAGAGCACAGAGGTCAGTATGGAAGTGAAAATAAATACTCTGTGTGACCCCAAAATAATACATAGATGATATTATAACTTTGTCTATACCAATACAATGCGTAATTATAAGAAGTAAACTAATATAAGCTATGGACTCAGTAATAATGAATTATCAATGCAGAGCTATTCACTTTTACAAATATACCACTGTACTGGGGGGATATTGACAATGGGGAGATTTTATAGAGTTGGGATGTATATGGGCAATCTGTGAACATTCTGCTAAAGTTTATTGTGAACCAAAAACTACTCTAAAAATGAAATCTAAAAAATGTAAAAAACCTACTATTATAAAATGTATTTGCGCATGAATAAAATAAAATGTGTGTGTGTGATTCTAACAAATGAGCCTAAAAGTCAATCCACTGGCCCATGATATATTGAATTTTGCTAAATAACTATGCTATATTTACCCATTTAATCTTTATTTAACAATTTTCTTGAAATGTGCTGAAATATATGGATAATATTTGCAAGAATCTGTGTTCAATTAACAGTAACAAGATAGATATTTCTTCTCTTAATTCTCTACCAATATTTTAAAAATTATTGATTAAATAATTTATTGAATCTATTTCAAATTACTGATTCTTATTTTTCAAGGTCCTACACTTTTCCTATGCATGTATGGGATCCATTCACTAGTATTGTGAATAATTGTACTCTGCTTTATTGTGTATTTGTACACTCACAATGTTTTGGTTTGCATAGTCTATTACAGATACTATGTATTTGTATTAGTTTATTTAGATTTTCAGATGGATGGTTAAATTATGCCTTTTTGTGGAGCTTTGTTAACTATATTTAGACTCTTGGCAAAGAATGATGGGACCTTTCTATTTCATTAAAGTTAAGAACTTATAACTTAATCATTGCAATGTTATGGGTTGTTGATTCTATTTGTAAAAGAGACTGACTTGAGGCTGAATTTTTTTTCTCAGTATTTTTTCTCTACCCCATTTATGTACTTAAGCCATCCTGTGTATTATTTCTGGGCATGAGTGTGACTCAAAAGAAAGCAGATGAGAAACATCAACAAACAGCCACATGGGGATTCTCATGTTCCAGAGGGACAAAAAATCTACCCAATCTTGTTCAAGCTCTAAAATCCATCATGAAAATAGTATTTCCTCTAGAAGAAGAGCTTTCATTAAAATGATCAGATCAGTAAGAACCTGTTCGGGTTACTGATGAAAGTCTCAGAAGGATCCCATATGAACAGATTTTTTGAGAATGAATGAGATTCTGTGACATCCTAATCTTTCTTCAAACTGTTGAGAAAACAAATTCATATATCTTAATGAGGTATAGGACGGTAGAGACATACATGCACACATCACTCATTTAGCTCTTCCCAACTTCCCACTCTATTCCCTTCCTCTCCCTCCTTCTCATGTTGGCTTAGTGGTTGACTTTGATGTATTTGTGAATGTACATCATGTATATTAGGGAATTTCTCTCTTCCCCCTTGTATTCCCCTCAGGTTACCTGATATGCTCATCTATGGTTTCTGCTCCTTTTTCTGGAGTTCCTATTATGACCCTTTTCCTACCTAGCTTATGCATATTAGGGAGAATATCCAACTTTTTACATTTTGTGACTGTCTAATACCACTTAACATAATGTTCTCCAGTTTTTTTTTTTATTTATTCTTAACTTAAAAGATAATAACATGATAATTACCAAATTAAATTGTGTACGGGGACTTAACACATGAAACAAATAAATGAGGCTAGGAGACCATGAAGAAGTTTAAGTGATGCCATGCTTGAGGGTGAGAGGATGACTAAAAATGAAGATCCTCTTTAATGGACACAGTGGTCACTTTGGTCTTACTACTTTCTCAATCATGGAATTGTAAGCTATGTATGACCAGATTTTTTTTTTTTTTTTAGTTCTCAAAATAGTCTTTTTTTTTAATTTCTGAATTGAAAATACTAAAATTCCATTGTAGTCAGGTGTGATAACACATGCTTGTAATCCCAATAATTGGGAGCTGAAGCAGGAGGATCTCAGGTTTTAAGCCAGACTCAGGAAATTAGTGAGACCCTGTTTCCATATTAAAAATAAAATAGGATGGCTGGGCGTGGTGGCGCACGCTTGTAATCCCCACACTTGGGAGGCAGAGACAGGAGGATTGCTCAGGTTCGAAGCCAGCCACGCTGGCTTAAGAGACCCTGTTTCCAAATAAAAAAGTATAAAATAGGTCTGGGAGTGTAGCCCGGAAGTAGAAGGGCTTCCAGAAATCCCAGTACCACTAAAAAATTAAAAATTAAAAATTAAAATTGAAAAAAAAAAAAAAAAAAACGCCGGGCGTGGTGGCGCACGCTTGTAATCCCCACGCTTGGGAGGCAGATACAGGAGGATCGTGCAGGTTCGAAGCCAGCCCCGCGCGCTGGTTTAGGAGACCCTGTTTCCAAATAAAAATGTAAAAATAAATTTGGGAGTGTAGCCCGGAGGTAGAAGGGCTTCTAGGAACCCCAGTACCACCAAAAAAAAATAAAATAAAAATAAAAATAAATTGGCTTATAGGCTGGAGGGAGAAGGCCCATGGATTTTATTACCAGGATTACAATTAATTTTTTGATTAATTAAGACCCCAGTGTAAACAAAATAAAACAAAAACACTATTTCTAAAATTTGCATCCTGTTTTTATATGACATTATTGTTTCATATTAGAGTAATGATGTTCATATTTAAGTATAGGGTGGAAATTTTCTTTTTTATTTTAATTGGTGCATTGTAGTCATACATCTTAATGGGATAAAAGATGGAGACATACATGCACACATCACCCAATTAGCACTTACCCAATCCCCTCCCCCTCCCTCCTTCCTATGCTCTTCCTAGGCTTAGTGATTGACTTTGATATTCTTGTTTAAATTCTTTAGAGAATTTTTCTCTTCCCTCCTCCCATCCTCTCAGTTAGGTCACCTTATTTGCTCATCTATAGAATCTACATCTTCATCTAGAGTTGCTTCTGTTACCCATTTCTCCCTAGCTTTCACATTTTAGGGAAAACATCTGATTTCTTATTTTTTTGTGACTGACTAATCAAACTTAGCATAATCTCCTCCAGTTCTCTCCATTACCCTATAAATAACATAATTATGTTTTTTATGGCTGAGTAAAATTCCACTGTGTACATATCCCACAGTTTTGTAATCCATTCATCTGTTGATGGACATCTTGTCTAGTTCCATAGTTTGGCATGGTGAATTGTGCAGCTATGAACATAGATACACATGCATTAGTTTGGTAGTTTAGTTTCCTTTCTTATGGGTAGATATCCAGAAGTGGTATTGTTGGATCAAATGGTACATTCATTCCCATTCTTCTGAGGATCCTTCATGCTGGTTTGAAAAGTGGTTGCACTAATTTCTAATCCCACCAAAAATGTATTAGAGTTCTCATTCTCCACATTCTCACCAGCATTTGTTGTTGTTTATGTTTTGAATGATTGCCATTCTAGTTAGAGTTAGGTGAAATCTCAGGGTATTTTTGATTTGCATCTCTCTGATTGCTAATGATGTTGAGCAGGTTTTATGCATTTATTGGCCATTTGAATTTCTTCCTTCGTGGCACAAAAACAGATACATAGACCAATGGAGCAGAAGAGAAGACTCAGTAACAAATCCACACACTTACAGCCAATTGATTTTTAACAAAGGGGCCAAAAATATGCATTGAAAAAAAGATATCCTGTTCAACAAATGGTGTTGGCAAAACTGGTTAACCATATGCAGAAAAGTGGAAATGAACTCCACTTTCTCACCCTACACAAAAGTCAATTCAAGATGGATCAAAGACTTGGAAATTAGATCAGAGACATTGGGGCTCCTTGAAGAATGCATAGGTCTAACACTGCAACATATAGGCACAGATGAAACTTTCTCAACAAGACCCTAAAGGCACAAAAAACTAAAACGCAAATCAATACGTGGGACTGCATGAAACTAAAGAGTTTCTGTACAGCAAAGGACAACATTAAGAACCCAATTGAGAGCCAACATAATGAGAAAAGATTTTTACCAACTACTCTTCTAGTAGTGGACTAATATCTAGAGTATACAATAAACTTTCTCAACAAAATCTCAAAAACCAAGAAAATAAAACGAAGAGAAATATGTGAGATTGCATTAAACTGAAGAGTTTTGTGCAGCAAAGGAAAACATCAAGAAGCTCATCACAGATCTGTCAGAATGGGAGAAGAATTTTGTCAACTACTCCAATAATGAACTAATATCTAGAATATACAGAGAACTCAAGAAACTCATTTCTAAGAAAACAACCCAATCAAAAAAAAATAGGCATGTGAACAAAATAGTTAACAAAATGAAGAAATGACAATAGCCAATAATTTTATTTTAAATGTTCAACATATTTACCAATTAGAGAGATACAAATGAAAACTACCATGAGATTTTACCTAACCCCAATTAGAATAGCAATCATTAAAAATACAAATAATAAATTCTGGTGAGGACATATTAGAGTTGGAACTCTAATACATTACTGGTGGAATTTCAGATTAGTGCAACCACTTTATAAAACTGTATGGAAGATTTCTCAGATGAATGGGAATGAACCTACCATAAGATCCAGCAATACTATTTCTAAGTGTCTACCCAAAAGAATGGAAACCAAATTACCAAACTAATCCATGCATATCTATGATCATAGTCACACAATTCACATTTGCCAAACTGTCAAGCCAGCCAAAATGTCCATTAACAGATGAATGGATTACACAATTATGGAATATGAGATACATACACAAATGAATTTTTCTAAGCCATAAAGAAAAACAAAATTATGTCATTTGAAGGGAAATGGATAAAACTGGAGAACATTATGCTGCCAACTACTCCTTTGATAGAGCACTAATATCTAGAATAAACAGAGAACTCAAGAAACTGAGTACTAAAAAACAAATAACCCAATCAAAAATGGTCAAGTGAATTAAATAGACACTTCACAAGGAAGAAATATTTTTATAAATATTATAAAAAGTTAGTTAAGGTGGTACACACCTGTAATCCCTGGCACTCTGGAGGATTGCAGATTCAGGTTCAGAATCAGCAACTTAGAAAGATCTTGTCTTAACATAAATACATACATCAAAAGGGCTGAGGATGTCGCTCAGTGGTAGAGAGACCCTGAATTTCATTTCAAGTACCACAAAAGTATGTAAAAGAGAATCAATCACCTGGAAGTTCTGTGGTGACAGTGCTGATGCCAAAATCAATTCATGTGGCCTTTAAAGAAGCAAAATGAATAATGTTTAGGCTAAATAGATTCCTAATCAAGGGATAAAAACAGTTTTAACCTAGAAATATTTGGGCATTCAATAGTTTCAAGGAATATACAGTTGAAACAATTTACTTCAAAGTGTATAGGTGGTAATTAACTCACCACAAACTAGATAAAAGCCACTTCTCAAATACTTTATAATTGAAGTAAATATTAAAAAAAATTTAAATATCAAGTAAGAAAAAAATAAAAATAATATTTCAGTTTATTTTATGATACTTAAATAACTAATTTTTTTTATCTTTAGAGGATCTGCTTTGGATTTTATTTATATTTTTATTTTTGTACACATTTTTTCCCTTATTCTATTTGAAACTGCTGACATCCTGATAGGACAGAAGCAATTACTTTCATTTATTTTTTTATATTCATTTTCTCATTTACCTCTGTCCATTAGTATTAGAAACATTATCATTTACTATATTCCGATGAAAAGCTGAGTGTCCTCATATACTCCACACTTATATTTCAAACAGTATGTGTTGTTATATCCACTTTAGAAAAATTATGTGCTCTAGATCTAATTCTTCAAGAGTCCAATATAACAATGACATACTAAATAACATATTAAATTGACTGTTATACATAATTACTGTGACCACAGAGGTTACTGCTTAAATTGTGTTGGCTGTGTAGTCTTTTAGAGACAATGACAGTACAAGTCCACATATTGATAACACTGTCTTAAAACATATTTAATTAATTCATTTATTTTACATGAAAATTATGCCAGAAGGCATGTTGTAAATAAATTAAAAACATTATCTTGCTCCAGCTCTCCAAATTTAGTTTGTGAGTATCTTTACTTGTAAGTTGTACAGATATAATTTAAAATATTATAGCCTAAATATTATAATTTGGGGACATTATATAAGATTTATATTTGCTTAGTAACTACTTAAGTTGATGTACATATTTTCAACATATAAAATTTAAAACAATATTTAAATTATTTGATATCCTTATTCTTTTATAATTCTGGATAAAAATATAATAATTTTCCTCAAGTGAATTAAGACAAATTTTTAAATTACAAAAGAGATTCATCAAAATTTTAGGATATAAAATATAAAGTAATATTTTATTAAAAGTATATTAATCAGATTAGTAGTCAAAAAAGGAAACTCTAACAATGATCAAATAAAAAATAATCTCTATATAATGTATCTAGGTAATTTTTCTTTAATTATTTCATCTATCTGTATAGATAGATGAAATCTTGCTCAGCATAATTTTAAAAATATGGTGTGTGTGTGCATTTTTATATATATGTATATATATAATACATACATATAAGGTTTGAGGGCACTGTAATAGAAACCTCAAATTATCAATAATTTATCTTTATGTTTCATTATTTACTCTGACAGATTTACATTAAAATAAAAATGGAAAAGGAAATTCATAATTATCCCAAGTACTGCGTTTTTGCTTAAATATTTTTTTTTCTTTTTGGTGGTACTGGGGTACCTGGAAACCCTTCTACCTCAGGGCTACACTCCCAGACATATTTTATACTTTTTATTTGTAAACAGGGTCTCTTAAGCCAGCGCGGCTGGCTTCAAACCTGCGAGATCCTCCTGTCTCTGCCTCCCAAGCACGGGGATTATAATCGTGCGCCACCAAGCCTGGGTTGCTTAAATAATTTTAATGGGTCAATCTCAAACTGACTGCAAAAAGGAAGTGTTTGTACCTCTACTTTTCCAAGTCTTTTTTTTTTTTTTTTTTTTTTTTTAGGTGAAAGTCTTTTTGAGAATGGCTTAATATCAGTAGAGCAAACACATTCACAGACACGTGTACTTCACCTGTCTGTAGCATCATTTTTCATTGAGCCCAGACACAGGTCAGGTGATAACAAATGCCCAGGCCAGGCTTTAGGATAGTTAGCAGTTATTACCAAACCTAGATGAGCTTCAGATACATGAGTAGGAGAAACTTTAGCAAAATCTATAACTAGCCAGTTAATGTTATATATGCTTACGCCTAGAAGTGTTTCCTTAAAGTCTTTGCAAGTATTATGTGTAATTTTGATATGTAGTAAGAAAAGTAGATTTATTATTGAATGCATTGTGCTAAATCAAAATATTGTGATAGTTTAGTGTTAGATTTTACATAATATTTTTTAAAATAAAAACCTGAAGCTAAATTACCTTTCAATTATGATTTCAAATATTTATTTGAATATTTTAAATTCCAACTCACTGCATCTTTGAAAGTAAAAATATTTTCAACTATAGCACATTTCAAGGAGAAAATTTGACACTAAAGTATTCCACTAGAGTAAAATTGCAAAATTATATGTTGCTACAAAGTAAGAAAGTTTTAGAGTTAAGCTAAGTGAAACACTTTAGTATACCTTAGGGAAACAAATATCAATATTATTTGGGCTGTTCACAGTGAAATTTAGGGAAAATAAACAGCTAATAACTAAAGCCAACTTATTTTTATTGTACCAGGAATTGAACCCAGTGTTATTCTATTTCTGAGCTACACACCCAGCCCTATTTTATTTATTTATTATTATTATTATTATTATTATTATTATTATTACTATTATTATTATTATTATTTTGGTGGTATTGGGGTTCCTGGAAGCCCTTCTACCTCTGGGCTACACTCCCAGACCTATTTTTTATACTTTTTTAAATTTGGAAACAGGGTCTCCTAACCCAGCGCTTGCGGCTGGCTTCTAACCTGCGCGATCCTCCTGTCTCTGCCTCCCAAGCGCAGGGATTACAAGCATGCGCCACCATGCCCGGCTTTATTATTCATTTTGTATAAGGTTTCACTAAGTTGTGAATGGCCTCACTAAGTAGTTGGGGCTGGTCACAAGCCTGTGATCCTCCTTTTAGTCTCCCCAGTACTGGGTTTGCAAGAGCACACCACCATACCAGGCCATAAACCAATTTTCTCACATTTGTTAATCACAAAAAAACCCACTAATATTAGATTTCCAAATTGTTAACATCTTTTCTTGTGCATTGCATATTTTTTCTATAAATTGTATATAGCCTGTGTTGGTTCCATATTTTGGCTATTAAAAATGTGCTGCTATGAACATAGGTATGCATTTTACTGTAGTTCTCTGATTTCAACCTCTTTGAAAAGATATCCAGGAGTGAAATAGTCGGATCATATGGTGGATACATTCCCAGTTTTCTAAGGAATCTCCATACTGATCTCCATATCAGCTGAACTAGTTTGTACTCCCACCAACAGTGTAAAAGAGTTTCTCTTTCTCTACATCCTTGCCAGCATTTGTTGTTATTTGATTTCTTTTTTATCTGTGGATGTGTGTGCCTTGTTGGACCTATGGCCTCTTCAAGGAGCCTCAATGTCTCTGGTTTAATTTCCAAGTCTTTGATCCATCTTGAATTGACTCTTTTGCAGGGTGAGAAAGTGGGATTTATTTCCATGTTTCTGCATATGGTTCACCAGTTTTGCCAACAGCATTTGTTGAAGAGATTATCTCTTTTCCAATGTATATTTTTGCCTTCCTTTCAAAACCAATTGCCTATAAATGTACAGATTTGTTTCTGAATCTTCTATTATGCTCCATTGGTCTATGTATCTGTTTTTGCACCAGTATACTTCAAAGTCAGGTATTGTGATTCTTCTTGCATGTTTTTTGTTGCTGAGAACTACTTTGGCTATTTGGATTATTTTGTTGTTCCAAATAAATTTGAGTACTGTGCAAAAAATGTTTAATATTCAAATATACTTTAATTAGGTCAACATATAAAAAGAAAATATACATAAAGATCTTAGGGCAATATTAGCTATATAGATACTAAACGTTTAGTTAATTTTAACTATCTTTACCCATATTAGTAGGAATAGATACTGACTTTTATTTGGT
Source organism: Muscardinus avellanarius (assembly GCF_963383645.1). Classification (NCBI taxonomy): domain Eukaryota; kingdom Metazoa; phylum Chordata; class Mammalia; order Rodentia; family Gliridae; genus Muscardinus; species Muscardinus avellanarius. The sequence continues at coordinate 21,192,839 of NC_137790.1, read as the reverse complement.
GTAAAAGCATCTATAAGGTGATTTTTTATAGAAATTAAAGTATTTAGGTAGTAAGCACATATCCATTAAAACCTGTGCTTATATGTTTATATTCTATCCTCTCAAAACCAAAATAGACTATACATTTTTTAAATGTAGAGTCATGAAACCAAGAATGACTGGCAGTGAAAGAAACATCCATAAACTCTACTCAATCTCATATTAAAATGGATCAGCATAGGTAAGAATGTGAGAGAGGATGCTCATGAATATTAAAGGAATAGAAAACTATGTATATAATGAGGAAGGTTTAATGGGGCTGAGGTGGTGGAGAATGGAGAGATACAATGGGAAAGATCATAGGCATAGAAGTTTTATGGATATATGCAATGGACTGAGACATTTGATAAGTTTTACTCTGAATTTTGGGGAATTATATTAACTGTTCAGTGAATACAATCCCTATCTGCATATAATAGTAACTTTAAATAATAATAGTATTCTAATGTCCAGCAGTCTCTCTGGTTCTGGTAAACATAGTTTATTTTGACTATTAATTGTTGTGCGAGTTTTAGCCCTGTAGCATGAGGGTGGATTATAACTAAGTATTTTGAAATGTATAAAGAATAACTTAATTTTAGATCAAATATCTTTCAGTTATCTAAAACCTAAAGGTAACTTTCTTTAATATACTTCATATATAGAGGATACTCTCTAAATTAGAGGTACAAAAAGATAGTTTACAAATATTTGCCCAGAAACTAAAAAAGCTAAAGGCTAATTTTTAATGATTGAAAAATAATATATCTAGTAAGACTATTTCTTTTTGCCTATGTTCTGTTTTGCTAATACACATTTGTGGCAATATGTGATGGCATGTATATTCACAGTGGATACATAAAACTTGTATCAGTTGTTTTACTCAAGATACAAGAAACATAGGAGGTGGAGAAGGGAAATGTCTCGCTCTATAAAATACAAGATAAATAAATTCATTTGTTAAATAAAGTGCTTTATATTTCCAGTTGAGTTGATACCTTTTATTAATTCTAAAGATTACATATACTTATGGAAAAACAGTCTTTTTATTTCATTTCATTTCACTTATTGTGTGTGTGTGTGTGTGTGTGTGTGTGTGTGTGTGTGTGTGTGTGTGACTGGACATTCTATTTCCAAATTCTACCTCCAGATTTTTTTTTAAATAGGATCTCACTAGGTTGAGAGAATCTCACTATACTATTTGCTGAGGCTGTCCTTGAACCTAAGATACTCCTGTTTCAGCCTCCCAAGTACTGGCATTATACATGTGCACAAACTTGCCCAGCTTGAAAACAGCATTTTAGACTCTTAATTATTTGATAAATTGCTAACTATGTACTATATTGTGCATAAGTAACCCATCTAAAACTTTAGATGCATTTTGCTCTGGTATTTTTACTTAAATTGTGCTTTAATAAAAGCATTTATTTTATTCATGTCAGCTAAAATATTCTAATCTTATTTTTTCAGGGAATAAATGCTTCCTAAAATTAGAAAATGTAATCTATTGGAGTTACAGAAAAGTACTCTCAGATTTCTATGTACAGAAACTAAAATGCAAATTATGAGTATAAAACTATAATCCTGAACCATAACAAGTTTAATTTTGAACACAAAATGATAGTTGAATTTTTAATGTTAAGGTTTTGAAATATTCCTAATTATTATAGTTATTTGCATATGAGCTATTTTTGAGACCCAGTTTAACAAAAATATCACAGAATAAAATAGAGCAGTATGCCACAGAATAATAAGTCATGTTGCTGAAGAATATATTGACAAAACATGAGACTGACATTTTAAGTTTCTAGATACTTGCAATTCCACTAATTATTTTTCAGGACATATTTGCAGCAGTGAGCTGGTTTGATAAGCAGTATAAAAACTAATGTGTTACTGGTGGTATAGTTCCAAACCAATCTGTAGTTATATTGCCACAGAATGCAAATAAACTCACATAGGTACATTAAAAGCAGCAGGTCCTTTTCTGTAACCTAGCCTTGTTTTTTCTCCTTATCAGCAGGCAGATGCTGCACCCTAGTTATTGGGAACAAGTCCCAGTGGAGAGCATGTTCCTTGGGTGTGTGCTGAATCTAATAATTATTTCCATGAGTACTGCTTAAGAAAAGGAGGAACATCTGCTGTGTTGGTCATTAAGAGAACAGACTTGGGGGAACAGTTGTTATCATCAAAATCGAACCTAAATTGACATCATTAGAATTCAGTTTATTTAGTTATGCTTCTAGAAGGGTGATTCTGAAAAACTAGAATTTACAGTGATTTCTAACAATCTCATTGTCATTCTAAGTTTTAAAATGACAGTCATTATATTGGATAAAATTAATAATTTTTTTCTTTGACGGAGAGTGTGCTAGAATTTATTAAAATTATACAAAATGAAGTTCTATTAATTATCAGAAATTGCAATTGATAATGTTAATTATCTTTCAGATTTTAAGTATATTATACAACTTCTGTGGGATGGAAGAGAACTAATTATTAGAAAATACCTAGACTTGAGTAATAAATAAGATTTTTAGTTTGGACAAGGTAACCATTTTGATAATATTAAACTAATTGAAATTATTCATCTTATTTAAAATGCATAATATTTTTATGAGAGGTGGGCAAAAGAAAGCATTACAATAATCAGAAATTGTATTCAACTAGGAGGAAACAAGAAACTTACATGTATCTATCTCAAAAAGGTTGGGTAGATTTTAAATAATCCATATAAATACTCAGGACGTGGCAGCTCATGCCTGTAGTCCCAGTGCTTGGGAGGCTGAGACAGGAGGATTACAAGGTTCTTTGCTATCCTGAGCAATTGACAAGTTTCTGATTCCAAATCAAATATAAAATAGGGTTTAGGTGGTTGGGAGTGGTGGCACACGCTTGTAATCCCCACACTTGGTGCTTGAGAGGCGGAGACAGACGGATCTCACAGGTTCTAAGTCAGGCACGCTGGTTTAAGAGACCCTGTTTCCAAAAACAAAAAAGTATAAAATAGGTCTGGAGTGTAGCCCGGAGGTAGAAGGGTTTCCAGGAACCCCAGTACCACCAAAACAAACAAACAAACAAAGAATAGGTTAGGTGTAGGCTGGAGGTGGAAGGACCCTGGGTTTTATCCTCAGTACTACAAAAAAAAAAAAAATCAAAGAAGAGTATCTGCCACATGACAACTGTTCATTAGATGTTTGTTATTAGAAGATTGTTACTTTCTTAGAATTCAAAGAATAATTGACCCTCAAGTAGACTCCTTACAACTGCTGATTGGACCAGAAGAAGGCTAGTTCACTCAGATTGTGTGTGTGTGTGTGTGTTTGTGTGTGTGTGTGTGTGTGTGTGTGTGTGTGTGTGTGTGTTACTGGGGATTGAACCTAGGGCATTCTACCTCTAAGCTATACCCCCAGTTGTATTTTTTAATTTCTTTTGTTTGTTTTGAAAGAGGGTCTCACTAAATTCCATGTGATCTCACTAAATTGCTGAGGATGGCCAAGAACCTGCAGTCTTCCTGTCTCAGTCTCCCTAATACTGGTGAAGAGTTAGGTACTGGATAGGCAGTGAGGGAACAGAACTCCCAGGATATAAAGGTTAAGAAAAACAAAGTCCAGACAGCTCACACTTCCAAAGAAGCAAGGTGCTTCCATGTTGTTCTTTGTTTCTGAACACAAGAATTAATGGTCAAAAGATAGAGCCAGGATGTCAGGATCTAACAAGCTATGTGCACCAACAATAGTCCTCTATACATGGACTGTGGCCATGTATAGGCCAAGGAACAAACATAAAGAACAAACACTCTCATGATTTCAGGGAATTAATAGCCAGAGATGACAAGATAAATCAAGCAAAACAAGATGAAAAACAGGGACTTTCTTCATTGGTTCATGCCTATACAAAGGGGCTTCAAACATATATGAAGCCCTATGCTCAGCACCAAGATTGGCTACCCTCTTAGGAGCCCTCCTCTCTTCTTTGATTGGCCCAGTGGACTTTGGGGGAAAGCTGTGTGCACCAGAAGGGGGACTCTGGAGTCTTCCAAGGCCTGCAGAGGTGATCTGTCTCTCCTCTTGCTTGTTCTTTTAGAAGAAACTTCCTACTTAAAAAAAATGTAATATTCTCAAACAGAAAATTCAGAATAGAGTTCAGGACCAGAGCAGAGTCACAGTGCCATAAAGGGATACTAGCTCTTTACTATTCTCCTGTCCTTAGTTTGGCCCCTCATGTTTATGTTCTGCAGATGGCAGAAAAAAACTCCCATGATCACATTAGTGTTTCAGACATAATGAAAGAAAGAAATGAGCATAAAGAAAAAGATACTGTGTGACTCATTCTTGGATATTTTTCTTTTTTGCAAATTCTGTCTTCTCCTCTTTGTCCAAAATGTGCTACATGACAAGAGAAGATGAGAAAACAATTTTTATTGTTACTTTTTATTTTGAATTTATTGGTACATTTTAATCATGCATCATTGTGAGGTACAGGATGGTGGAGGCATACATGCACACATCACACAGTTAGCCCTTAATTATGTCTGGCACCATTCCCTCTCCCCTCCCTCCTTCTGCTGTTTATCTTAGTGACTACCTTTGATATGTTTGTGAATGTACATCATGTGCATTAGGGTGCCTCCCTCTTTTCTCCTCCCATCTCCCTCAGTTAGGTCTCCTTTACTCCTGTAAGGTGTTTCCTTCTTTGTCTGGAGTTCCATTTTCTCCCAGCTTTAGCTAGTCTTTTTAAAAAGTAAAAGCTGAATGTTGTAAGAAAGAATATAAAGAAATTCTTTGGAGACAGGACAGTCTTGCCACACTTTTCAATGTAAGAGAAACTTACTTTGATAATATTTAAATTCAGAATATGGAAGAGATAACATCAATGGATAAAATTCACTTCCAAATTGAGGCTACTTCATAGGTAGAAATGTTTGGGAAAGATAGTAAGAGATTAAGAAATATCTTTAATCCTAACAGACACCAAAATCACATTTGTTTTTATTGTGTCCAAATGATATTTCTACCCTGATAAGATTTAGGAATCTGGTTATAACACTTTGCCCTATTTATTTAGTTTTTAAAGGATGCAGACACATCATTTTCTTGTGTCATCTCTTGAAAGTGCAGCATATGCAAAACTGGAGTTGTGTTCCCTCACATCAGTGTCTGTTCCTGATTTCCATTTTCATCTCTACTTTTAGTGCCACTTCCTCAGTCTTAAAACCTCACAGTTGCATGCCTGTAATCCCAGTGCATGGGAGACTGAAACAGGAGGATTGCACAGATTTGAAGCCAGACTCAGCTACTTAGTGAGGCTCTCACTAAGTTTCCAAATAAAGTATAGAATGAGAACCTGTTTAATGAGAACCTGTTTCCAAATTAAGTATAGACTAGGTCTGGAAGTATAGCCCAGAAGTAGAAAAGACCCTGGGTCCCACCCCCAGTACCACCAAAAATAAATAAATAAAAAGTAAAACCTCACAGTCAACCTTGTTTTAATTTTCATTGTTATCTCTTATACTGTAGTCTATCCCAGGTCTTGATGAGGGCTATGTCTTGATGTTGCTCTTCATTTCTGCAAATCTGATTACTTTATTTCCAAATATGTCCTCTTTTCCCCACATCGGGGCTTCTGCCCACATCGGGGCTTCCCCACATCGGGGCTTCTGCCCACAGCTTACTGTTCTACCTGATGAACTTATACAGTTGTTTCTATCCACTGAAGTTTTATTTATTGCTCAATTTCAACTTACTATCATTTATTCATAACAAATTTTCTGATTTTTACAACTTGAAACAGTTTCTTCCTTCTTTCGACCTTCACAGGCTTTTTCCTTTTCTTCTTCTTTTTCTTTTTTTAAAATTTTGTATTGTGGATTAAACCCAGAGGAACTCTATCTCCTAGCTATATTCCTAGCTCTATTTTACTTTTATTTTGAAACAGTCTCGCTAGACAGAGAGACTTGCTGAGGCTGTGAAGGAACCTGTAATCTTCCTGTGTTAGCCTCTCAAGTACTAGGATTACAGTTGTGTACCACCACACACAGCATTATCTGAATTTTAGTATGAGTGGTTCTTACAGCTTTTCAACTAAACTGTGTCTATCAGGAAGTAGGGATAACTACATATTCTTTAATCTTCTACTCAATGTAGAAATAAGTCTACTCATTAGCTCAGTGTTGTGGGCACGTGGGTATAGTGAATGAAAACTAATGCAATACAGAGACCCCAGCCAGGTACCTTACTACAGTCTGTCTTTACTACCCAGTAGAGACAGCCTAGGAAAAGAGACTTTTGCAAATAAGACAGGCAGAAAAGATGACATGCAGCAAAATATTTCTGTGCCCAAGCCACCAAAGCTTACATGATCCTACTAATAAAAAATGATTTTGATTACATACAGTTTTTCTAAGAAGTAAAATAGATACTAACTATGAAATTATTACAGGAACATTAACATGCCTTAAAATATTTCTAATTATAAAAATGGATGAAACAGTTTTTCCAGTCACTGAAATATCATTTGCTGTTAAAAGTAAACACATATTAAAAATAAATATTTATTTTAATAGCGCAAATTACAAAATATTTTTCACTGTTTTTTTTTCTAGTTTTAACTTAATGGAAAAATCAAGGTATATATGCCTCTCTTTACTTTCATTTGAGAGCAGTGGGGAGATTGAGTACAAATTAGAAAATGCAGAATTTGCTTGAGTGATTATGGCTTTACATTTGGGGAATAAATGCTGAAAGACCGCTCTTGAAACTAAAAAAAAAAAAAGGTATTTTCTATACCTCTCACCAGTATTATTAACTTATGTACTTCTACATTCCTAAACAGAATAATTATAATTAGTATGCATGCATAGGGGAGACCATTTAAACATTTTGTATTTAATGCAAGGTACTGCTTCTCTTTCTTGCCTAGCAATTAAATTACTATTAAGCTTTTATTATTAAAATCATTTGGGAGTAAAGTCTTCCATGATAGTTAGTTGGGTACATAAACTCTAGATTTATGTATATAGCTTCTACTCAGCATTTCCACTTGTATAATAATCATTTTAAAATTAACATGTTAAAATATTAATATGACATCATCCTATTCTACTGTCTGCCTCTGCATCTCAGTTAATGAAAATTTTACCCTTCTAGTAACTCAAGGTCGAAATCTTTGACTCTTTTTTGATGTTCACTTCCATTTTAAGCCCTTTGGCAAGTTTAATTTTCTTGACTTTCAAAAAGTAACCTGAATTTGGTCATTTGATTCTATTTCTTTCTTTTACACCAATCTATGATTTATAACCTTTTTCTTGGATTACTGAATTATTATCATAATTTCCTTTAGCAATTATACATTTGTAATAGTTTAATTCATTTTGAAATAACAACCAAAATTAAGTGTTGAAGAAAATAATTTATCTGTTGAAAACTTTATTAGCTCCCTCACTATTCAGAATAACAGCTGTATTCTATATAAGGGCCTCCCTAACCCCGTCTGTTCCCGTGCTTGCCCCTCTACTTCTCTAAATTTTCCTCCTCATCTTTGTTTTGTACGTTTAACGGTACATTGTAATGATACATCACAGTGAAGTTTAAAATCTTACAACCCTGAACACAAGTTTTGGTGTTTTTCCCTTCAAGTCCCACCCCACAACCCATCATATATAAAAGTGAGATTGGCAGTGTTTATTTAATATATGGACATATTTCTCTCAAATTTTCTTTTATCAAGTCTTCCCTTTCTCCTCCTTACTTCTATCCACCTCTACCCTTCCACTATTTTGCTGGTCACCCTTTATTATCAAAAGTTTCCTTTGTTTACTATTTTCTACCTAGCTTATAAATATGAGATAAAACTTTCAACCCTTGACTTTTTGAGACTGGCTAAGCTCATTTGACATAATATTCTCTAATTCCATATATGTTCCTAAAAATGACAAAATTTTGTTTTTCAGATTGAATAAAGTAAGAAAAATAAAACAAAAAGGAGAATTTCAATACACTGAGCAATCACAGTATCTCACAAACCAAACAATTACAATTAGTACCTGTAGCATTCAACTTTCAACTAAGTCCAGTAATATTGAATAAAATAAAACAGTGGGAATGTTTGTACTGACTTATGGTTTAGACACAGACTAGGTACCCAGAGTGTTTTATTTGTATTTCTTTCCTAAAATTGAGTCTGGATTTCTCGTGAATAGAGCTGGCCATAGTCACAAATGACATATCAAATCATAACACTAATCATGCATAAGCTGTTCAAAGCATAATTAAGTATAGCTTAAATGGTTCAACATAAATACTTGAAAGAAATTTCTTCAGCTCACTTTACTATACAGCAGCTCTTCCAACAATACAGAATTCATTTCTACAAATAAAAAGTCAAAATATTTCCAGTGCATAAAATATTTTTAAAGCCTAAATTCAAGTAAATTGTTATCCTGTGTAAAAATAATTTTCTCTTTTATTATAATCTCTTCAGAATAGTTCAGATAATGATCATTATCTTTTCAGAAAATCTCCAACATTTTGGTAAAAAACAAAAATCATTCTGGTAACAATGATATTTTATGCTTTATTACTAAATTGATTGTTTTCTTGTTATGCTAGACTTTTTCTTCGACAAAATGAATTCAATTGAATGAATTGTTAGTAATAAAGTGTTTATCTGAAGAAAAAATTGTGCTTTGTGTGTAAAGAAAAGGCAATACCTTCCCAAATATTTTCTTTATATACTGTTTAAATAAAAGTATGTCATAAAAGTTTTTGTTTTATTTTTGTAGGGGCTTATTTTTTTATTGGTGCAGTATAGTCTCACATCATAATGTGCCTCATGCTGACAATGACATATATTCACACAGTACTTGGTGCTCCCCCCACCTGCTTCCCCTTTCCCCTCCCTCCCAACACTGAGTGTCCAGGTTAACAATGTTATACTCGCATGTATACACATATTTGAATGTAGCTTTTTCATGAATAAACATCAGCCTTCTTCCTCCCCTGCCCTTTCTTTCTGGCTTCACTAAGGTTTCCCCTCCATTATCTAGAGTCCCTCTGGTATCCCTAATACTCTTTCTATACTTGGCTAATCTCACTTAACATAATGCTCTCCAGGTCTTTTCATCTTCTTGTGAATGACATGATTTTATTCTTCTTTATTACTGAGTAGAAATTCATTGTATGTTTTTCCCATAATTTTGCAATCCATTCATCTGTTGATGGAGACATAGGTTGGTTCCATATTTTGGCTATTACGAATTATGCTGCTATTAACATGGTATGGATATGTTATTGTAGTTCTCTGATTTCAACCCCTTTGGAAAGATACCCAGAAGTGGAATAGCTGGATCATATGGTGGATCCATTCCCCATTATCTAAGGAATCTCCACACTGATCTCCATAGTGGCTGAACTAGTTTGGACTCCTACCAACAGTGTAAAAATGTTCCTCTTTCCCCATATCCTATCCAGCATTTGTTGTTATTTGATTTCTTTATGCTTGGCACTCTGATCGGGGTTAGGTGGAATCTCAGTTTTAGTTTTGATTTGCATCTCCCTGATTGCTGGAGTTTAATTTCATAAGTAATTTGATTAAAAAGAGGAAAAACAGCCAGATATGTTGGCACATGCTTGCAACCCCAGTACTTGGGAGCCTGAGACAGGGTTATTGCAGAGGTTCAAACCCAGTACCAGTTACTTAGTGAGGCTTTCATCAACGTAGTGAGACCCTGTTTCCAAATAAAATATAAATATGTCTGAGAGTGTACCCTGGAGGTAGAAAGCTCCTGGGTCCCATCCCCATTAACACACACACACACACACACACACACACACACACACACACATAAATAAATAAAAAGGGGAAATAGATTTAATGGTTAAACTAAAAAATAAGTCTTCAGCAGACTATTTAGACTTTTAAATTGGCATAATTTTTTTTCCCTGTAGTATGGAAATCAAACTCATCCCGTTATTGGTGCTAAACAAGTGCTTACCCACTGAGCTACACACCCAACTCAGTTCGAATGTTATCCATTTATTGCACATATTTTTGTTTTATATGTTTGTATTTGTCTTAGTCTGACTGGGCTAAAAAAGAATACTATAGAGTTGGTATCCCTTTTTTCTTTCTTTTTGGTGCTGGGATTTAATGCAGGGCATTCAATCTTGAGCTACATCCTAAGCCCTAATATGTTTTTTATTTGGAAACAGGGTCTTGCTAAATTGCCACGAGCCTCATTAAGTTGTTGAAGCTGGCTTTGAACCTACAATCCTCCTGTCTTAGCCTCCAAAGTACTTGGATTATAGGCATGTACAAGCACTCCCAACTACAGTGGGTCTCTTAAAATGCAACAAAAAATGTTTCCACTTTGGAAGCTTAAACTTTAAAATAAAGGAATCTTAAGACTCTGTGTCTGGTTGGAATCTTCCTTTTGGTTCATATGCAACCACCTTCTAACCCTTATAAAAATAAACTCAGAGAATTCTCATCATTTTTTATCACAACTCTTTGGGGCTCTTTTATGAGGGCAATAATCATATTTAGCTCCTCTCTCATGATGAAATGACCTCCTGAAGTGTCCACCTTCTAGTACATTGAGGGTTAGAGTTTCAATATAAAATATTTGGGAGCCAAATTTTAATCCTTTATGGTATTCCAGAGTAGATGAAATTTATTTTATAATCTTATAGATACATACAAAACAACTGCTCAGTCAATTTTTCTAGTATCTATATCACTTTTCTGAATGGTAAATATTACTGAGTATATGATCAAAGTAAAAATCTAGTATATTAGTGAAAATATAGATCATTAAAACAGTATTAAATAAGCAGCTTAATAAAATTAACTAAATTATGCAACAACCTAAGTGTAAATCAACAGATGAATAGGTAACAAAAATGTGGTATAGACAAACAATGAAATTTTACTCAACCATAAAGAAAAACAAATTTATATAATTTGCTGGAAAACAGAACTAGAGAATTTAATGCCAAGTGAGATCATTCAGTCACAGAAAGTTGAGCTGAATGTTTTCTTTTATATGTGGAATCTAAAGAGAAAACGAGAGACAAAAGTAACTGTAGATAATTGAAGTGACCAATATAATACTGGAAAAAGATTATTGGAGGGAGGTAGGGAAGGAAAAAAATAACTGGTGAAAGAAATAGTTTAAATTATGCTATACCCATATACTACCAACCTCCCTGTTATGTATATAGAGAATAGGCATTAAGGTGAGACCTGAAGGTGAAAACATTATAACCTGTGTGCATGCTTGCTTGTATGCCTTTGAACCTCACTATTTGTATAATTAAAATGTACCAATAAAATTATAAAAACAAATAACAGACCTTTTCTTTTAATTAAAACAAAGTATACACTTATAAATAAGTTTGTTTATATATCATATAGCTTTGAGAAATGTGGTAATATATTCTTATATATGTCTATGGCAAAGACATATAAATAAATCTATAAACAGAAAATAACACAAAGAAAAACAAAAACAGAACTTTACATACTGCCTGCAGCAACTAATTCAAGAAAGTAACTGAAGAAGCTAACATTTTATCTATAAATTAGATCTGTCAGAAGTCAAGTCATTATCCATTATAACAATCCAGGAATACAACCTAACACCTCTGTAATATTTGGCCTCAAATAACTAGGGCTTGGTTAATAAAAAATGGCTTTTATAATTTCTTTTTTTACTCTGTTTCCAACATAGAGTTAATCAGAGAAAAACAAACATGCACCCTTAACAAACCATACAGGATGCCCCACTTCTTTTTCAGCCCTCCTAGACCTTCCACATACCAACAGACTCCCATTAGTGCCAGCTCAGCCACCTATGTTCCATTGTAATAGTTTGCAAAGTCGAATGTCTCACTAACCCTCATAGAAATAGCAATGTTAGAAGCAGGGCATGTTTGATAAGGAGGGGGCCCTGAAAATGTGGTCTTGGGGATTATAGATGGTTCTCTAGTCTCCTTATTCTCTGCTTCTCGCCTTTATGATTTGAGAGCAGAGCCCTGTGCTTTCCTTCTCTCTGTTTCCCACCAAAATGTACTGATCTCTGCATACCCAGCCTGACATGAACTGAACTTCTAAAATCTTCAGAAATTGTGAACCAATAAATCTTCTTTTCTCTAAATTGTGTGTGGTCAGGATTCTTGGGTCCAGCAGTAAGAATGTTCATGGAGACACCCTCTATGACCTTTTTTTTACCAGCCTTTGAGCCGTTGCCAAACTGGTGATGGGGCTGGCTGTCCCACACATCATGCTATGACTAAGGATAAGCTAACTTATACAAGTTTTACAAGGGCTTGGACCACTTTTTTCCTAATTTTAATAGTGGTAAAAAAGTTAAAATATTATCATTGGCTTATGGCTTTTAAAATTATAACATTACATTCCCTTCCCATCCCTCCTTACCATGCTTGGCTTAATGGTTGACATAGATATGTTTAAGTACATCATGTGCTTTAGAAAGTTTCTTTCTTCCCCTCTCCCATTTCCTCAGTTAAGTTGCCTTAAATGCTCCAATATAGGATCTCCTTTTTCATCTGGAGTTCCTCCTATGACCCATTTCTCCTTAGCTTTCACATATTACGAAAAGGATCCAATTTCTTATTTTTTGTGACTGACTAATCTCACTTAGCATAATGTCCTTCAGTTCAATCCATTTCCTTGTTAATTATGTAACTGTGTTTTTTTTTTTAATGGCTGAGTAAAATTCCATTGTGTACATATCCCACAGTTTTATAATACATTCATCTGTTGATGGACATCTCGGCTGGTTCCACAGTTTGCCAATGGTGAATTGTGCAACTATGAACATAGATATACATGCATTAGTTTGGTAGTTTGGTTTCCTTTTTTTTTGGGTAGATACCCAGAAATGGTATTTCTGGGTCAAATGGTAAGTTCATTCCCATTCTTCTGAGGATCCTCCATACTGTTTTCCAAAGTGGTTGCACTAATTTGCAAGACCACCAACAATGTTTTAGAGTTCCCACTTCTCCACATCCTCACCAGCATTTGTTGTTGTTTGTGGTTCAAATGATTCCTCACATAAGAAAATCAGAAAATCATCAAGTAAATAACTTAATGACACACCTCAAAGCCTTTGAAAAACAGGAACAATCTAACTCCAAAGCCAGTAGAAGACAATTGTTAAAGTCAGAGCAAAAAAAAAATGAAGTAGAGAATAAAAAAAATACAGAAAATCAACAAAATCAAAAGCTGGTTCCTCAAAGAAATTAACAAGATAGATGAACCACTAGCTAATTTAACTAAAAACAGAGAGAATTAACCCAAATTTTGAAGATAAGAGATGAATAGAAGATATCATAACTGTAAGTGCAGAAATCCAGAGGATTATCAGAAATTACTTTGAAAATGTATACTCAAAATAGAAAATCTGGAGGAAATTGATAAATTTCTATATAAATACAATCTTCCTAAACTAAGACAAGAAGACATAGAAAATTTAAACTAAAGCCCAGTACCAGATGGTTTCCCAAGTGAATTTATAAAACCTTTATAGAAGAGCTAATCGCAATACTCCTCAATCTATTTCATGAAATAGAAAGAAACAGGACTCTCTCAAATATATTCTACGAAGCCAACAGCACATTAATAACAAAACAAAATACAGTTCAAGGAAGGAAAACTACAGTTCTATATCTTGAATGGACTTGGACACAAAACTGCTAAACAAAAGTTTAGCAACATGCATTAAAAACCGCATCAAGAAAATCATACACCATGACTGGGTAGGGTTCCTACCAGAGATGTAAGGCTGGTTCAACATACAAAAATTAATCCATATAATTCTTCATTTAAACAAAACCAAAGACAAAAATCACATGATCATTTTAATAGATGTTGAAAAAGCCTTTGATTAAATTCAACATCCATTTATGATAAAGCGCTGCAGAGAATTAGAATAGAAGAAACCTACCTCAATATCATAAAGGCAATCTACAATAAGCCCACAGCCAACATTATATTAAATGGGGAAAATCTTTGAGAATTCCCCCTGAAAACAGGAACAAGCCAAGGATATCCATTATCACCACTTCTATTCAATATAGTACTTGAAACTCTAGCCAGAACAATATGGAAGAAAAGAAATCAAAGGAGTACAAATAGGAAAAGAAGAACTCAAACTTTCACTATTTGTCGATGACATGATACTATACCCAGAAGACCCAACAAACTCAACCAAAAGGCTTATGGAACTGATAAACAAATTCAGCAATGTGTCTGGATACAAAATCAGTCTTAAAAATCTGAAGCTTTCTGTACATCAACCATCAATCCACTGAAAAAGAAATTCAGGAAACACTTCTACTCAGGATTTCACACAAAAAAATAAAATACTTAGGAAGAAACTTAACCAAGGGGGTAAAAGACATCTACAAAGAAAATTATAATACATTGAAAAAAGAAATCAAAGATTTTAGAAAATGGAAAGATCTTCCATGTTCATGGGTAGGCAGAATAAATGTCATTAAAATGGTCATGCTTCCAAAAATGATCTATAGATTCAATTCAATAATCATTAAATTACCAAGATCATTCCTCACAGTCCTTAAATTCATTTGGAACAACAAAAAAACCAGAATAGCCAAAGTATGTCTCAGCAACAAAAAACATGCAAGAGGAATCAAAATACCTTACTTTAAGCTACAAAGCACAAAAACAGACACATAGACCAATGAAGCAGAATAGAAGACCCAGAAACAAGTCCACATACTTACAACCAATTGATTTTTGACAAAGGGACCAAAAACATACACTGGAAGAAAGATAGTCTGGTCAACAAATGGTGTTGGCAAAACTCGTTAATCATTTGCAGAAAAATGGAAATAAACCTCACTTTCTCACCCTGTACAAGTGTCAATTCAAGATGGATCAAAGACTTGGAAATTAGACAAGAGACCCTGAAGCTCCTTGAAGAGGGCATAGGCCCAAAACTGAAACATATAGGCACAGATAAAAATTTTCTCAACAAGACCCCAAAGGCACAAGAAACTAAAATGCAAATCAATATGTGGGATTGCATGATACTGAACAGCTTCTGTTCAGCAAAGGAAACTGTCAAGGACCTCAATCGAAAGCAAACGGAATGGGAGAAGATATTTGCTACTCATGCCTCAGATAGAGGACTAATATCTAAAATATACAGAGAACTCAAAAAACTCAGCCCTTAAAAATCAAATAATCCAATCAAAAAATGGGCAAGTGAACAAAATAGACATACAAAAGAAGAAATTAAATAGCCAATAAATGCATGAAAAAATGCTCAACATTATTGGCAGTCAGGGAGATGAAAATCAAAACTACCCTGAGATTCACCTAACTAGAGTGTTGCTTTGTTTTGATGAGGGCTCTCTTTGTGGCCTGAGGAACAAGACCTTCTCACTGTTTCATCACATGCTATAAGAGATAGAACAAGGTCTCTCTGATAAGTCTTTTTATGAGGGCACGAATTTCATCATAAATCGCTCACCAGCCTCAGCAACTAATTAGTGAGCCCCTGAGACACTTAATGAGCTTCTATAGAAAAAAATAAAAATAAAAAATAGGGCTATGGATGTAGCTGAGGCAGAAATGTCCCTGGGTTCAATTCCTAGTACAAAAAAAGAAATAAAACAAAAACTTATATCCACTGGGCATTAGAACTATAGGACTTCAACATGTATTTCTGGGAAATATAACCATTTAGAATATAAAACTTCAAGATCTTTAAAGTCTAAATTTAAATGTAAAGGCAGAAATATGAGTATCATTAATTTTGTATTATCTCTCTTTAAACCAATTCCCTGCCCTGTGGAAATCAATACTAAACATACATTAAACTTGTTGGATCAAAGACCACCTTAATATTATAGATTTTTTCTGTTTCCTAATAATTTATTTTTGTTTATGCAAATTCAACCTAACTAAACTTTATTTCAATTTCCCTTGATACATTTTATTATTTTGTTCTGATACCAACACATGTACTTTCATAATTAAAGAAAACAACCTTCTATTATCCTTTAAGTAAATGTAAACAAAACATTTAATATTTGAAAACAATTATTCAAATATATTCCTAATTAAAAAATAAAATGTCAACAATTGTAACTCTTTTTGCATTTTGAATATCAGAAATGGATAAGCATTGCTTCCTAAAACAAACAATTGCTATAATTGAGTGTCATTGAAGAAAAAAAAAGTCCTTTATTTTTTTCCAAATGAGACCTATTTATTTTCATTTTATCTTTTTAGAGCTGTGCTTGCAAAATGACATGGGAAATGAAAGATTGAGGCAATTATACACATCATTCAGATCAAATAGACTCTCATTAAATAAGAGCAGATGGTGAGGATAGAAATTATAGCTTGAAGGCTGTGTTTCTCATATACAACATATGAAAATATATTGGTTTTCAGTGCGTTTATTTTAAAATAGTTTACACTTCCTTTAACAGATGAGTTTATTTGAAATGTTATATGGAAGTATATACTTATAACTTACATCTCCTTGGCCATTTAAAATAATAAAAACAATTACACTCATCCAGTTTACCAACATATAGTAAAATGAGTACAGTAGACTCTCCTTATCCAGAGAGATGTTTCAAATTTTCTTTGTATAGCTGTGATAAAGGTAATTATATAAGTTAGGCATAGTAAAAGGTTAATAAAATAGCCAACCCTGCCTGCCACCATTGCCATTTATGCTTCAGAATTGGACCTGTGGACCAAAAATTTTGAGACTGTAAGTCCCAATAAGACTTTATTCCTTTAAAATTTGTGTATCAGGTATTACATCATAGTGATGAAAAGGATGGCTGAAACACTTTTTTGCTCTAAATAGGAGCTTTTCTATTTAGTGTCAGAGTGAAGTTGACTCTGGATGATTGAAACCACAGATAGCAGAACTAAGGAATGGAGGGGATTTCTATTTATAGTTTACACTGTTAATCAGAACATACAAATATATGTATATATATATATATATATATATATATATATATATATATATATTTCTTATTATCTGTCATCTCCTGCTGACTGCTGTGAGCCCCCAGAACCCGTCACAAAAATATGGAGATGATTATGAGCACAAGCAGACAGCACCCTTTTCTTCCAGGTAACTGTGGCTTAACATAGGTATTTAGCTCAAGATGAAATATTGTGGCACTGTTGGGGAGATAAAATACATTTTATTGTCATGTGGATCAGAGAAAATAACTTGACAGATTACTAGATAGCTACTTCACATGGTATCTTGTGTGTTTTTCTTTTGTTTTTTTTTTTACAAAAGCAATTCAAATCTAGAGAAATTTTACTTTCCACAAAATATGAATATACATAAAAAGTAAACTATTTAGCAAAGAGAGAAAGAAGGTCTCAGGAAAATATTCTACATTTGGTTGGGGTATATAGTACTGAATTAAATTACTTTAATTAAACATTGCTCAATTAAAATTTGATCTGATTACATTCTTGACAGTCTCTCTAACAAATTAAAATATTTTAAACAAAGATCAGTACTACAAAAGGTCTGCCTAAAACCTGCTAATGTACCATACCAAATAATGGCCTAAAAACTTAAATTTTTTCAAAAAGTAAACTGAGGTAATATTTTAGGTAGATGGCTTGCTACACTTACTTGTCTGTATTAAATTTGAGAGAAAATATAACTATTTTAAAAACAGTTTATACCATATTTTGCTTGGACAATGAATGCACTGAGTTGAATCTAAAAATACAAAGTCTACAGAGTTGCAAAAGGTAATGTCAGAAAGGGCTAGGGCCTATTATTTGAAATTAGCTCTGGAAATCATCAGAGTCATTAATCAAAAAGGTCTATGGGTGATAGAACTGACCTTAGAACAAACTACCTTTATTAGTGCAGTAGCTATTTATTGGTGGTTCCAGTGTTCATGACCTGCAGGTATGCAGAGAGGTGAAGAAGATTTTGTCAAGAATAGCATGCAGTTTTCTGGCTAGGATTGCTTGAAATTGGAAAAAAAAAAAATAAAGGTAGCTGAGAATGAATCTGAAGCTAATTCAATGCTTCTTTTAAGGCAGGAACAATTAAATTATTTATTTATCTTTTATACCCTTCACACAGTGTCAATCATGGTGGAGTTCTAGGAAGAGGTAATACAGATTTAGGTGAGCGCAACAACTTAATAAGTAATGTTTCAAATATTTTTAGCCTATATTTTAATCAAATAATATTTATCAAACACAAAAGGTATGTATTTATTTATCGAACACAAAAGGTATGTATTTATAGATGCCATAGGTTTTTTTTTTTTTTTTTTTTTTTTGTACTAGGGTTCCTAGAAACCCTTCTCCCTCCGGGCTACACTCCCAGACCTATTGTTATATTTTTATTTGGAAACAGGGTCTCCTAAGCCAGCAAGACTGGCTTCCAACCTGCGCGATCCTCCTGTCTCCGCTTCCCAAGCGCGGGGATTACAAGCGAACGCCACCACGCCCGGCATCCTAGAAGTTTTAAAGGTTTGATTTTTACAGTTTTCCCTGAGAAGTTTAAGTCCTGCAGCGTGATCAAGAAGGACTTGATCTCAACTTGACTAAATAGTATCTTTTCTGACTGCTCTTTTTTTTTGGGGGGGGGGACTTCCTTTAGAAAACTTTCTGTTGCAAGCTTTTTTTCTCTGTCCATTTGAGATACAAGTTTTCTTACTGACTCCACAAGTTCCTGTGCTCTCTAGCAGAAGAATTAGAGAGAGGTAAGTGGCACAGAACAAGGCTGTTAATTCATATGCTCGAGCACAAGGGAGGCAGCCTAGAGGCAGCTGAAATGCCATATTGATTTGAGGAAGAAAAGAGGGGCCCAACTTTCATGGGTTCTCCATGCAGGCTGGGACATGTATATTTGCTCTTATCACATGTGGAGGTGGAGTTTCAGTTCTGCATGCACTCTCCCTCATTATGTCTTTTTATGCAACACGTGTCTCATGATTATGGTAGGTCTCCACCCTGGAATGCGATGTTTATCATATGAACAAGGAAAAGGTAACCAGGGGTATTTTAGTGACTTTTGTACTCATATGCTTGTCCCTTCCCACCTAGAATTTGCTCCTTATCGTGGTTTGGATCTAAAATATTCTCCAAGGCTCATATTTACTTTAAATTTGTATAGTGGTTAAAATAATATTACTACTAAGACATTATTATTGACACATTTGTTGTTACATACAACATATGAAATGAAATAAAATGTCATTGTTTATAAAGTTTTTCTACAATAAAGGATTTATGTTGTCAAAATATATCTTAATTTTACCCAATAATTTTGGTTCTTTCATGGATAAGGGTTTAATTAGATAAAGAATTTGATTTTACAATTATATTTTTTAGAAATTATATACATATATAGTATAGGCATATAATTATAGCAAATATTATTGATATAAATGAGGATTTAGAAAACGTTATGCATATATAGGTGAATTTTTATGTATACAACCCAAAAGGTAACTCTTCCAAAACATTGAAAAATAAGAATGAATTTAAAAAGAGCTGCTAATTCTTCCAAGTATCACACACTGATTGTGCCACTGGAACAATAGGAGCTGATATTTCTAATACAACTTTCTTTTTCCAAATAAAAGCTTTCCTCAGAAGAGTTACAATGCTATTTTTGTCTATTATGCCATAGAAATCTTTTCATAGTTTCTAGTGAAATTAAATAAAACAAATAAAACTAATGACTAAACAGCTTATTATAATCAATCTATCATCTTGAATTTCAATGGCCTTCCTCTTGAGCTAGATTTTTAGAGCCTATTGGAGCAGAGGGAAATTATGTAAGAATTAGTAAACTTTGATAATTTTCAACGTTTTGATTGTTGTATCATTTTATATCATAATCAATATGTTTAAAATATATTCTTTGATGGAGGACATGGATGAAGCCTGAGGAACGAAAGGTTCTGAAAGAGTAAAAGGAGATTCTATGAAAGGTCAAATCCTTAAAAAACTCTGGGTGTGACTCCTGTCCTCTCCAGAATTTGTCCTCTAAGGCCCACCAGTGAGAGCAGAAGGCTGATCTTAATCACAAGAACTATAATGTCTCAGGAGGTCTTTTTGTCTTGCTTATGATTGTATCTTATCAATTTACACCCCCACCCCGCATTGTATCTTGGTATTTACTCTTTCCCATGAGGATTTGATAATTAACCTAACTGGAGAAGGCTATAAAAACTTAGTTTTAGAGAATAAATTTTGTCAGTTGCACAAGAGGCTATTGTCCGGGTCCTTCATTTCAGGTCTCTCCGTCCCAAGTCCTGGAGAGGAATCACCACAATTTTTTGAAATGAAGTGAGTTGCTTATGGTAATAAATATGTTATAAAGCATATTTTTAAGAATTGAAGTATGTTGCTTATGAGCATAAATTCAAGCACCTAATTTTCTTCTTTTAACACAACATGTATAAATACTATATATGGCTCATGAGTAATGTGCCTGTAATTCCAGTATTTTCAAGACTGAGACAGAAAGATCACAGGTTCACAGCCAGCCTCAGCCACTTAGAGGATCCTTCTGCAACTTAATGAAAGCCTTTTTAAAAATAAAACATAAAATAGGGCTAGGGCTTTAGTTCAGAAGTAGGGTGTACTGGGTTTAATCCCCAGTAACACACACACACACACACACACACACACACACACACAACATACACAAACACAAACACACACACATGACACACACAAACACAAACACACACACACAGACACACAGACAAGGAAAAAAATTCAGTGAGTGAAAATGGAACATCAGAGCAATTCACTAGGTTCCAGAAATATTCTGAAGCAAAATGAATGTCAAAGTATTCTCTCCTAGCTGCATTTTCTTTTCCCCAACTTAGATTTTGTTACTTTTAACAGAACCTAAAGAAGAACTAAGAAAATCCTCAGTATTTTAGTTCCTAAGTATTTTTAGGAAGAAAGAAAGTATTTATAGGAAGAAAGAAAAGACTATTTCATAAGCAGAAGCCTAATCCTTACTCTTGAGTTATGAACCAAGCATTTATTGGTATTATTTTGCTTTATTAGTGTCTAAGTCTCATTATTTTAAGACATATACACATTGAAAAAGTTTGTGAATATATCCTATTGATTTGTTTTGAATTTACATTGACAACAGCCCTGATTACCAGCATTTATTGATCCAAACTTGAAATACAATAAAAAATAATCCTCCATAAACTAGACTGCCTTATTTTATGGATATGTCTAAGCATTTTATATATGTACATATATAGGTTACATAATATATATGTATGCATTTATTGATACAATAGACATCATTGAATCTAAGCTTTCTACACTTGATAGTTTTATTCACACAGTTTACATTGTCAGCATATGTGAATTTCTTTCATTGTCATAACAAAATGGCAGCAAGATGCTAGTAGCATCTGGTGAATGAATAAAAGGGATGCCACAAAACTTCTTACAAAGAACAGGCCAGTCATTCACAACAAAATATCATCTGTTGCCTAAGGTCAATAATACTATGTTAAGAAACCCCTACTATATCATATATTTTATATATACTGAATATTTAATATAAATCAACATATATATGCATACAATATAATAACAATTTATGACTAAATATGTGTATATAATTTTATTGAGATTTATTAAGATATTTTATTTTATGTAGGATTCCACCACTTATATTTTTGCGGTTTGAGAGAATGTGGTTGTTGGGAAATTGTTCCCGGGGACCCCTGTTAGGGTCCCAGACTCACTTTCCCTCAAACCACAACCAAACCCAAAACGACCAAAAACAGGAAAAAACCACGGGTTCTTGTCCTAAGCTACGAATAAATATACATAGCTTGGACAGTTGCTGAAGATTTAAAGAAGTTTATTAAAAAGATAGAAATACAGAAGATAGGTACAGCCCCATACCAGACTGGCATGGAGGGGTGACTCAAATGAATAAAGGGCTTACACGTGGACCGGACATTTTATACCCATGACCTCCATTAGGCAGAAACCAAGTCTTTGCACAGATTTGCCTCTCACCCAATTTTGGAAATATATTAATGATCATAGCTTTCTCAAATCTTCCTAGGCCATTCCCAATACTGGTACAATATATTACACATTGAGAATATAGAAAAAGGATTACAAAAATTTCTGTTTGTTCATTTTAGGTGAGTAGTCTTACTGTACCAGTATTGGAAATGGCCTAGGAAGATTTGGGAAAGCTCTGATTATTAATATATTTCAAAAGAAAATAATTGGTATATTTCAAAATAGTTGTGTCAAAATGGCGGCAGACATGGGTAAATAAAGGACTTGATTTCGGCCTAAAACAGGCAGCTATTTCAATGTAAATTAACCTAGATTAAAGTAATTAACCAGTCAGTAGGAAAGGAGAACTAGGCCTTTCTCTATCTAAAGACAGATCTTAAGAAAGGAGAACTAGGCTTTTATCTAAAGACAGCAAGACTGATCTAGGGAGGATGGAGCAGGGTTTGACCTTGCCCTTCATGAAAGACACCTCGCCACACCTTATTGGGGGAGGTACCTTACAGGGTTAAGGGGAGGTACCTTACAGGGACATTTACTACGTCAGAGTCAAAGAAGATGGAGGTCATGGGTATAAAAGGCTGAGTCCACATGTAATTCCTTTGGTGTACATATTTCGAGTCACCCCCCAATGCCATTTTGGCATGGGGCTTTATTTATATCTCCTGTATTTCTATCTTTTCCTCTTTTTCTGTTTTTCTGTTTTTTTGTTTCTTTGGGGAGTTTGGGGGAAATTATTCCCAGGGGTCTAACAAAGATCCCTAGGGAAAGTTTCCCCAATCTGTAACATTACTAGAAGTTAAACAATTTAAACAAAATTCTGAAGAGTGTACCAGTATTGGAAATGGCATAGGAAGATATGAGAAAGCTCTGATTATTAATAGATATATTTCAGAAATAACTGTGTCAAAATGGCAGACCTGAAGAGAGAAAGGCTTGGTTTTGGTCAGGAAGCAAACAGCTATTGAAATGTAGATTGACTTAGCTAAAAGTAATTAGCAAGTCAGTAGGACAGGGGAACTAGGCCTAGACAGATCTAAATGATTAGATAAGCTAGCTAGGATGGGAGGATGGGTGACCTTCATGAAAGGAGGAATCTTGCCACACCTTGCTGGGGGAGGAGCCTTACAGGGTAAGGGGAGGGACCTTACAGGGATGTTTACTACCTCAGAATTACGTAAACAAGATGAAGGTCATGGGTATAAAAAGTTTGGTCCAAGTAGTGTATCTTTGGGTGGTGAATTGGCTCGAACCCCCCCCCCATGCCATTTGCATGGGGCTGTACCTATCTTCTGTATTTCTATCTTTTTAATAAACTTCTTTAAATCTTCAGCAAATGTCCGAGCTATGTATACTTATCCTTACCTCAGGACAAGAACCCGGGGTTTTTTCTGCTTTGGGGTTTTGCTGTGTTGTGAGGGAAATTGTGCCAGAACCCTAACAAGGGTCCTCAGGGACAGTTTCCCCACACCCATAACATTCCAAACCCATATTCTCCCAATCCATAACAAAGACCATATGCTGTTCAGCTCTCATGGACTTTCTAAGTGATTGGAAGGGAGACTGAAAGTAGAGTATTGTAGATAAGGTGAGGAGCATCAATTAAAATTAAAAATCAGATTTTTCAGGAAGATGGCAGTGGCCAATGTCACAGTGGTGACCACAGCCACAGCAACAATAGATGGCAGCAACAAAATAGAACAGATATTCCTTTAAAAACCCCCAGACATCAGATTTTTTTTTTTTTTTTTTTTTTTTTTTGGTGGTACAGGGGTTCCTGGAAGCCCTTCTACCTCTGGGCTACACTCCCAGACCTATTTTATATTTTTGAAACAGGGTCTCTTACGCCAGCATGGCTGGCTTTGAACCTGCTCAATCCTCCTGTCTCCGCCTCTCAAACGTGGGGATTACAAGCGTGCGCCACCACACCCGGCCAGATTTTGGTTTAATATCTGATCAGGACAATATATAGAGACATTTCTAGCTATGACTTCCTAACTAAAATATAAGAAAGAAGAGACAGACCAAGATGGCAGAGATGGCAGTAGCAGCAGTGGCCATATTTGGAAGATGTAGATAAAACCAATCCAACACTCCTTGAACTGTTGGAGAAATCTCCCCATAAAGATTGCTCCTACCCCACATGCTCAGGAATTCTGGACAACATACTATGTAAGAAAAATGCTCAGGAGGAGGGCCAAGATGGCGGCAGGGGCAGTGGCCAATATCAGGGAGAGGCAGGTAGATTTATTCTAATCTACCCTGAACTGTTGAGGAAATCTCCCCAAAAGTAGACTGCACCTGCCCCACATTCTCAGGAACTCTGGACAATATACTATGTAAGAAAAATGTTGGGGCATGTCAGATGGAGCCCCACATAGTCAGGTCAGCCAGCGCCTCATATCCCAGGCATCAAGGGCGCTCCTGGCCGCCACGCTCCTCTGTGCAGCGCTGGGGCTGGGGGTGCTCTGAGGAGCAGAATCTACTCCACATGGTGAAGCTGTGGGCCTCCACTCTTGGCAGGGAAATAAAACATATTGCTACTAAGTACTTGGTCCCCCAAGTCCTGCAAAAGACATGTACTGTTTTCTTTATTAAAAAATATTTAAGCCAGGTGTGGTGCACGCTTGTAATTCCTGCACTTGGGAGGCGGAGACAGCATTGCACAGGTTCAAAGCCAGCCACGCTGGCTTAAGAGATCCTGTTTCCAAATAAAAAGTATAAAATAGGTCTGGGAGTATAGTCCTGAGGTAGAAGGGTTTCCAGGAACCCCAGTCCCACCAAATATATATATTTAAGAGGGAGGAAGATGGCAGTAGCTGCAGTTGCACCTGCAGTGGCGACCATGACCACAGAGGTTATGGTTATTAGCAGCCTATTAGGATATGCATCCCCCTGAGAAAACCTGGACCTAATATTTTTATTTAAGAGCTGATTGGAACAACACACAGAAACATTTCCAGTCATTATATCATATCTGAAATATAAGAGAGAGTGTGGAAAATGGCAGAATTAGAGGCAAGACTGCAACGCAGCGCCTGCCACTTGAAGAAAAGTAATTTTTGGAGGGATATCCCAGAAGAGGTCTAAAAGCAGACTGCTCTTGCCACCCATACACAGGAATACTTAACAACAACATGCTCTAGGAGAGACCAATAAAGCAGCGGCTATAGCCAGTATTCAGGAAAGTCAGACAGATCCAACCAAATCCACCTTGAATTTTTGAGGAAATCTCACTAAAAGTAGACTGTTCCTGCCTCACATGCTCAGGAAGTCTGAACAACATACTATATAAGAAAAAGTTTTGCAGAGACAGACCAAAATGGTGGTAGCGGCAGTGGTCAGTATTTGGGAGAGGCAGACACATCCAATACAATCCACCTTGAATTTTTGAAAATATCTCCCCAAATGTAGACTACTCTTGCCACACGTGTGCAGGGATTCTGGACAACATACTATGTAAGAAAAATGTCTGGGGCAAGTAGGAGGGAGCCCGGCCCATATTGCTGGGTTGATTCCCTGCGCCAGAGGTCCCGAGAGACCTCAGCTCATGGCTGCTCTGCTCCTCTGTGCTGCGCTGGGTGTGCTTGGAGTAGGGGATCCTACTCTCCATGGTGAAGATGTGAGCTTCCAATTTCAATGGGGAGATAAAATCCATTGCTGCTAGGGAATTGTGCTCTCAGCTTCTGCAAATGACACGTGCTGTTTTCTCCTAAAAAAAAAAAAAAAATATATATATATATATATATATATATGTACATTTATATATGTATATACATGGAGGAAAATATATATACATTATGTATATACATATATAGACACATATATGTATATGTGTGTGTGTGTGTGTGTGTGTGTGTGTGTGTGTGTAGGAAAATAGGAACCTCTGTAAATATCATGCCCACAGTGACAGTAACCAGAGCCTGCTGGGTGGCCATGATGGGTCTGAAGCCTGCGGGCCGGGCCCGGAGCCTGTTGCGTGGTAGGCCTGGAACTGCTGCCTGTGTCATAGCAAAGGTCCAGTGGGTTTCTTCAACTGTGTGGTCAGGAAATAATAGAAGCTGCCACTGCCTCACCTAATCTCTCAGCAAATTTCCAGACCCAAGTGACCTCTATTTAAGAAAAAAATTGGTTGTGAGTAGATCATCTTGTCAAAGTTATTCACCTTCCGGCTTTCAGGATTTCAGTAAGTGGGAATAGTGTGGAGAAATAGAAGCTCTAATACATTGTTGGTGGGATTGCAAGTTGGTGCAACCACTTTGGAGAACAGTATAGAAGATCCTCAGAAGAAGGAAAATGAACTTACCATATGATCCAGCAATACCACTTCTGGGTATCTACCAAAAAGAATGAAAACCAAAATACCAAACTCATGCATGAACGACCATGTTCATAGCTACACAGTTCACCATTGCCAAACTGTGGAATCAGCCAAGATGTTCTTCAATGAATGAGTGGATTTCAAAACTATGGGATATGTACACAATGGAATTTTTCCCAGCCATAAGGGAGAACAAAATTATGGCATTTACAGTGAAATGTCACAAAAAATAAGAAATCAGATGCTTTTTTTGTGTGCAAAATATTAGGGAGAAATGGGTAACAGGAGGAACTCTAGATGAAGAAGAGACCCTATAGAGGAGCAATTAAGGTGACATATCTGAGGGGTTAAGAGGGAGGATAAGGGAAACTCTTTAAAGCACATGATGTACTTAAACATATCAAAGTCAATCAGGAAGCCAAGTATGGGTAGGAGAGAAGGGGAGGGAAGGGGTCAGAGACTGGGTAGGGGCTGATTGGGTGATGTGTGCATGTATATCTCCACAAGTTTTTTTTTATCCCATTGAAATGTATAACTACAATGCACCAATAAAAATTTATTAAAAAAAAGATGTATGACTACAATGCACCAATGACAATTTATTAAAAAATAAAAAATCAGAATAGGAATTTAAATTAGAAGAGGAAAAATACATAAGGATAAGGAAGAAAATTCTTGATATGAGAATTAAAAAATGAAATAAAGAAAATGATAAAATATGCCTGCTAGTGTATTTCATAAATGAAAAATATATAGTAAGAATTTGTATTTGGGGAGAGAAAATAATGAGTGAACATTTGTCTATTTCCAAAAATATAAAATATAATATAACTCTTGGACACACACACAAAAATACTAATAAAGGATCTGGGTGTGGTGGCCCATGTCTATCATCCTACTACTTGGGGGTTTGGGACAAAAAGATACAAGCTTCAAGCAATTTAGCAAGGCCATGAGCTACTTATTTCATAAATCAAAAAGAAAATAGTGCATAATCAGCTTGTCACTTTGAAATGATATTTCTGTACATAAATGAATAACCTTAAATAAAAAAGTTGATTATCAAACTAATTTTTGATAAAATTTCCAAAAAGACATTATTTATTCTGTTTGTTATTTGTTATCTGATCTTGGATTACTTCTATATAAATTCTACTTATGGTCAATCAAGCTTATTAGCAATACCAATAAAATAGACTAAATAAATACAAAGCCAGGCATGGTGGTACAGGCCTATAATCCAAGTATTTGGGATGCTGGGCAGAAGCACCAAACATTTGAAGCCAGAGTAAAATAACTTAATTATTTGGTATTCTGTTCCAAAATAAATTAAAAAGGCAAAATATGATTTATTGAGTGTGGTTATAACAATTAAATGAAGTTAATTAACAATTAAATGAAACATTTGAAGTACCTTAAAAAAGGGGGTTGGGGATAGCTTATTAGTGGAATGTTTCTGGGTTCATTTCCTAGTACCCAACTCCCCCCCACACCCACTAAAAATAAATGTATTCTCATATTCCAATAAAGTTTGAAGAAATGGAGGAAGAATAAAATATTTTTACTGATTTAAAGGTAAAACTCTCATTACATTTTTATAGTTGTGATAGTAAAACTATTCAACGTAATATAAATGGTATGTAAACTTTTTAAATGATTAAACTTGTTTTTGGAATGAAAACATGACAGAAAAACTTTGTGGGCTGAAAATATGGATGACAGACTAAAGATTGTGTCATTTTCCCCACTGCTATGCTAAGATGATAGGCATTCAAAAAGAAAAGGATAAAATTAGATTCTTGTTTATTCTTCTACTTGAATAGCTTTAAAAAGAGAAGTTATTGGTTAGTCACACTCTCAGTTAAGTGATTCAGCCCAGCTGGGTGGGAAAGGACTATCACTGCTGAGTAATTCTTTAGGACTTAAGTTTTGAGAGATAGAATTATTGTCATTAAGGATTCTTCCATCAAACTGTGACATGCGCATCAAGAATCCTTAGATTTAGTAGGGTTTTTTCTCCAAATTAATGACTAGGGAAGCAAAGAAAGAAAACGATTTGGTTCCATGAAATATTCTTCCTAATAAGAGCAATAACACTTTTCATTTGTTATGATGAACTATCATGTTTTGAAAATAATAATGCCAACATAATAATTACTTATTAATTATCTTAAGAAACTGGCATTTAACCAGGCATGGTGGCACATACTTGTAATCCCAGCATTTGGGAGGCTGACACAGGAGGATAGCGGTTCACAGACAGCCTCAGCTACTTAGTGCGGCCCTTTGAAACTCAGTGAGATCCTGTTTCAAAATAAAGAATAAAAATTAGGGCTGGGGGTATAGCTCAGAGATAGAATTATGCCCCTGGATTCTATCCCTGGTGCTGCAAAAAAAAAAAAAAAAAAAAGGAAAATAAAAGAAACCAACATTTCATTCTTATTTCAAACTAATTTAATGCCATAACCTGTTCTTCACATCCCTGTTCCAGGTACCCAAAAGAAAAAATTGCCCTCAATTATCAAGTAAGCACATTATTCTCTTTATTATGCCAGTGCTTTAAAACTTTATAAAATTGAATCATATAACAATGGTTTCATTTGACTTGACAAGTTAGTACAGTAGTATGTTTTAAAGATAAATACATGTTCAATTATGTCTTAATTTTCTCATATATATAACATTGAATTGTGTGAACATACTTTATTTAATTCTAATATGGATGAACAGAATACATTGATTCTCAGTGAACATGTCATAGAATTTTTTCAGTGAATATTTTAGGGAAAAGAATTTCTAGATTATAAGAAATTGACATGTTTAAAGTTTGTAGTTAATCTTTCAAACTATACTAGAAAGAAATAGTAATAAAAAAAATCATGGTACTTGCACATAAACAGATGCATAGACCAATGGAGCAGAATAGAAGGTTCAGAAGCAAATCCACACACCATCAGCCAATTGATTTTTGTAGAGGGTCCTCAGAAGAATGGGAATGAAGCTACCATATGACCCAGCTATACCACTCCCGGGCACCTACTCCCCAAAACTGAAACTAGACTACCATAGTAATTCATGCAGATCTATGTTTATAGCTCCACAATTCAAAATTGCCAAACTGTGGAACCACCAGAGATGAATGAATCCATCCATCAACACATGAATGGATTACAAATTTATGGAATATACAGACAAATGGATTCTACTCAGCCACAAAGAAAACAATGTCATTTTTCAGGGGAACTGGAGAATATTATGCTAAGTGAGATTAGTCAGAAACAAAATGAAAGATGAGTTTTCTGTCATATGTGGTTGCTAGGGAGAAATTGTGACACAGGAAGGACTCCAGACAAAGGAGGAGGAGATATCTAATTGGAGTAAAGGAGGGAAACTAAGTGAGGGAGATGGGAAAGGGGGGAAGCCTTGAAGAGGAAAACACCTCGGTGGACATCATGTACACACACAAGTTTATCAATTCCAATCACTGTGTTAAGCATGGGAAGGTGGAAAGGCAGAGGGAGTTGAGGGGGAACTGGAGGAGGGCTCAATGAATACTCTGCGCATGTACGTCTCTACCACCCTGAACTCTAAACTGTATCAAGAGGTATGATTCAAACGCACCAATAAAAAATTATCATTACTCATATTTTCCCCAGAGTAGTTTCTTTACCCATTACAGAATTGAGGGTCCCAGTTACTCTATAGCCTAACCATCACCTGATGGATATATTTATTAGTTATGTCACTCTGGTATATAATAGAATTTCACTGACTTAATTTGAATTTTACTAATCATTAAATTGCATCTTTTTATTTTTATCTTATATATGAATGTTTATTCATTCTTCTTTTCATGGGGTTGTTATTGTTTGCTATTTATTTTTAGAAATTTTTTTTATTATTGGGGATTTAACTCAGGACTTCACAAAAGCTAGGCAAGATTTCTACAACTTAACTATGGCCCCAGGAATATTTTGAATTTATTTTATTTTTATTTTTTTTATTTTTTGTGTAAAACATCCTATCTGAGTCTCCCAAATACTGAGATTGCAGGCAGGTACCACTGTACCTGGAAGATATTAATCTTTCTTGATTATAATCTATATAATTATATTTTCTATTAATATAGCTTGAATTTTTAATTATTTTTAATGTTTTATGTATGTGATCTTAATTTTAATACATAGTTATATATGTATAGAATTATTATATTTATATTTTATATGAATGTATAGCCAATTCCCATTATTTATAGTTGAAGTATTTGAAGATATTTCTGATAAAATGTGCTTGTTAACCTAAAATTAATACAATTATTTCAAGGTCATTTGCAGACATCTGCAGAGCAGTGAAAATTTTGAGTTATCCAATGAATACATTCTCAGCTGAGGATGTTAGGTGATCCTATCTTCTTATTTCGGCAAATAGTGTAAAGCAACATTGTTCTGTTCATGTCTACTTTACTGCCATTTTTTTTACAGTTGTATATATGTTACAGATGATTTATTTTTTAAGATGATACCTTGCATATTGCTGAAGTATTTATACTGTCACCAGGGCCAGAGAGCTGTGATGAGGCTCTTGTAGGAATTACACACTTTAGTAGTTTGGTTCAAACATGATAAACTATTGGTCATGGGTTCAATGTTGATGACTCACCAATATTTATTTAATAAAGATGTCTTTAAGGAGTAGCAAAATAAAAAAAATTTATGTTTTGGTCTGTGATGAAAATAAGACCAGATAGTCTCAGATATCTGATTATATTTTTCTTGAAAAAGTGCATCATGTTCATTAATAATTGTTTATGTCAACTTTATAGTCTATAAGTACTGAAAATTATGAGAATAGACTATCTATCTACCTATCAATAATCAATCTTTCTCTCTCTCTCCATACACACACACACACACACACACACACACACACACACACACAGAGTATAGTGGGGTTCTGAACCTGTTCAGTTGTTGGGATGACTAACAGTATTCATATTTTACACTTATTTTTATTTATGACAGAATAGTGGCAGCCACCCAATTAATAACCCAATTTTAACATTATTTAAACTCTTTCCTTCAAATAGAACTTGGTCATATATGAAGCTACCAAATACCTGATTCAATATTATGTATGGGGAGAAAGAAGCAGTGTGATGAGATATGGAGGGACACACATCAAGTGCTGTGTGCGTGTGTTGTTTCTATCATTCTGAACCTCATTATGATGTATAATTACAATGCACAAATAAAATTATTAATCTTAGCATATTTAAATCACACCATCGCTAAAAATATTTTATGAAAATCCTTGTGACAGCAGGCAATAGTTGCAATTAATAAAACTACTAATTTTTAAAATTACACATTTAGGTAAACACCTAAAACATCACCAAATCACTTTCTAAAATGTGGAACAGGAGAAGTACTGACCATGAGCTCTCTTTCCTTTCATTTATCAAAGTTTGTCCTTCTATAGATATGATCAATGGGCTCTATTTTATCTCTACAAACATACAAGCCAAATACTGTCTGAAGAAAGATGAAACACAAACATATTTAGCCAAGTGCAAAATAAAGAAAGTACATGTCATTCATGTTACTGATTTGTTCTTTTCAACAAATACGGTAATATGTTTTCAAAGGTACAGATTTACAAAGGCCAGGCAAACACACATAATCCCAAATGGCAATATTATAAGACAGATCTGGATGTATCAGTCCAAATGCATTTAAAATATAAAAGTAAAATCACATATGAAAAAAGAATACAGAATCTAAAATTGATTTGTTTTGTGAATATCATAATTCTTTTCCCTATAACTGAATAAGCCAAGTATATAAATTCAAAATGATCTTTCAGGCATTAAAATTATTTTTTAAAATTTTATTTGCATAGAAACATACAATTACATAACTAGAAAAAGAAACTGATCCTTAGAAAGCTTAAGAAGTTTGATCAAATCATCCAAGGGAGAGAAAACTGCTGAAATTCTTTATTATTTCCGCTAGAACACAAAATTTGCATTCATCTCCTAAGCTGGTTCCATGGCATTCATTGAAATGCAAGATTTGAAGGAGATTACTTTAGCTTTCATTATAAACCATGGTACTCTCATACTGAATTATGTTTGATGAAGTATTGCAAATAATTCATTCCTCTGGCATTTTAATTTTTTTAACGTATCTTCAAACTAGAGAATATTAGCATAAAATTTAACACAGGCATGCCACATATTTAAATTTACCTATTTAATCACATATATTTAATCAAGCTTTTATTTGAATACTTAATTAAAATTATTTTGGTTAACATTCTGGTTCAGTCAAAGAAGAGTTGACTTACAGCTACATCTTGAGTTTTCATGACAGCACAAAATGATTATATTCATAGCTTATGTAGCTGTCAGATAATTTGTCTATAAAATAATTTTTATACTGACAATAATTTTTATCTGTTGTTTTGAAAAAATAGTATTTTATTCAATATGGAATATATAGTTATTAAGTCAAAAGTTTGAGAAGAAAATTAACATTTTTTGTTTATTTAATAAATATGGAATGCACAGTAAAGTAGGGGAGAATGAATAAATACATGAAAAATATTCAAAGGGATTTCTCTACTTAATACAATTATTATTTTTTTTCTTTATATAGTCTTTCATTTCCAAAATGTTTTACACAACCTTAAAATATATTTATGTAAAAAGTTTAACTATAAAACATTTTAATATCTAATTAGTATTAACAAATGTTACTTATTTATCTCTCTCACAGGCACACATAAACACACACATACACACAAAGATAGGGGAAAAACAGTGTTTCCTTATCTTCATTGATCTAGGTTACTATAAATATCATAAATTGAGTGACTTAAAAATGTATTCATCATACTCTGGAAGCTAAAAAATCCAAATTCAAGTCAGCAAATATTTCGTTTGTGTTGGCAGCCATTTTTCAGGTTCTTTGAAGGGGCCTTCTAGCCAACTGTGGTGGTGTATGTGTACAGTCCCAAAGCTGGAAGGCTGAAAGAGTAGAATCACAGGCTGGAGGCCATCCTTGGCAACTTAATGAGACCCTGTCTCAAACTACAGTAAATAAGCCTGTAACCTGTGTATATGGGGAAGAGGGGTTAACCCAATCCCTCTGAATGGGTCCTTGTCTGATGGAAAGAGCCAGGCAGCTCTCTGAATGTCGAAGGGCTCTGATCTCACTGATGAGGGCTCCACCCTTATGATCTAGTCTCCTCCTTAAGACCCAGTTCCTTATACCATCTCATTAGGTATTGATATGAAATTGGTGGGGATTGGGCATTCTGACCAATACACCCCTTATCAGAATTAATTGCACAGCTGCTGTTCTTTATGAGAAGATCAGTATTGCTATGGTTAGAGACAGTGGTTGGAGATATATAAAAGGCTGAAAACTGAAAATAAATATATTGTTTATGATCACTGAGTCAGTATTCAGTTGCTGGTATGAGACTAGCAAAGGCCAGATTAGAAAACTACATTTTTATTTGCTGTGCTTGTCTCAAAAGTAATATAAGGGATTCATAGTTTACCTTCCCAGTGAAGCACATCAGGTAGCAGTTTCCTTAGGTTTCACTCGTCACGATAGAAGCTTCTCTGTGAATAGTTATTTTATGTACATTCTATTGTATAAATACTTAGTTTACTTATCCAGGTTCTGCACCACACTTCATCTTCATTTCAAATGGCAATTAGAGAAAATTAATATTGGCAGATACTTGAGCAACATGGAAAATGCACAGGGATAGGATTTTGATTTTCTGAAAATGCAGTTCCATTTTATATAGTCCTTTGGGGAAAACCTTACTTTACTTTCCAGAAATTCTTGGACACTTCTCTGCTGCCAAATAGAAATAATCCCTAGCATGTTTTCAATTTCAGTGGAAATATCAAAGCATTAAATATTTCTCAGTTGTACCTGAAAACTTGGCATTGCCAGAAAGTTTCTATACTAAGACAAAAGAAATTACATTTTGTTAGCATTCTTAGTAGATATGGAACACACAAAGACATTCCCTGGGAAGATGGAGAGTTAGATCATATATCCCAAACTTGTTTCTTTTAATATACTTAAATTAATAAAATTACCAAAGAAGTAATTTACAAATTTTTCATGTACTAGAAATTTTCATGTACTAGAAAATTTTTCATGTACTATAAATTTCATGTGCTTGAAAATTTTCACTGATAATCTACAAATTTTAAAGTACCTACATCATATAATGAAATTTGAAAGGCACTTCTAGATGATACCAAAAGGCAATAAATAACTCTCCTGCTTGGGAGTGGCAAGTTCTTATAAGCATACAGAAGAGATTTTTAAAGGACGTTAGTAATAACCCTTTTGAAAGTCACAGAGCAGTCAGGTCTAAAGAAGTCAATTATCCAAATGATTTTTGTTTGCTTGTTTCCACTTGACATCCTACAAAGGAAGCAATTAATATGAAAACAGGCTCACTCTGCAGCTGTGGATTGGTGGTGATGGCACCCGGGATGATGTGACTCTCCACTTTCAGAGGAAATTAACTTTGTGCTACATCACAAATCAAGACTATGAGCAGTGTGGGCCTCTGTACCTCAGTGTCTCATCAAAGTAGTTGTTTGGTAGATAAAAGGAAATGAACTGGTGTCAGTGATAATTACATAATGAAACATGTACATCCTGCAAAGTGGCAACGCCATCCCACTGACATATATGATATATATTTCTGTCACTTTATCGCTTTATTTCACTTTTTTTTTTCTTATGGGAACATCAAATTTACCTTCAGATTGGACTTTTTTCATATTCCAGTGATATAATCACACTCCATTTCTTAAAGGCGAAGAATGTTTGGTAAGCTAATAAATTCAGACACTATTATTTTTGAGAAAATTGTAGAACTTGATAGAATTGTTTGTCTTAAACATTTCCTTTTATCTATTGAAAAAACTAAGTGGCAATTCTTATTAGTAAAAAAGGGAAGTGTGTGCTTTGTAAAGGCTTAAAATAATAGGATGCCTGATAGCTCAGCCTTTATTAGAATTATTGCTATGAGTTTTGCTATAAGAAGTAACTGATAGTGAGTGAGTAATACACATTGCAGGAAGGTAAAAATTTGGAAGAGACTGATCTCAAGAATAATATCTAATAGTAGATCAAGAATGGAATGAATCAAAATAAGAGGTACTGAGAGACTGAAGATAGAGAGAAAGAGAGAGGAGAGAGGGAGGGAGGGAGAGAGAGAGAGAGAGAGAGAGAGAGAGAGAGAGAGAGAGAGAGAGAGAGAGAGCTCTGCTATTGACAGCTTTAGATGTCTAGCTAGCCAGTGTGCCAGTGGCCTATATCACCAGGTGGACACCTTTTCTAACATGTTGGTGGTAAACCAAGATAATGTCCCTTCCTTATCTGAAAAAGTAAGATTTAGACCAACCAATTTCCCATCTTTTCAGTTAATTAGAATATCAAAAATAAAATAATATTTACTAGATTCTCACAGCATTTTTGTGTGCATGTAAATAAATAGAAGTTTTCTGTTAGTATTTGGGTAACACAGGTATGAAATAAGCATGCTATATATAATATATATTCTCATGTGAGAAGTCATATTCTCTGGGATACAGCGGTAACATCTGACTCTGATAACTGAAGTTCAGTGCATCCATACTTTCATCTTTAAATAGAATAGCTAAAAGTGTACTGCAAAGAAGACAAATGACTCCCTAGAGAGGGGGCAAAATAAATACTCCTCTGTGCATTACGAGTGTTCATTATAAAAGGTAGAGATGCTTGTCCCTCTAACTTCCTGAGGAAATGAACTGGGAGAAAGATTATAGGCAGAAGCATGAGTATAGGGAGCATTTCAATTTCAATAAGCATCTGTGACAGATAGTAAATCTAGTGATAACGGTCAGGTGCTATGGGTATCTTTCTTCCTTCTAAGCCTGGTGAGAGTATCTTTTTACCTCCTGGCATAACTGTTTTGTTCTACCTAAGCATAATGGAGATTTAAAATTTACAAAAGAAGTTAAAGGCAAAGAAAATGTGACAGTAGAAAAAAGAAAACTGCTTTGGCTATTCTAGGTCTTTTCTTTCTCCATATGAAGTTCATGATTGATTTTTCCAGGTCTCTGAAGAATGTCACTGGTATTTTAATGGGAATTGCATTGAACCTATATATCAGTTTTGGCAGAATGGCCATTTTGATGATATTTATTCTGCCTATCCATGAGCACGGGAGATCTTTCCATCTTCCAAGGTATTCTTCTATTTCTTTCTTTAATGTTTTATAGTTTTTGTTGTAGAGGTCTTTTACATCTTGGGTTAGGTTTATTCCTAGGTATTTTATTGGTTTTGAGGTTATAGTGAATGGAATTGTTGTTTTTGTTTCTTTCATTGTGGATTCGTTGTTGGCATAAAGAAAGGCCACTGATTTCTTTAGGTTGATTTTGTAACCTGCGACTTTGCTGAATTTGTCAATCAGCTCCAGAAGTCTTTTGGTTGAGTTCTTTGGGTCTTCCAGATAAAGGATCATGTCATCTGCGAAGAAGGATAATTTTACTTCCTCTCTTCCTATGTGGATTCCTTTGATTTCCTTCTCTTGTCTGATTGCTGCAGCAAGAGTCTCAAGGACTATATTGAAAAGGAGTGGTGATAGTGGGCATCCTTGTCTTGTTCCTGACTGTAGCGGAAATTCTTGCAGTTTTTCCCCATTCAATATAATGTTGGCTTTGGATTTGCAGTATATTGCCTTGATGATGTTGAAGTACTTTCCTTCTATCCCAATTTTTTGCAGTGTTTTTAACATAAATGGGTGTTGGATTTTGTCGAATGCTTTTTCAGCATCTATTGCTATGATGATGTGGTTTTTGTTCTTGGTTCTATTTATGTGGTGAATAACATGTATTGATTTGTGTATGTTGAACCAGCCTTGTTTTTCTGGGATGAAACCGACTTGGTCATGGTGTATTATTATCTTGATATAGTTTTGAATGTGTATAGCTAGTATTTTGTTTAGAATTTTTGTATCTATGTTCATTAAGGATATTGGTCTATAGTTTTCCTTTCTTGAGGTATCTTTATTTGGTTTGGGGATTAATGTGATACTGGCCTCATAGAAGGAATTTGGAAGAGTTCCATCTCTTTCAATTTCCCGGAACATGTTATGAAGTATTGGTATTAGTTGTTCACTGAAGGTTTTGTAGAATTCAGCTGGGAACCCATCTGGGCCTGGGCTTCACGCAGGAGGCATTACAATCCTAGACTTCAAACTATACTATAGAGCAATAGTAGTAAAAACAGCATGGTACTGGCACAAAAACAGATATACTGACCAGTGGATTAGAATAGAAGATACAGAAACAAACCCACACATCTTTAGTTTAGAAATTAGACCTGAGACTGTGAAGTTAGTAGAGGAGAACATAGGTTCAACACTACAACATATTGGCACAGGCAGTAACTTTCTCAACAAAACCTCCAAAGCTCAGGAAATTAAAGTAAGAATAAACAAGTGGGATAACATCAAACTAAAAAGTTTCTTCTCATCAAAGGAAACTATCAATAACCTAAAGAGGAAGCCTACAGAATGGGAAAGGATCTTTACCAGCCACCATTCTGATAGGGGGCTAATATCCAGAGTATACAAAGAGCTCAAAAGACTCTACACTAGCAAAACAAACAACCCAATCAAGAAATGGGCAAATGAACTAAATAAACACTTCACAAAAGAAGAGATACAAAGGGCTAATAGATACAGGAAAAGATGTTCTTCATCACTGGCCATCAGGGAGATGCAAATCAAAACTACACTGAGTTTCCATCTAACCCCAGTCAGAGTAGCAAGCATAAAAAAATCAAACAACAACAAATGTTGGCGAGGATGTCGGGAAAGAGGAACTCTTTTACACTGTTGGTGGGAGTGCAAACTAGTTCAGCCACTATGGAGATCTGTGTGGAGATTCCTAAGAAAGGTGGGAACAGATCCACCATATGATCCAGCTATACCACTCCTGGGTATCTTTCCAAAGGGGTTGAATTCAGAGAAATACAGCAACATATGCATACCTATGTTCATAGCAGCACAATTTGTAATAGCCAAAATATGGAACCAACCCATATCACCATCAACAGATGAATGGATAGCAAAACTGTGGGAAATACACACAATGGAATTCTATTCAGCCATAAAGAAGAACAAAATTATATCATTTGCAAGAAGATGGAAAGCCCTGGAGAGCATCATGTTAAGTGAGATCAGCCAAGCACAGAAGGAGAAGATACACATGTTTCCTCTAATATGCCCAAACTAGAAAACACAAAGGATACCAGTGGGACTCCAGATATTAGAGGGGAAATACTAGCTAAGTTTTAATGGGAAGATAGGAGAGGAGAAAGGCCGATCTTGATTAATGAGGGTCTACACCTGAACATGTGTAAAATTATGAATAAGACATGGTTAACCTGGACAACCATTGGTGGGAGGGGGGAAGAGAAAACGGGGGCGGGAGGGGAGAGGGCACCAAATATAGTGTAAATGTATACTATTTATGTTCAATAAAAAATTGTTAAAAAAAAGAATCTTTGTATACATATATTTATGATGGATTTTGTCACAGGGTGTTCTAAAAAAAAGAAAAAAGAAAACTGCTTTCAATTAATTTATTTTCCTCTGGTGAAACTCATCCTTTTTCTAATTTTATAATGTTATATGAAATATTTTTAATATTTTGAAGTATCTCATCCTGAAAATGGTGATCTCATTTTATCTGGGAATAAAACCCAGGGGCCTTCTACCTCTCAGCTACATCCTCAGGCCTATTTTTTTTTATTATTCTTTATTTTGAAACAGGGTCTCACTGAGTTGCAGAGTTGGAAAGAGCCTCACTAAGTACCTGGGAATGTCCTAGAACCACAGTCCTCTTGTCTCAGCCTCCCAAGTGCTGGGATTACAAGTGGCTCTTATTTTATATTTTGATTACTGATTTGTTATTATGATGGAAGTCATTTATATGTATACTGTCATTTTCAAAAGATAGTATAGAAGAGTTTATGAAACAATAGAAGAAAAATAAAATTTGGCTGCAAAGGACTTGATGGTCATGATCTGCAGAAAAATTACTTGTTTCAGTGAGTACATGGTAATGAAAGGTAATTCGACATAGATTTACAGTTTAGACTTAGACAATTTACAGTATATTAATAATATATTTAACTTAAGGTCTTCATAAGTGTACTTCTCTTGCCTTAGAGAAATACAAACTCTTCATTGTATTTAAAACAATTACATTTAATATAATTACTATTGATTTTCATAACTAGAATGCTCATAAACTATGTAAATATAAGAGAAGCACCATAATTGAAACAGCCAGTTAGCTGGATATCCTTTATTTAAAATCTTCCTTTGACTTGATCCAAAGGGCTTATACATGGAATTCTTATAAATCTTATAAAAGCAGCATCCTGATATTAAACAGTTTGAATACATCATCACATGCACATAGCACAAGTGCCATGGATGGTATCATCTGCATATGAGTCTAGATAATGTCCAAAGTAGCTGCTCTATTTCAGCTACAGCTAAAACTATTTTTTTCTTTTAATGATACATTGTAATCATATATCCTGATGATGTTCAGGGTGATAGAGGCATACATGTACACAGACCTTGGTGAGCTCTCTCTGAGTTGCAAACAAACTCCTTCTCTTTCCCCATCTTTCTGTGATCAACACAATGATTGGCACTGATAAATTTGAGTGTGTACATAAGGTCGATTGAAGTGTTTCCATTTTCAAATCTTCTTCCAGGTTTCCTCAGTTGGGTCCCTCCTTCACTCCACTAAAGTTTCTCCTCCATTTCATGGAACCTCTTCTTTGTCACATTTTTTTCCTAGCTACCACATATGACAGAAAATTTTTGACCTTTTACTTTTTGTTACTGGCTATTCTCATTTAGCATAATGTTATTTTTTTTCATACATTTCCCTGCAGATGACATGATTTTGTTCTTCTTTACTACTCAATAAAATTCCATTGTGTGTATATCGCATAATTTGTAATCCCTTCATCTATTGTGGACATCTTGGCTGGTTCCATAATTTGACAATTATAAATTGTGCAGCTGTAAATATAAATGCATGGAATACTACGGTAGTTTGGTTTCCATTCTTTTGAGTAGATACTTAGGAGTGATATAGCTGTGTCATATGTTTAGTTCATTCCCATTCTTCTGAGGACCCTCCACACTTTTTTACAGAGTGGTTGTTCTCATTTGCAAGCCTACCAACAATATATCAGAGTTCCTACTTATTCACATACTTGCCAGCATTTTATCTAACCCCAATTAGAATGAAAATCATTAAAAAATAATAAATGCTAGCTAAAACTATATTTTTCTATTTTGTTTTGTTAATTTGATTATTTTTATTTTTTAAAATTTAGTGCTAGAAACTCAGTACAGACTCTGTGCTTGCCTAGTATAAACTAATTTTAATACTAGTTATAGTAATTCATGTTTATTAATTCTAGCAGTCAAAATCTATAATATCAGAAAACGTGAAGTAAGTATGTTAAAAAACCTAAAAGTATTTTATCTGTACAAACTGGAAATGTCTTTCAGAGATTTAATATCAATATTCTCAAATATATGAATATGCATATACCCCTATATATGAATATATATCCTGCATACATTATATATACATATATATATATATTTTTTTTTTAGTTAGTTACTTTGTTTGTTGCTATGGTTTTGAGCAGAATCATAAAACTAATTCCACTGTGTACATTTCCCACAGTTTTAAAACAAGTACTTGCTGTTGATGCATGCATGTATGAACAAATTGGCTTATTAGCTAAAATGGATCAGGTCATATGTTGGATTGATTTACTATGTGTATTTCTCACACTAATCAAAATATAAACTTTGTAATAAATTTTCTGTTCTTACTAGTTAATTTAAGACTACTTCAAATATTGCACATTAGCTGCCATGTCTCATCATTTAAAACATGGAAGGAATACTCACATGATTTAGAAGTTTTCAAACCTTTGTTGCGATTTGCTTAAATATCCAATTTAGTTTTTACATTCTTACATGTTAAATTGGGACTCATATTGTAAATTATTTTATAAAGTCAGCTACATATCTTTCAATTTTTAATTAGCCTAAGACAAAAACCAAGGTTAAAGAAATGAGGTTGTTAGAAATGTGAATGGCTCCTAGTTATTTAAAAGGACATTTTACTCTAACATAATGATTTATTTATTCAAAAAAGAAAGCTGCCTTTCTTTATATTTACCTAACAAATTCTCTCTGTGTGCATCATTTCAGCCACTTGATTAGATAGTGGGATAGACACATAATAAACTTTGTTTTTATATTTTGAAAACTTTAACATAACGAGGAACTTAATTTTTAAGAATAAAAACAAAAGTTAAATAAGAAGAAAAAATACATAGATAACTGCCATACTATGTAAACTAGAAATATCATAGATTTGTGAAGAAAAAGAGAGGGCATAAAAACTACCTCAGAAGAAGTATGACTAGAGAACTAAAGAGATTGGGTGAAGAAAATATGACCATCAGTTATTTAGTGAAACTCTCAGAATAAAAAATAAAATAGGGCTGGTTGTGGCTCAGATGCAGACTGTTCTGGGTTCAACATCCAGTACCATAAAAACAAAGATAACAAAAACCAAAGATACAGGTGTACCCATCATAATTTCATGGACTGTTGCCATGTACAGACCAGAATGCAAGCATATGGAGCAGAGTTTCATAATTTGGGGTAGTTAATAGCCATAGATGACAAATTGCCTCAGTCATGAAACAGTGGAAAAATAGAGACTTTCTTCAATGGTTAATGTCTACACAAAAGGGCTATAAATATATGCAAAGTCCCATGCCCAGTATTAATATTGTTTACCTTCTTGGGACACCTCTCTTTCCTGGGGCTTTAAACTTGCTACTCTCTTTGGTGAACTGAGTGGGCTTTGGTGAAAGGCAATGTGCAATTGATGGTGATTGGCCAGGACTATACTCACTTGGGCAGTGCCAGGAGGCCTCACTGGACTCCAGAATCTGTTGAGGCCCCTAAGGATGATCTGTCACTCTGATTTTTCTTTCAGAATAAAGTTTCTATTTTATGTTATTGATATCTGCAGATTGCATTCTTTATCTTCATAAGTCAAAGACCCAATAAAAATTCAGTATAATAACATAAAAATATAATGCATGAGAAAAAATATGAGCTAAACATTAATATTTTATAAATTCTGCTTTGTTGAAGCTACTATCAAGAAAAAAATGACCATCCACATGCTAGAAAAAAAAATATTTGCAAAATATCAGAGAAAAAAAGAATGGTATCTAAATTTAAAAAAACAAAACAAAAAGAATAAAGTCAACAATAAGAAAACAACCCAAATAAAAATTAGCAAAATATCTGAATATTTATCTCATCAAAGGAGTTATACCATGGTTGAAAAACATATCAAGTGGTCTTCAATAGCAAAGATTACCAGATAATTCAAATTAGCAAAGTAACAAAAAGTTACTACTGCATTCCTTTCAGGACAGTTAAAATTAAAACACAAACAAAACAACAGGTTGCTGAGAATATGAAAAAAAGACAATTCCCATTAATTACTGGTTTGAATGAAAATATTGCAGCTATTTTTACAGTTTCTTGCAAAATTAAATATTTGATTAGTATATTATCCAGCAATCACATTCCTTTACTCAGAGTTGAAGATATTTACGTTCACAAAAAATTGCACACAAATGCTTATAAAAACTTTATCCATAATTGATAAGACTGAGAGCCAAGCAACATATCCTTTAACAGGCAAATGGATAAACAAAACTGTGGAACATCCAGCAATGGAATACTATTCCTTACTCAAAAGAAATGAGCTAGCAAGTCATAAAATACCACGGAGAAAGCCTTAAATTTATATTGCTAGGTGGAAAAAACTAATCTAAAAAGTTACATGCTGTGATTCCAGCAACATGATATTATGTAATGAATAAAACTATGGACACAATAGAAAAAACAAATAATAGTTTCCAGGGATACATTTGCAGAGAGAAAGGAGAGAATAGGATGAGAACAGGGGATTATTAGGGGATTATTAGGGCTGTGCTTTTTTTCCTGTCTGATAGTGGAATGGCGGATATACGATATTATGCATTTGCCAAAAGCCATAATATGTGCAGCAGAAATGACGTGTCCTAATAACTGTGATCTTTCTTGAAAATATACTAATATTTATTAATAATAATTTTAACTAATGGACGAGATAGTTATAGATATGTTAATGGAGGAAACTGCATTATGTGATCAGTGGAAATGAGAAATATGAGAATTTACTATAAATATAAAACTGCCCTATAAATTAATTTTACTAAAATAAATAATTTATATTTTTACTATAGAAAGGTCTGGAAAGAATATCGTCATTGCTATTTTTATCAGAACTGGAGACAGAACCCAGGCATATTCTACCTTCAAGCTATACCCCAGGGCTCTTTTTTATTATTTATTTTTGAAACAGGGTCTCACTAAGTTGCAGAAGGCCTCACTAAGTAGCTGAGGCTGGCTGCAAACCTGCGATTCTTCTCTTTCGGCCTCCCAAGAACTGGGATTACAAGCATGCACCCCCACGCCTGGCTCCTTTTTTTATTTTTTCTTGTGAAACAAGGTCTCACTAAGTTGCAGAAGGCCTCACTAAGTAAGTAGCTGAGGCTGGCCATGAACCTGCCATCCTCCTATCCCAATTACTGGGATAAAAAATATGTGCCACTATTTCTGGCAAGATCTTTATTCTTTATTCAAGACACAGGGGAAATTTGTACTCATTGGAAGGTATTTTCTGTTGACTCTACTAGAGCTCTCAAATGATAGTAGGGCCAGAGTAGTGGAGGACTTACAGGAGATGCTGCTTCGGGGAAAGCAAAAATCAAGGCTAGATCTTTCCTCCCTAATTCTCCTATGGCACAAAACCCATAGACCACTGTCATCTTTAGGGAACTAATTAAAACTGAATGCAACTCGAGGAACAGAACAAAATAAATGAAGCAAAACACTGTGTTTTC
Organism: Muscardinus avellanarius; assembly: GCF_963383645.1. Taxonomy (NCBI): domain Eukaryota; kingdom Metazoa; phylum Chordata; class Mammalia; order Rodentia; family Gliridae; genus Muscardinus; species Muscardinus avellanarius. The sequence goes on along the minus strand of NC_137790.1, from coordinate 21,148,289 downwards.
TACCTGTGTGAGAGTGGTTAGAAATAAATCTTGGACTCTGACTTATAGCTGGTGGCAGAGAGAGATCTCTAAGAAGCCTTGACCCAAAACTCAGGGAAGGGTCTCTGCTTAAGATGGAAATATAATCATAGTAGTAGAGAGGTCCTCACCGCACCATCTTCTTGACACAAGGCAAACAGGCTGTGAAATATTAAGAAATAATGGTCTTACTAAAAATGATCAGAATGTGTAAATAATGAGAAAACAATATATGCAGACATAAAAATAAATAAATTAATAAATCAATAATACTTTTTCCACTCTGAACAATATAAGGTGTTTTGTGTCACTAAGGTGGAAAAAGATAAGAAAGATATTGAGGTATCTTACCACTGAACTATGCTCATCCACCACATTTGAATGCTGAAATCTTATTCCCATCACCTGAGGCTGTGACTGTATTTGAAATAGGATCTTTAAAAAAGTGACTTAAGGTAAAAATGATCCTGTTGAGGTGGGCCCTAGTCCAGTCTAAATCATCATTAGTAATAAGCAGTTGAATACCAGGAATATTTTTTATGAAAAGAAAAATATTACTCTTTTCAATTAACTTTGAAAAAGGACAAAATAAGTTTATTTCTATTATACATAGTTATAATTGTATAAAGGATAAATCTCCTAAGAACTATGGGGTTTTAGTCATGAAAATAAAACTCAAAGTACCCAAAATAAGGACTTAGTAAAATAACAACATTATAGTAAAATATATATAACAAAGTCAAAAGTTGCTCATAGTAAGAGGTCCAGAAAGGCCAAGACAAGGTGCATTTATCCTAAGTTCTGTATCAGTGTGCATTTTCTCTTCAATAACGAAGCCCTAATGCATACACATAGCATGTGAGGACACAGGGCTCAGAATGGAGTTTCAATGAGAGTTCCTTATACACTGCTGATATGTAGGTATATGCTTGAAATGTAACCAGCCCAAAGTTAAAGTACTCTAAGAGTCTTGTGGAAACCAGGTGCTGATAATATTAAATTTTACCTGAGTTTTGCCTCCAGAAAAATCAGCCAGAATTGAAAATCTCCCCATCTTATTTTGCTCTAAAAAAAAAGGATTATTGAAAAGAACCAACCTTTCTCATACAATAGAAGATTTGTGGATGATAGCTTGTTTTCAAAGGACACCACCTGCCACAGGCACTTGAAATGCCCATTTTTGCCTCAGAAATGATTCACTAAACTGTTTGTACCTGCTGATCAAATTGGAAAAAAATGCCTGCTAACTTGATATAACCAGAGCTTACTTAAGCTCTCCTGTATTACAGTAAGCCTTAAACTTTGACTTCCCTCTGAGAATCAGAAAGTGAAGTAAGCCACCAAAACAACTCTTTTCAAGAAGTTACTATTTTCAAAAACAAAATTCCCTCAACCCATTAAGTTCCAAGTATTCAATTTTGTGATTATGTCAACAAAATTATCACGCATGAATTAAAATATGTTGAAAAATCATAATCTAAAGCCTTACATAGAACTTAGATTTTCTTTATCTTTAGAATGAAAATGCTCTGGAGGGAAATGCAATGGGTGCTCTGTGCACGTATGTTTCTATCAGAAATCTCAATATGGGGTATAGTTACAATGCAACAATAAAGGTATATTTGAAAAAAGAAATCAAATAGATTGTTCTATAAATAGGACAGTGGAGTGGTGTAGTATTATCTATAAATGTAAACTGTCCTATAAATATGATGTTTGGCAAGTATGGTATCTGGGATCCTGGCATAAAATGAGTTAATTACCTGATCACATCATCCATTCATCCCACTCCTCTTCACTGGATCTTTGTAGATTTATTTAGCGTTATTTGTGAAAGATGACCCTGTCAGCCTACATTTGAGATGCTTACAAATTTATGTTCTATGTATTCTCTTTATTCCAGTAGTCTCCTCCCTCTGAGTACAATAGTTCCTTTCCCCTATAGCCAAAGTTCTTTTGAGTAAAATCTCTTCTTTCTGAAATCTGGATTGTTTGGTGTTTGATGGAATAAATGTTTATTCTCACTGCTCTTGTTATACAGAGCTACCATGATGGTACAATCTGCCTTGAAAACTCCTTGGACTCAGTTACAAGACAATATGATTAGTAGCATTTTAATATATTTCATGCCATATGGCAGTTAAGGAACACTTGAGCCTAACGGAATTCAGTCTAGTATACAAGTAAATTGGAAGAAGAATTTTTAAATAATAACAAGTTAACACAAATAGAGACAATAAAACCAGAAACCTGAGCGGGGTGTGATTACATGTTTGTAATCCCAATATTTGGGAGGCTGAAATAGGAGGGTCACAAGTTTGAAGCCAGCTTTGGAAATTTAACAAGGCTCTCAGCAACTTAGTAAGAACTGATTTCCAAATAAAAAATAAAATTGAGCCAGACCTGTAGATTAGAGGTAGAATGCCCCTAGTTAAATTCCCAACAATACAAACACACACACACACACACACACACACACACACACACAACACACACATGTACACAGAAATAAATTTGGAAAAAATTATAATCCTAGTGTTAATATACTATGTTATTTTTATAATACAATAGTCTCCACTTTAATAATTCTATAATTTATTCTCCAAAGTGAAAAAGGTATAAAAAATATTTGTTAAAGTAGCATGATTAAGCCAGGCATGGTGGCATGTGCTTGTAATCCCAGTATTTGGGTGGCTGAGACAGGAGGATTGCAGCTTTGTGGCCAGCCTAAGCAACTTGTAAGGCCCTCCACAACTTAGTGAGGCCCTGTTTCAAAATAAAGAATAATGTGAGCTTGTTCTCTTTTTTAAATTTTTATTTTTTTAAATTTTTATTTTTTGGTATTGGTGATGGAACCCAGGTGCTTTCTACCTCTGGGCTACACAGCCAGACCAATTTTATATTTTATTTATAAGTTAATGAGAGCCTTACTAAGTAGCTGAGGCTGGCTTTGAACCTATATGATCCTCCTGTCTCAGTTTCCCAAGTGCTGGGATTACAAGCATGCGCCATCACGCTTGTAATATAAAGAATTGTAAAATAAAGAATAAAATAGGGCTAGAAATGTGGGTTCAAAGTAGAATTCCTCTGTGTTCAATCCCCATTACCATAAAAATAATTTTAATAAATAAAAGTAGCACTTTAAAAAATATTGTGTATATTTAAATTATATAAAGCCCTCTTAAAATTATCCAACTGTCCTCCAAAAAATAATAAAATAAAGGACTATGTGACGACCTAATAATTCCCCTTTACTTGTTATGTGTTAGAAGACAATAAAATATTTTTCATGGTATTTTATGGAAACATAACACTAAAATATTCATTAATATGGTAGAACTTAGAAATATAACATAATATAATATAAATATAATATAATATAATAATATAATATAATATAATATAATATAAAGTGTGCACAAATATAGCACCTTCGGATAAACATGCTATTCTAATGAAAAACGTAATAAAAGTCAGCACTAATGAATCAGAGAATTTAAAGTACAACTTTCTAGAATATTAAAATGACAAATATGTAGATATAAACCTAACATTTGACAAAACTATGAATATAAATGATCACAATTTTGGGCAAGTACTCTACAAATGCTTTAAATTTAAATTCTAAGGATTATCACTCCAATTTAATTAACACTGAGGATGCAAAAAGATAATATTTTTCATTTTTTTTTTAAATTTGTTCAGGTTGACTAACACTTTAACATCTAATAGAAAAAAAAATGTCATCCATAGGGTAGAATCAGAAAATATCAAACAAAATAGTAAATGACTACATGAGTAAAAGAAAATAAGATGATATGACACGGTATATTCTGAAGATAAACCAATACATATAAAGATTCTAAACTTCATGCCATGCTTTTCAATGGGGTCACAAAGAAAGTTAATAATATTTACTTCTCATAAGATTTTGTGTGCTTTTATTGGTGCATTATAGTCTCACATTATGATGTAAATCATGTTGGCAATAACATACATGCACACGGCTCTTGGTGCCCCCCTCATCTCCTTATTTCCCTCCTTCCCAATGCAGAGTACACAGACAGATGCTGGTATATATTCACATATTCTATGGTAGTATTTCCATTAATGAACCTCATTCTCTCTCCTCCCATATCCTTATATCCTCTCTCTGGTTCCACTGAGGTTTCTTTTCTATTATCTGGGGTCTCTCTTGTATCTCAATTACTCCCTATTCTGTACATATTAAACAAAACAATCCATCTCTGTGATTGGCTAATCTCACTTTGTTAAGTGAGATTAACGTAATGTTAACATAATGTGAGTTAACATAATGTTCTCCAAGTCCTTCCGTTTTTTTTTTAAATGACATAATTTGTCTTTATTTTTGAGTAGAACTCTATTGTGTGTATTCTCTATAGTTTTGTAACCCATCCATCTGTTAATGGACATGTAGGTTGGTTCCAAATGTTGGCTATTGTGAACTGTGCTCTAATAAACCTGGGTATGCATATATTACTATAGTTCAGTTCCCACTACATCAGGATCCCAAACCAAACAAACAAACAAAAACATGTTCAAAGGCAAATGACTATTCTCGCTTAGCTTCAACTCACATTTAAGTGACAAACCCGAGTACTTAAAAATGCAAGTACATATATAGCAACAAGTATATAAATTAGGAGAGTTCATAATGCCAAGAAGTACCGATAAGAACAAAAAATCCAATATAATATTTTAAGGCACAAATTATTATTTACTTTAAAATGGACCCTGAATAAACTGCTTTCTAGTTCCAACTACTTTAAATAGTAAAATTGTAAAATAATTTAGAAATATCTTGTTATAGATATTGACTGGTTCAGAGATAAACCCAAAACATAAAAGGCTATGTATAAAATAGTATAGTTAAGAAAAGCATAATGAATATTGTGAACTGTAGTTCTCTGAAGAAATTTAACCTGTATTAAAGATTCTGCAGACTCTTTGACCTCAACTGACTAGATTCTCTTTATTTGTGAAGAGATGGAATGTTTCAGTTCAAAAGACAGAATCATCTTTGCTGGGCATGGAGGCGCACGCTTGTAATCCCCGTGCTTGGGAGGCTGAGACAGGAGGATCGCATGGGTTCGAAGCCAGACTCAGCTACTTAGTGAGGCTTTCAGCAACTTAGCAAGACCCTGTTTCCAAATAAAATATTAAAAAATTCTGGGAGTATAGCCCAGAGGTAGAAAGCCTCTGGGTTCCATCCCTAGTACCACCAAAAATAATAATAATAATAATAATAATAATAATGATGATGATGATGATGATGATGATAATAATAATAATAATAATAATAATAATAACACATAATCATCTTAGGCTATCTTAAAACTTTTAATAGCCAATGACCCTAACACTTGAATCTGCCTAACATTGTCCTGACTGACAGATAAATTATAATACTAGGCTTAGCAGAGCTTTGGTCCTCTTAGCCCAAAAGCTAAAAATGCTTATAAGATCTAACATCTATAGAAGGGATTTGTTTTTACCTTTCTATAGCTTACTTACCTGATGTTCTCAACAATGTTACAGGTAAATTGATTGACATAGTTTTCTTTTGCCCTGTGAGTATGAAAGTTCATGTAACTTCTACCCTGGTAGAATATATCATTCAGGATGACTTTAATTTGTGTTCTTGAGTCATGATCATGTATATATATGGCTCAGAAAACACTTATTATTTCTTTTTGGGGGTGGGTATTGTGGATGGAACTCAGAGGCATTCTACAACCAAGCTACGCCCCCAGCCATTTTTTTTTATTCTTTACTTTGAAACAGGTTCTCACTGAGTTGCAAAGGCCTTACTAAGCAATATCTGAGGCTGTCCACCAAACACGATCCTCCCATCTCAACCTTCCAAATGCTGGGATTACAAGTGTGTGCCTGTGTGCCACCACACCCAGTTTATTATTATTTTTTTCTTTTCTTCTTTTTCTTTTGTTTTGCAGTACTAGGGATTGGACTCAGAGGCATTCTTTCTTCGAGCTACAACCCCATCCCTATTTTTCTTTTCTTTATTTTAAAACAGGTTTCCATAAATACCTGAGTCCGGTTGTGAACATGTGATCTTCCTGTCTCAGATTTCCAAAAACTAAGATTTATAAGTGTGTGCCACTGTGCCCAGAATTATTACATTTAAAGTAGAGTTGTTCTTTTATGTTGATATTAGGAAATGTGACCTAAATTACCTAAATTACATAAAAGTGACTTCAACTAATGGCTTTCTTGATAAAAAGATGGATTTGTTGATATTCAAATTGTTTTTAAATGATTTTTAACAGTTGGATAGCCATCAAATTATCTATACATTTGATCTGGCTTATTCTATATTTTCCATATTGACAAATGTTCTACAACTTTTGAAATGAAAAGTAATAATAAAGTAGATTCCCTCTTATTAGTTGATATAAAAATTTCAAGAAAGCTAAGTGGTTATTATTATTTTACACAAAGTTATGTTGAAATCTGAACTCCCAATATGTTGTTGTTAAGAGGTGGACCTTTGGGGAATATTTATTCCATGAGAATAGAGCCTGTATGAGTGGGAATAATATCATTATAAAAGACCAGCCTCAGTAACATAGCAATACCCTGTTTCAAAATAAAAATAAAGAAAAGCTTGGTGTAGCTCAGAGGTAGAATGTTCCTGGATTCAATCTTAAGTAATAAGAAAAACAAAAATAACAAAATTCCCTAATGTGCATGACTTACATGAATAAACATACCAAGGTCAGGCAGTAAGACAAACATAAGAAAGAGGGAGGAGGGAGTGGAGCGGGAATTGGGGAAAGGTTAAATGAGTGATGTGTGTATGTATGACTCTGCCATCTTGTGTCCCATTAACATGTATGACATCAGTGAACTAATAAAAAATTTACAAATATTACTTTTGATTTTACCTCGGGCTCATGAAAAAAGAAAAAACACATGAAAGGTACAAGTAGAAAATCTATATTTAGGAAGAGTATGTGATCATAATGGCACCTTGACGTTGGGTTTTTTTGTATTGTAAAAAAACAATTTTCTTTGTTTATAAGACTATGGTATTGTGTTATAGTAGCTAAAATTAAGTAAATTGTACGTACACTAAAAGAAGTTTATCTAACAAGTTTAAATTACAACATTCAGCTAGATTGAACATTAAGTTACATTAAGGATTATATTGAAATATAACTTGAAAATGTAGTATTAAAATGTCTTATATATCTTCTAATAATAGCTCAAAATAAAAGCACACTTAGAAAAAAAAGTAAAGATGATAAAACTTAATATATTTTTATTTCTCTTGACACTGTTTTTGCTTGTTTTTCAATATTGATCACTTTGAATGATTCCTGCAACTTTTATGTATGTTATATAGAAATTACTAAAAAAAGGTGGGATTAGGCAAGAATGATCAAGAGATAGCTCTCATGTTGCTCATGTCAATAAACTTATTAACAGAATGCCAGGGCTCTGGGTAGGCAATTCTTACTGAAAGTTAACTGGCAGCAAACATTGTTGTGCTTCTGTTTATCCTAATTCCAGAGAAAGTAATTACACGTGATTATCTACAATCTTATTTTCATTAGTAAAGCTGATGGTTCCCAAGACAGTGAGGTCTGTTCTCTGGGAGATTATCAAAGTGAGATTTTATTTATTTATTTATTTATTTATTTATTTATTTATTTATTTATTTTTGCAGTACTGAGGATGGAACTCAGGGGCATCTACCTCTGAGCTATCTCCCCTACCCTATGTTTTATCCTTTATTTTGAAACAGGAGTCTCACTGAGTTGCAAAAGTCCTCACTAAGTAGTAGCTGAGGCTGTCTTCGAAACACAATCCTCCTATCTCAGCCTCCCAAATGCTGGGATTACAACAGTGAAATTCTTAGAACATAGTATTTGTTCTTATCTCTCTTCAAACTAATGACCCTATTGATGAAATCTGCTAGGATAGTTGTTTTAAGAATCCATATTGATATTGCTGTTTTAAAAGTGTTTTGTTTTCCTTCTTCCCTTTAATACAATTCATAGAGAATTCATTAGTCATAATATCCATTATGTTTACTGTTTCCCCAAATTAAAAATAAACAAAAATAACAACAATAAAATAAAACTTTACTACTTAAGTAGATATAAGATTTAAGTCTTATATTTTCATGAGAGTATATATTAGATAAAATAGAAACAAACTATTTGACATAGCACAATCAAAATATCGCTTTCTTTTCCTGAAGAATATATAACACAGATTTTACAAAAAGAATTTTAAAGACTATCTAATATCAATTTTTGACATAACTAAATGCTAGATAAAGCTATATGAATAAATTAGTGAATTCTATTTTTATGACTTTAAAAATGTTATTTTACAATGGTCAAAATTTCACTGACTAAATTGTGTTCTCTAAAACTCAAAAGTTGAAGCCATACCACACTGTGACTGTATTTAAAAGTCATGCTTGTAATAAAGATGAGGTTCTAATCTGACAGGACTAGTGGCTGTCTGAGAAGAGGAAAAAATATGCCTTTATTCCTCCATGTTCATTCACCAAGGAATTGGCCATCTGCAAATCTAGAGAGTGGACTCTCACTAGATCCCAATCATGTGGAAACCCTGATCCCAGAATTCTAGCCTTCAGAAGTCTGAGAATATAAATTTCTGTTGTTTAAGCCATCAGGCTATGGTAATTTGTTACGACAGCCTAGGAAAGCAAAGACACAAAATATTAACAAATATTTTTACTTTGACCAACCCTAGTACAGAGTCATGTAAAATTAAGAGGGCATTCTTGAAGAGATGGAGTTTGATTTCAAATGTAAATAAAGGTAACTAAGCAAGCAGTGTTGAAGTTTCTAAGAAATATGTGATATATGTGATATATGAACATGAATCACTATTTTAAAACTTGCTGATTCATCTTTCTAGAACATATTTGGGAAAGAAATTTATTCATTAGCTCTTCAAAATATAATGAGGATTAAAATTCATATAGCACATTCACTGCTTATGAACAATTATAAGTATTAAGTATTTATAATATGTATGCATGCTAAATTACACACAAATATGATTTATTTCTGTGTAGGAGAATGCAGTTCCAGCTGAGTAGTCATTGGAGAGATTTAGTGCATATGTTGTAAAGTTAAAGCTTATAGTTTCACAGAAAATTGAAATTAAAATTTGATTTCTAGTTGCCAACACTTTATAAAATATTTAAGTTAGGATTCAAATTAAGTATCAGTTTTGTTACTGGACAATCATTGAGCTTAGTGGATGAACCCTGAGTTTACAGGATATTAATAGAAAAAAATATCTTTTCTAAAATATTTTTATTTTGATTTCCTCCCTTTCCTCATAAATTTTTGTGAATGTATCAAACTGATAAATATGAGAAATATTAAAGAAGAGTTTGACCAAATGTAAAATAAAATTGTGTAAGATCTATCACATATAATTAGTCTAAAAACTAAATAAGTCTGTAAACTTTTATTTTGGAAGAATTTTTTTTCTCAGATAAGCAAGAAAATATCTTCAATATGATCGTCTATTTTGAGGGAATTTGATGACAAATTTTAATGTATTAAACAAATTCTCTTCATTTCTCACCTTCCCTCATTAAATTTATTTCTAGATAATGACTACTACTTTCTGTAAGTTTAATAAGTTTACCTTACGTGTGACTTGACACTTCTCTTAATTCTTTGTCTTGAACATTTGATAAATTGATTACAATATGCATCTGAAATAAATTTTTGGTTGAATCTATTAGAAGTTCATTTATTTTTCAATTATACCATAAATTATATTTCTAACTTGTGGAGAGTCCTCTGCGGGATTTGGGAGAGAGATACCCGAAATGAAGGCACGGACAACCGCCTCTCGGGCAACTAACTGACAACTTTTTTCTCTAGGACTAAGTTTTTATAGTCTTTTACAACTATGCTAAAATCATGACTTCATGAGAAAGAAAACATCAAAGTACAATTGGGAGTGATTGATATAGAACATATGTCATATGCTTACAAAATACAATTATTAAAGGGAAATAGAAGGAACAGGGAGGAACCAAACGACCTGGTGAAAGATTATTAAAAACGTGATTAAGGTCAGTTCTCACTCTCACTGGTGGGTCGGGGGCATGAAAGACCAGGAGTCATCCAGAGTCTCGGAGAGTTTAGCCTTTTGCCAAACTGCCTTAACTCTCTCAAAACCTTTCGTTCCTCAGGCTTCGTCCATGTCCTCCATCACTAACTCAATACATCTTCTATTTGCCTTCTCTTATGCTGAACTCAATTTTCTTAAAAATGTTTTGTTTAACTCTTTGTCTTGCAATTTGTCAACTTTCTGTGTTTTGGAATCTGTTGACTGAGAATTATTTTGCTCTCTATGAGGTGTTGGTTACATTTTTTAAATAAATACTCCTTGAGTCCCCAAACTACAGCTGATGTCACCAGGCTGTTACCATGTCAGTCTTTTGGTATTATGATGATATATTAAGAAGACTTCTTTATTTTCAAAGTGGTCAGTCTCTTTATTATAATATGAAAGTTATCAGGATAAAAAGGCAGCTACTTGTTTTGATACATACAAAAATAAATCCATAGATTCATGAGGTTATAAAGAGTTTTCATGCATGATGTTTTAACTTTCACAAAGGACAACAGGGGACACAACTTTACAGAAATGCTACTCTGATCTTACATAAAAAGCAGTCATTGCTGGGCATTGTGTCCCATGTCTTTAATTATATGGGAGGCTGAGATAGGGTATTATAGGTTCAAGACCATTTAGCAATTTGGAAAATATTTCAGGAACAGAGTGAGTTTCTGTTTCAAAATTAAAAATAATAAATAAATAAATAAATAAATAAATAAATAAAAATAGGACTGGCAGAATTGTTCAGAGGAAGAATTTTTTCCTGTGTTACCAAATATAAATATGAGAGTATTGAATAAGAACATCTGCCCAATTACTGTTCAAACTTGAACTGAAGTCAGCTTTTTTGGTTTTTTCAATCATTGTGGCTAAAAATATTGTTTAGGAAAGCAAGAATTTTATCAGATTAATAACAAGAAGACAATAAAAATAAAGAATACTAAAGAGAAATATATTCTTTGAGTAGAATATTATTGGCAAATATTATTATTATTATTATTATTATTATTATTATTATTATTATATTGGTGGTACTGGAGTTCCTGGAAACCCTTCTACCTCTGGGTGACACCCCCAGACCTATTTTTATACTTTTTATTTGGAAACAGGGCCTCTTAAGCCAGCGCAGCTGGCTTCGAACTTGTGCAATCCTCCTGTCTCCACCTCCCAAGTGCAGGGATTACAAGCGTGTGCCACCATGCCCGGCGGCAAATATATATTATTAAAGAACATGCTTAGAATATATTTTGTATGTAAATTGTACAAATTATAATATAAAACATACATTATTATAGTCATCCTCAGAGAAGAAAGGAATGAAATAATTCTCAGAAAAAGTGTCTATCTTTTAAAGTGTTTTAAAGTAATTCAATGATAAATGTAGAGTTTAATACCTTACTTTGATAAGTGACCCCAAAAGTCTCAATTGTCTCTACCCCTTTAAAATGTAATAGACTTACAGTGATTATAACAGAAAAGGTCTTTTTGGTACCCATACAAATAATTAAATGCTTCTTATTTGTCCCAGATTTGTCTTTCCATCTTGGCCTTTTACCTTATTTATTTAAAAATAGTTTTGGTTCTAATAGATATATTTTTGTTCTACCTTTCTTTCTATCAGTTATTTACCATTTTTCCATTTAAGAATTCATGTCTAATGTGCCTACTACACTGATCCTGATCATAAGTTAAATGTAATATCTGAGAACCATAATAACAAGAAACTGAAGAACAGAAATTCTTCTGTGTGGTATTTCCAAGAAGCATTAACTGACTTAATAGCATGCCAGAAATGCAAAATCACTTAAATTTTAAAATAATACTTGGTGATTTTTCTTTTATCCATTAGACTTAATGCATTTTAGTAGTTGATAATCATATGAAGACAGGAACATATACTGTAACCATTAGTGTTGATGAATAACTTAGATTTTAATGATCAATATTAATCCAGTAGTGATTGAGTATCCAGCCCATGGATGATTATTATTCTTGTTGTGGAAAAGGGAGGGCTGTCTGTCAGTGTTGCCTCTTTATGTGGTTCTACACTTTCTTTAACCTGTAAATCATATTTTTTCTTAAGGAATGAAATCCTTTTAAATCTACCAATCTTGTTTTTTAAAGGTAGGTAACTAATCTGCATTTATATAGACATAATTTCCATCTTTTTTTAGTTTTTTCATGTGTGAAACATGTAGGTTTACACTAAGAAAAATACTTTATTCAGGAACATTTTTGTACTTTTCTCATTCTGGTTATAGAACAAATGATTGCATAGATACATTTAATCTGACACAAAGATTAGAAATCTATTTTATGTTTTATGAATAAGGAAACTATTTGTAAGAAAACAACTTATCCCACCATAAAATAAATCTCTACTACTCTCAGTCTGTTTACTCCTTCAATGCAGCTTCTCAACACTCGTTGTTCACATACTGGACCATGTAATGTTTTGGAGTCAGAGATTATTTTGTGCATTCTAGGATGCTTAGTACATCCCTTGACTCGACCCACTAGATGTTAGTAGCATTGACACAACCCCAGTTAAGACAGTCAATAGTGTTTTCAAACATTCCCCATTAATGTTATTGCGGTTATTCTAAAATCACTTTTGTTGTGTCAAATTGATTAAACTATCTTTTACTTCCAATAATCATATTAAGTATTCAAAAAACCATTCTGAATTATGTCTCAAGAGGTAAAAGTGAGAGAAAAAAAGTGAGAGAAAAAAAAGTTTGAAGTGGGACACTATCAACTGATGATGCTTTTTCCAGCAACCATTCTTGAATATTTATAGAAACCTACCTGATCCCTACTCTGGGATTTACTCTTATGTGTCCTTGTTCTCAGCTGTGATTTAGTTGGTTCAGGGTGTTTACCAAAAGTGGAGACTCAGACTCATATTTCTGAAGGTATAAAAGACTTTGGTTAATTTTCCTCATTATAAAGTACTGGTATTTCAAGGCAAATAAAGTACATAGTAAATTACATGAACAACAAATATACTCCTTATTTTCATCTCTGTATTCTAGCTCATTGTAATAATATTGGTCAATCATACCTACTCAAGTAATTCTTTCTTTCTTTCTTTCTTTCTTTCTTTCTTTCTTTCTTTCTTTCTTTTTTCTCTCTTTCCTAGTGCATTAGTATTGGAACCAATGACATCAGAGGACCATTGAAGATTATATCTAAAACCCCCATATTCTACTGCTGGAGATCAAACATGATTCAACAATCAATAATTAAATACACATAACATAATCCAGAAGAGGGTGCTCTCAACTACGGAGTATCATTTCAATGCTGGAATTTTACCTTAGAAGTTATTAAGCCTCTTCTACAATCAGGCCAACTGTTTTCTATTATAGTATAAGTAATAATATCTGACTATCATATACTGATTTTAGTTTGAATGCCTTTTTCCAAAGTGTTAGTTGGGATCACATGAGTTCTTACAAAGCTCTGTATCTCAGCTCATTTGTATTTCTACCTTACTCATTGAGATTGAGTAACTTATAAAGAACAAAAATGTATTTTTGACAGTTTTGAAGAATGAAAGTTAAAGATCAATATGCTGTCATTCAATGTCTAATATGAACTTTCTTGGGCTAGCCAGACATGACAGAAGATGAAAGGACAAGGGAGAACAAACTTCTCACATGGAGGATTAGAGGACGATGTGTAGGTAAGCCCAGAATGTCTGCATTTTATTGTCATTAAGTAGTGGTGACAGTTGTCCACTTTATCTTGGAATGAGGAGGACAAAATACTCATAATTATACATATCACAACATTCATTGATTAGCAATAAATCAAGATAAAGGATTAAATAAAGTACTATTTTTATGCTTTAGAAAATGTTTATGTTGCTCATATTCTAGATAAACCAGACCTCTGTCTATTCAGAACATTTTTTAAAAATATATTTTCTACTTTTTAGTGCATGGAAAGAAAACACAAAAACATGATTTCATCAAGGAAAGTTATTTAGGATTTCAGCTTATTAGTTCCAGAAGTTTGAGTGGATTCAAGATTTTGACATATTGTAAAGGTCATTGCCCCTATTAAGGTTTAGGATTTTCCTAGAATATGTGTGACAAGGATGCTACTTTATGAAAAGCATGAAGCAAAGGTGATAGAAAAAAGACTTTAAATGATGAGGCTAGATTTTTTTTCACATGTCAAACCATAAAAATTTAATGAAATCATTAAAGCAAAAAAAAAATTAGAGACTGACTTTTCTCAATGATATGACTTTAATAATTCACTTGCAAACCCTTTCTTTTATGACTTTCATCCCAGAAAATAGTTTCTAGGCATTTTCTTCAACTAAACTGAATTATTTTATTTTACCATGTAATTCATTTGTTATTAAAATTATCTATGTCAATGATATTGCTATCTTTTTAATTTTCATAATCATTTTGCCATAAACCATAAACCTAAGCCATGCATGTTTCTCACTTATCTTCTTTATTGGTTATTTTTAATAATCTTACAGTAAGATAAAATTTTGGCTTTTTTGTTATTAAAGGACCACAAACTTCTTTCATTCCCCTTCTTACCTTGATTCTTGTTTTTCTGTGCAGTCACTTTGACATTAGGTCAAGGAATATTCAATACTGTTCATTCAGAAGAACAAAACATTGATGTATTTTATTAAATATATAAAGTTTTGTTTAACTAATGGGTGTCAGCATATGGTTCAAGGTTAACATAGTGGAGTCAGCTCTGAAGAGTCACAGATGGTGCCCAGTCATTGCTTAAGGAATGGCTACATTCATGCAACAAAGCTTTATGTATGATCCCACTCTGTTAAAAGAGATATTTATATGAGATTCTGACTTACTTGAGTGCAAAGAATAACATTTTAACTGGAGACATAGTTGGAAATCAATTGTACCATGACAGTGGCTGTCACATTTTTAGAGTGGATCTCAAAGCAATAGAACTTGTCACTATTGCCCAGCCAATGTTATATGGGTCACAGTATTTGTCTATATTGAAGATATTAGAATTATTCAGTCAAAAAAAGTAGAAAATCAGATGTTCTCCCTAATATGTGAAAGCTAGGGAGAAAAGGAGTCCTGGGAAGAACTCTAGATGAAGAAGGAGAAATCACAGAGGAGCAAAAAAGGCAACCTAATTGAGAGTTATGTGAAAGTGGAAGTCCAGCGCATGAAAAACCCAAGGCCAGCCATCAGAGATAAGCAAGCAAGCAAGCAAGCAAAAGCTTTATTAAGACAGCCCAGCTCCCTTTTATACCAGGCAGCTGGGGATTTTTTGAAAAAGATGGGGCTTCCGCTCACAGTGGAAGATTGCATGAAGTACAGGGCATTTACTGATTGGGTGGTTCATACCCCAGTGAGTGTGTTATCAGGGGACTGGTTGTTGGACATCCTGTGGCCCCCTTTGGCTCGTTATGAGGTAGCCAGCACAATCCAGAGAGAAGCCGGAGAGGTGTCATCTTTGGCATGACTGGGCTGCTTATCCTAACATTCCTTCCTTTTTGGTTTTTTAGGGGCAGGGGGCATCAGATAATCATTCTGACTACTTCCTGCTAAGAAGGGGCGGCGATGGGGAAGGGGCCAGGAGGAGTAGGGAAAGCAGCCACCAAGTCCAGGCCATAAAAAGTAAATTTCGTCAGAGCAAAAGTTAATGAATGTTCCCTGAAGATGCAGATCCCACAAAGACATGAGGCAGTCATCAGGGTGGTGGATAGGAGGTATTATCCAGCTATCATCCAGGAGGGCTTGTATCATAAGTCTCCAACGCGAAGGGATCCATCTCCGTATGCTGTCAGTCGTCCCTGGGAATCGGTATCTTCCGAGTTTAGAAGCTGGTAGCTTCTAAGGAGAAGCTGGTTAAAAGTCTGATTGTATATTTTATTTACCTCATTGTGTATGACCTTAGTTATGCAGGGTAAGAACATGCAGCCAACAGATATACTAAAAAGTGGACCCCGGATGGGCCATATCCATGTAAGTATCCTTTAAATCTTATTGTTAGCTCATTAAGCCTGAGTATATTTTGTTCTACTATGCCTGATTCATTAACATAATAGCAACACTCTTCCTATAAGAAAACACAGGTTCCACCCATTTCAGCTGTCAAGAGATCAAGGGCCCTATGGTTTTGAAGCATTACTAGGGCCAGGGACATAACCTGTTTCTGTAACGGTGAGAGAGATTCGGCAATTGATGTGAGGGCACTTTCAAGTTTATTGCCTAAATCATCAGTGGCCCATAAGGCATAGCCCAGGGCCCCTCCAACAAGTCTGTTTCCAAGGAGGGAGGAGGTTAAGGATACCCCAGCCAGAACAGGGAGAAAAGCAGCCCTTTTTGTAAGCTTGGGTGGGTAAAGATATTGTATTTTGGCATAGCTGTAGAGAGTCAGGTGTGAGACCACTGTGACCAGAAAACAGGGAGTGGTAGAGCTGGGATATATGACGTTGCTGAGAGTCCCGTTGCACCAAAAGAAATATCCTTGTTGGATATAACTGGGACTGGTAAGTGTTTGGACAAGTGGAGTCTTGAGAGGCAAAGACATACTGAGAGGCATTTATAGGAACTGCAGCTAACAAGGGCTGGGCTAGTGATGCACAAAGTGAACAATTTGAGGGGCTCAGGGCAGGAGAGGTGAGATTTAGAACTGACAAGTTTTAGTAATTAACTGAAACCACATATATGTAGAGAAAGACAGATCAGAGTTACAGACTTTTCAGAGAGAATTAAATACCACTTGAGCTGAATGTTGGATGTCCGTGGAAACTTGTGAGATTTGGATGCCAATGGATATATATTCATGGAAAAAATAAAGTGAACCACAAAGGGTAGAGGCATATCTGTTACAGTAAACCTTGGCTGTAACTCCAGAAGCCCATCTTGGATCCCAAGGGTCAGAAATAGTATAGAGGTAGGTCTTAGTTTTGGGACTGAATTTAAAATTTCCCAATCCTAGTTGTCCTAGATAGGCATCATGGATTTTGCATGACTGATTTGGGCATCAATCATATACATTATCCCAATTTGGGTTGTAGCAAAAACGTTTAGTTTGGTCAAAAAGAAAGCAAAGATAAGGGTGGGTAGCTTGATGGAATAGCTTAATGGTAGGAGAGAAGGCTAATTGCATACTATGAGAACATCCCATCAGGGGGCAATCAAACGTTGCGGCTAGTTCAGTGACCATTGTCTTATCTTCAGTGTAGGTTTGCTGAACCTTGAATCTATAGAAAAAAGAGGAGGAAAAGATTATGGGGAAGCATATGAAACTAGTGAATATAAAAAGGCAGTTATTCATCTTCAGGTACGGGAGCCTCCAAACAAAGTTGAGATATTTGGAGTTCTAGAGGATTATGGGGAGAGATAGTGGACATATAAGTTGGTCTATTATCTTGAGGCATCCGGGTTTTTTGTGAAGCTGCTGAATCAGGTGGTTGGATATGTCCTATAGCCTGTTGGAGCCGAGAAATATGAATTCAGGAAGTATATTGGTTATCATTTAAATTAAGTTTAGCAGCAATAGGAGTACATAGGATAACCTGTACCATCCCATTTCGTTGGGCCATCCCATTTTGGTTGTGAGGTAGGTTTGTCTCCCGGGGGGTTGAAATAGACCTGTTGTCCTATGGTCAAAGAGGAAATGGTAGGGGTCTGCTTAGGATCTGGGAGTAGCCAGTCTTGATATTTCCAGAGTTCTGATCTAAGATGGGAAGGGCTATTTGTGGAGGAAAGACATTGGAATGAGGAGAAATTCCTGGGGGGAATAAGAGGTGGCTGAACATGATCTCAAAGGGAGATAAAAGGGAGGGTTTTTTTTGGTAGGGCCTGAATGTATAAAAGTGCCAGGGGAAGTAATTTTATCCAATCTAAATGTATTTCTAAAGACAGCTTTGTAAGAATTTCTTTAAGAGTGCGATTAAAACATTCTACTTTTGCTGATGCTTGAGGACAGTATGGGCAATGAAAATGCCAAGGCAGAGATAAAGCTCGAACTACAGATTGAGTTATTTGGGAAGTGAACTCAGGGCCATTATCAGATTGTAAAGAGGAAGGCATGCCAATGCAGGGGATAATTTGAGAAATTAGGAGATCAGAGACTGTAGAAGCCCTTTTATTGGAAGTTGGGAAGGTCTCGATCCATCCCGAGACAGTGTCAACGAAGACAAGAAGGTATTTGAATCTCTTAACCCTGGGCATATTGGTATAATCTACTTGCCAATCAGCATCTGGAGTATGTCCCCTTGCCTGGTGGGCTGGAAAGGCCTGAGGTTTAAGGGGAGTGGTTGGGTTTGTTTTTGGCAGATGATACAATTGGATGTAATCTGATGAAGGAATTTTTTATCTTTATGTGTAAGAATGAAGAACGACTGCAGGAATATCTCAAGGCTTTGTAGTTTGAATGAAATAAGGAATGTAGATATTATAAAAGATCAGAATGGGAATGGTCAGAATCAGAAGGGGATTCCGAATTATTAGGGGCTGGTGAAGGAATGCCATCAGCCTCTTGTAATAACAGTATGAAGGGAAGGGTTTGATAAGTTTTTTGGGGCCACCTCCCATGCCGCCTGTTCATCCCTTGAATTTCCCCGAGTTATTGGAGATGAGTCAGTCTAATGAGACTTGCAGTGAAAAATACCTAACTGCTGTGGAAGAATAGACGCTTGGAGGAGTTTGGCTATCAGTTTAGAATTAATAATGGCTGATCCCTTGCAATTGAGAAGACCACATTCCTTCCAAATTGCAGCATGTGAAACTAAGATGTGGTAAGCATATTTGGAGTCTGTGTACAGGGTGAGAGTTTTCTGTGCATTAATGTACAGGCTCTGATAGCTGCCATTAGCTCGGCCTGTTGGTTGGTGGTATTAACAGGAAGAGGATGGGCCTCAATTGTCTCGGTGGATGAGACTATGGCATAATCTGCCTACCATGCTCCATCCAGAAGGAATGAGCTCCTATCAATGAAACAAGTAAAATCAGGATCCATCAATGCCTTACCAGAGACGGTTGAGGCACAAGGGAGAAAGGCTTCCAGAAGGTCACAACAATTATGTATAGGAGAGGGATGGTTAATTGTGGCTTCCGGTAGTAAGGAGGCAGGATTTAGAGGTGGGTAGACCTCAAAAGAAAGGGAAGGATTTGGGAGGAATGAAACTAAGAGAGATAAGATTCTAGAGGGAGGTAAAATCTGTAAGCCTTTATAGGTGAGCAAGTCTCAAAGGTGATGTGGAGATAAAATGGTTAAGGGTGTTCTGAAAGTAATTTTGTGGGCTTCCTTTTGTAAAAGGTGGCCTGCTGCCAGAGCATGAAGACAAGGTGCCCCAACCCTTGACTGTGTAATCTAGTTGTTTGGACAGGTATGTGACCGGGACAAAGGTGTGCCCATACTCTTGACCAAGAACACCAAGGCCCTGTCTTCCCCTTTCATGTATGTATAGAATAAATGGTTTCTTTAGGTCTGGCAGGTATAAAGCAGGAGCTAAAAGTAACACTTTTTGTAGGAGACAAAAAGGATGTGATAGGGAGGAGGCCTGGGGTTCATGAAGGGGGCCCTTGGCCAGATCATACAGGAGTTTGGCAAGAAGGGAGTAGTTGGGAATCCAGTCCCGAAAATAACCAGCAAGACCCAGGAAGGAAAGAATTTCATTTTTTGTGTTGGGGACCAGGAGAGTCTGGATAAGCTTCTTGCAGTCTTGTTTTAATACTGATTTATATATACATAACCATAGAAAACAGAAACATAGGAAATTATCTTAATTTCACTGTCCTTACATAAACTTAATTCTACACAATCATTTTTAACATGCTCAGACCTTCTGCAACTTGCTTTTAGCCTTCTGATCCTATCTTTTCCCTCTTCATTTGGGACAATCTTAGGATAAACATTTTTCCTTTCCTTTTGTCCTTCCTTACCGAAATTTTCATTCTTTACATCTTTCTCTCATCCCTACATACTGGTTCCTTTCTGCCATAATTCCGTTCTTGAATTTACATTTTGAAATGATTCTGCATAATTTTTAACAGAATAGATCTCCATAGAAGATAATTCTAGGAGAGACAAACCATGCAGAGAACTAAGCCCTGTATCAAAAAAATCAATATTTTGCCTGACACCTCAAGAGCTATCCAGGCTTTATCATGCTGGTTAGAGAGTTGATCAGAGGGGCCTTGCTGAGCCTTGAGCATCTTCAGTCTTTAGTCTTCAAGGGCAGCCACGATGGGAGAAGATGACCTCACTTCCCTTCAGAGGTGAGGGCAACATGCTTTCTAGTATTTTTCTCTTTACAGAGATGGCACAGCCCAGATGCAGATGGACTCCACTCAGGAGTGGACAAAATCAGGCATCTTTGTACCGGCAGGTACCAAGCCATTAGCCCCTTTCCCTCTCTGTATGAAAAGCCTTTGGTATCTCTAATGGAGCAAAGACTTATTACCCAATGCAGGGCTATGAAATGGGTTTGTCCCTGTGTTTGTATTTGTCTCCTCTGATGCTTAATAACCAGCCAATAGATTAAACCATCATTTTAACAAAATAAATCCTCAGAATGACATTATAATTTAAACATCTATTACCAGGAAGCCAGTGGTAGTTGTCTTACCCTGAAGAAAACAAAGTGTATTAATTTTTAAACTTTTATACATAGGCAAACAAAAAAATATTTTCAAATCTTTTTCTGCCTCTAAGCTGCAGCCAGTGTTGACCTTGGTCAGCTAAACATTGGCTGTTATCCCAGCTGAACTCCAAATCTTAAAAGACAAACAGTGGCACTTCTAAAGTTTATGCCAAGTGAGGCTATAGACTTGAGTGATATAACGGAATTTTCTGATATAGATATCAGGGTTGGAGGTGTAGGAGTCTAACTTGGTGTGGTGTGAATCTGGGACAGATCTGCCATGGAGAAGGGGATGTGAACTCTGATTATGCCCTCAGTCTCAGCCACCTCACAGAGAGGAGCCACAACCAAAGACATAGGGGTGGTTGAAGGTTCAGAGTGAGATTGAGCATGGGATCTTGTTAACGGAGGAGGGGTAGAGTTTGTGGGAGAACGGAACATGGAGAAAGAGATAAGCATGCTGGAGTTTGTGGGAGAGCAGACGGCTGAGAAAGTGATAAGCACATTGGGAAAAGATGCTTGTGCTGAAGGTGCATGCCTATGGGGGGGGTTGTTTGGTGGGTCAAAGGCAGTAATATCTGATTCAGAGAGAATAGCAGAGGAAGGATTTTTAGAGGGAATTTCAGCGGGTTTGCAGGCTTACAGAACTTGCTGGGAGGTGCAGGAAGAACACAGATCGGGCTAAAAGTGTAGATCTCCTTCCACCCTTTTGCACGCTTGCAGTAATTAAACAAATCATGGAGTAGAGGGTCAAGGGATCCCTCAGGAGGCCAATGGTTGTTACTGTCCAGAGAGTTATGAGGCCAATTTAGGTTTAATGTCTGGGGTAAGAGACAGATGACTTAATTCATTAAGTAGACACCTTAAAGGGGCACTAACCGGGATGGAAAAAGAGGCCCCTATGGTAAAAGGTTATGAAAGACGGAGGGAGAGGTTAAAAGAGAGAGAGGAGGTAAGGTAAGGATAAGAGAGAGAGAACAGAGAGTTCCAGTGTTTGAGGAGGTATGAGTGAGAGAGAACGTTAAGTCCTGGACCAGTAAAGGAATAAAGGACAAAAATGGGCATCCCCAGATGGCCAATTATTCAAGTCATTACCCAAGAACAGTGTGCCTAGGCCGGAGCCAGAGGTCACGGGACACCTAGCGCCAGGATTTTCGGATGGATGGTATCGGTCAGACTTTATCAGTCGGACGGTGTCGGTAGGACGGTATCAGAATGGAGAGTGTTAGGAGGAGGAAGGGACGAGAGTGGAAAGAATAGCAGGGCCTGTTCTTCCTTCCCGTTATCTCATAATTAAAGGAAGCAGTAGACTATCATGGGAGTCCACCGTAGCCTTGAAGGCCGTGGTGGGGTACAGTCTCCCCCCAAGCTTGAAGTCAGGGTAGAGCCGGACAATCACGGTCAGATATATTGCTATAGCCAGACTCAGGCAGATAGCCTAAGGGGGACTTACCCAGCTGGAGCAGAATGACAGAGATGGTCGGGATGGCTGGTGGTGGTCGGTGCGGAGAGCGAGCGCCCAAAAAGAACGAGGACGGCTGGCCAGGGGAGAGCCAGGATGAGGGAGTCCTCTAGATAGAGGGGGTCTCCCTCCCAGGTTTCTGCACCAATGAAAGTGAAAGTTGAGTAGATGAAAAACCAAAGGCCAGCCGTCAAAGATAAGCAAGCAAGCAAGCAAGCAAGCAAAAGTTTTATTAAGACAGCCCAGTTCCCTTTTGTATCAGGCAGCTGGGGATTTTTTGAAAAAGAGGGGGCTTCTGCTTACAGCAGAAGATCGCATGAAGTACGGGGCATTTATTGATTGGGTGGTTCATACCACAGGAGACTGTTTGCTGGGCATCCCATGGTCCCCTTTGGCTGGATATGAGGTAGCCAGCACAATCTGGAAGAGAAGATGGAGAGGCACAATCTTTGGCATGACTGGGCTGCTTATCCTAACATTATGGGATGTGGGAAGATGAAAATTTTCCCTTGACAATCACTAAGTCAAACATGAGAAAAGAGAGAAGCAAGAGGAAATGGGGTGGGCAATGGAAAAAGGCTAAAGAAAAGATGTGTGCACATATGCCACTACTATTATGTACTCCATTAAGATGTATAACTACAATGCACCAATTTAAAAAAATTGAGAAGAAAATAAAAAATAAAGTTTAGTCAAAATCAAATTTATTATCTATTTTAAATTTTACAAATATTGTTTGAATCTTGTGAAATAAACTATAAATGGCATTTTCATTCAATTGTCTTGTGTAAGAGAGACATTATTAGGCTGCAGGATTTATTTTAACTATAGTTTTATCCATGTTTAGAGATGGATACATTGTATAAACACAGAGAGTCAATTTTCCTCTTCACATAATAATCTTGCATGCAACACTGTTGGTGCAATGTAATGATATTATTTATATTTAGATACAGTTTTGCACATGAGCTCAATAGTGTATGATATTTATTTTTTCTTAAAAACTAAATAAAGAAAAAATTGGTGATCAGTCCAATTCCTACACTTAGAATCCCAATGAAATCCAAATGAAGAATTACTTCAAAATTATTCAAAGTAGTTTACTATATTGATTGACTGAAATAATTAGGATAATGTCTTTATAATGATGCTAGGTTCACAAAGAGACAAAGAACAAAACCATTAGTCCTTGAAACATTTATTTAAATGATTTTATCCATATTTTAAATTTTATTATTTTATTCAAATCTTTTTATTCTTTCATTCTTTTTTTCAAATAAATATAATATAATGTGGTCCAATATAAGTTTCAGTAAATGTCTATAAAATCAATGAAAAATTACACTTGAAAAATTTTATGAGAAATTGCATATGTCTGTATGGAAACATGCCACACACTAACTCTAACACAGAAGTATTGATGTAAAGGAAAAGAATAAATAAAAAAGAGGAAGTGTGTTCATGAAACCTGCTATAGAATTTTTCTTCTAAGTCACAAATATTAAACACTAACATTTTACATTGATAAAAATAGCCAAAAATTATAGGTTAAAGATTTCTAATAAGGACAAATGGTGTGTGAAAGTTATCAGTAACAATCAAGATTTATGCCTAAATCCTCATAAAATTTGCAGATATATAATACTTGGGTAAACAGAACTATATTCATTTCTGCAAATTTATTCAATAATAAAAATATATATTTTTATTTTTTATCTCAGTATTTTTAACTTCTAGTACCACAGAACAGTGAATTTTGATAAGGATACTATTTTTTATGAAAACAAATCCTGGTATTTTAATTTTGGATATCATATTAAAAATTAAAGAGTGCAGTATTTGTCATAGCGATTTACTTTCTACATAAGCTATCATATCTATTTATATGTCTGCGAGAGCAGTAATAAAATTTTCATGAATGGTGTGCATCTTATACTTTTATGTCCTTATTCTTGCACTTAGAAAAAGAAAATATTTATGAAAGATTATCCCAGGGTGCAGATATTTAAATTATGAAAAAATTGCATACCAAATAAAACTAGTCTATACATACCATTGATGCATAG